>NC_081415.1:132497659-132852159 GCF_030272615.1 Cryptomeria japonica | reverse complement strand
CCCACTAGAATTTCTTGATAAGATGTCGCCATCTTTGTAGGAAATTGGTGAAGGTTTCTCGAGGCCTTTGTTTTATATTACATAAGTCCGTCATAGATACATCATTACCCATGTTGTATGTATAGTGGGCCACAAATTTTTCTGCCAAGTCTGGAAAAGTGATAATGGAACCTCGTGGTAAAGATGAGAACCATGCCAAGGCGTCTCCCGTGAGACTCTTGGGAAAGAGTTTTTGAAGATAAAGGTCACTATAGGAGACTTCTTGGTATAAGATGTGGAATTCTCGGACATGGTCACGAGGATCTCCTTTACCTTCATACTTGGTGAATTTAGGGATCTCAAATCCCGGGGGATATGATGCAACTAATATAGATGGGTCATAAGGACAAGGGAAAAACTCTTTGAACGAGTAAGTTTTCCTTTTATTAGTCCTTTGTTTCATGTCCTTGATGATATTCTTCATGTCTTGAATTTCCTTGATGAGGTCTTGTTGTGGACTTTGATATTGATGAATTGTATTTGCCCTAAGAATTGGATGAACCAAAGAAGGTACACCACCACCAATATATTGATATGATGAGGAGGTGGGAACATGGGATGTGATGACCGATGTCGTTGGGGTTTGAGGGATAGTTGGTTGTGGTCTGCCAACTGTTGTGATGGGATTGAATACAACCCGAATAAAATTTGTGACATTGTTGGGAGGAAGGGAAGTTTGTGGAATAGAAATTTGTGGTTGAATAGAAGGAGGTGGTATAGAAGTTTGTTGGAGAATGGATGAAATCGGATTTGATAGTGGTATGGATGGTAAGGAGGAAGAAGGTGGGATGGAGACCATGGTGGGAGGTACCGTGGGTGGCATTGATTGAGCTTGGATGATTGATGGGGCTGCAATTGATTGAGTTTGAATAGTAGGTGCAACACTTTGTGTGGGAGCGAGATCTCCTTGTGGTTGTTGGGTGAGAGTGGATCTATTAAATTCAGGCAGAAGTTGAGCTCCATGTTCAAGGAGAGTTTTCAGAAGTGCAGTAGGATTGTGTTTAATAAACTTTTCCATCATCTCTTGGTTATAAGAATTCGCTAGGAAAGTTTGCACTTCCAGACAAAGTTCATCTTGGTTAACCATGTCAAGATTTTGACTTTGATCTTGATCGCTAGGTTGCCCACTTTGTGTATGATCTTGCATGGGATCTTCATATAAGACACCAATGTCTGGCATGCCATATTGTTGTTCAGCCATCTTTTTCTTTTGAGATTGAGTTGCGACCATACACGATATTTGTGATGAAAAGAGTTAGGAACAATGTGATGAAAGGACTTAGGAAATTTGTGATGAAAGGATTTGAGAAATTTGTGATGAAAGGATTTGATAAATTTGAGGATGATTGATGAAGAAGGTATGGTAGTGATGGTTTAGAAGAAATTTGATGACTTTGTTGTCTTTGGTATGAACATGAAGGATCGATTCGAATGGCAAGTTGTATGAATTTTTGGCAGAGTTCTTTGACATCCTGGTTCTTAAATTGTTTACCATTATTTGTGATGATTACTTTTGGGATGCCATATTAGCAGATTAGGTAGTTCAGGATGAATTTGGATATTTGCTTGCTGGTGGTGAAAGTAAGAGGGATAGCCTCTACACACTTGGTGAAGTATTCGATGGCGGTGATAATGAATTTATGTCCATTGGAAGATGAAGGGTGGATTTTCCCAATGAGATCGAGCCCCCACTGCGAGAAGGGCCATGGTGTAATGAATGGCTGCAATTCTTATGACAGTGCATGAATCTTGTCGCCATGCTGCTGGCAAGGGATGCATTTCTTCACATAATTGTATGCATCTTCTTCCATTTTAGGCCAATAGTATCCTCTTCTCAAAAGTTTTTTAGCCAATGTGAGACCAATTGAGTGTGCCCCACAGATACCCTTGTGTACTTCGCATAATGCCCATTCTGCTTCTTGTTTATCTAAACAACTTAGGAGGGAACCATCAAAATGCCTTCTGAACAAGGTGTCTGCAAGGATGGTGTAACGGGCACATCGACGGATGAAGGTTTGCTGTTGGGTTTTGGTGAGGTATGGGGGAATGGTGTTGTCTTTGAGGAAAGCGAAGGTTTTTTGGTACCAAGGGGACTCGAGATCAACAAAAACACACACCATTTTAGACTCTGATAGGTCGTATGTCAGTATAAACAATTGCTCGACCAAGAACTCGCACTTTTGACTATGTGTTGGCATTTGAAGGAGGGAGCCAATGGTGGCCATTGCATTTGCAGCCTTGTTGTTTATGGGTGAACTCACAAAGCTGGTTCCCACTTTTTGGTACATCCTGATTTTTGCTGAAATCATACGTTTTTTGGAATATATAATTATTTAAGCTTTAAGAGGTCCCATTTGAAGTAATTAATTGAAGAGAGTTAGATCAAAGGCTCTTAGATCAAAATTTCTTGGATAGAACCTCTCTACTTCTAAATCATATTTGCAATGGAGTCTCCTTTGCATCTATCAAATGCTGATAAAAAACCAATTTTACATTAGCTTTTGAGGGGTCAAATGAATTCATTTAGAAGTTTTGTTTTCTTAAGGATTTGGTCCTTATTATAAGCTTTCCAAATAGTATAATTTTTAATATATTTAAGTTTATTAATATATTTTTATTTTGTTTTTTATGAATGTAGGTTTTTCACCGAACATGAACTTCTTTGTTCAATGCATTGGGAAAAATAGCAAACTAATTCAAAAAAATTCTGAAAAATATCCATGCCCTAGGTATTCATGTCTTCTTTCTAACAAAAAAAATAAAACTTAATTTTGATATATATAGAGCAAGTTATGTGTTCAAACGTACACCTATATCTAAATTATAATTAGTCAGACTTCAAAACTTAATAAAATAAAAAATATTCAACATATCACTATCAAACCAACTGCATGCCTTGGGTATTGATGTTACAAACCAAAATTTAAAAGAGATAAGTTTTTATCATTTATAGAAAAAAATTTATATGTTTCGGGATGCACATCACTCTAAAAAAATGTTGTTTCCTATAAAAAACTACTTTTGAGGGAGATGGAAAAATGAATAAAATTTTATTCAAAAAAATTTGAAAAAAATATATTTAGAATCTACAAAAAGGATGTTACAAATCACTAGTTTACATCATCTTCAAATTCTTAATGATTTAAAAGTTATAGGTGTCGGAAAGTGAAGGTTTTTCGCAAAATGTTCATCTAAGTGTCAAAGTTGGTCAAAAAGTGGGAACCAGTATTGTGAGTTCACCCTTGTTCGTGGGATTTGGTCAAACTTGATTGCCATGAAATGTTGCTTAAGATCTTCAACCATGGTACGGTAGGGAAGGAGTTTATCATCTTTTATCTGGTATTCATCATTGACTTGTTTTATGATGAGTTGGGAATCGCCATAGACTTGTAATTCCTTTATTTTCTAGTGGATAGCCAAGCGTAAACCTGTGATGAGGGCCTCGTATTCTGCTATGTTATCGGTATATGCAAAGGCTATCTTGTATGATTTGGGGATGCCATCTCCTTGAGGTGTGACCAATAATATTCTTGCCCCTAATGCATTTTGAGTGTAGGAGCAATCAAAATACAATTTCCATGTGGAGGATGTGGTAACAGTCATAATGAACTCATCGGGTAATTCTGTGAGAAGAGGATGGTCGCCTGGAAGTGGAGCTTCAGCCAACTGATCTGCAATGACTTGTCCCTTGATTGCCTTTCTGTCCACATATTCAATGTCAAACTCACTTAAGAGCATGACCCATTTGGTGGTTCTGCCAGTGAGAGCAGCTTTGTACAAGAGATATTTAAGTGGATCAATTTTAACAATTAATTTTGTCTTATTATTTAGCATATAGTGTCGTAGTTTCTATGTGTTGAACACTAATGCCAAACATGCTCTTTCAATGGGGGTGTAATTGAGTTCATATCCTACCAATGTCTGATTGATGTAGTAAATGGCGTGTTCCTTCCCTTGATCATCTGTTTGCGCCAATAATGCCCCCAATGCCACTGCAGTAGCACATATATAAAAAATAAGGGGTTTTCCAAGAGCAGGAGGCATCAATATAGGAGGTGATGCTAGATATTATTTTAATTTCTCAAAGGCCTTTTGACATAGGCAATCCCATTTAAATTGTGTCTTTATGCAACAGGTGTGCAAATGGATGGCACTTGTCTACTAGCTATGAAATGAAACACCTGACAGATTGGAGTTTTCCCTGGAGACTGCACAATTGTGTAAGAGTTTTTGATGGAGGCATTTCCATAATAGTTTTAACCTTTGTCGGATCAACCTCGATGCCTCTGCAGGAAACAATGAATCCCAGTAGTTTTCCCGATGTGACGCCAAACACACACTTTTTGGGATTTAGGCGTAGCTTGTATTTTTCCAATCTTTCGTAGATTTGTTTTAGAATGGGGATGTGTTCTTGTCTTGACTTGGATTTTCCTAGCAGATCATCCACATAGTCCTCCATAATTTTGTGCAAGAGGTCATGAAAAATTGTTGTCATTGCCTGTTGATACGTAGCTCTAGCATTTTTAAGGCCAAAAGGCATGACCCGGTAATAGAAGGTACCCCATGGTGTTGTGAATGCAGTTTTATGCTAATCCTCATCTGTTATCCTGATTTGGTTATATCCAGAAAAAGCATCCATTAGCGATAACATTTCATGTCCTTCTGTAAGGTCCACAATCATGTCTATATTGGGGAGTGGGAAATCATCTTTAGGACAAGCTATATTTAGATCTCAGAAATTTGTGCACATGCGGATTACCCCAACAGGTTTGCTGACATGTACAATGTTGGAGACCCATTCAGCATAATCTATTGGTTTGATAAATTCTGTGTCTAACAACTTTTGGAGTTCCACCTTGACCAGAAGTGCAATATGTGGGTGCATTTTGCGCAATTTTTGTTTTATAGGTTTTGCATCTGGGCGGACGACGAAATTGTCAACCACCAAGGCAAGGTCCAACCCTAACATATCAAAATAGGACCATGCAAAATTGATTTTTACCTCTGTAAGGAAGTTGATGAAGTCTTGTTTCTCAATTTCTGTGAGTGATTTGACAATGAGCACATTTTTCGGAATGACCTCGGTGCCCATGTTGATGTTGTCTGTTTCTTATATCAACAAATTTGACTTGTCCTGTGGAAGGTAACCAATGGTAGGGAGGTCAAATCCCTCATCGTCAAGTGCCTTTTCCAGGTTTTCACTTTCAGATACGCCCTTTATTTTTATTTCTTATTCATCCAAAGGCGCCTCAGGGAGGTTTTCACCCAGGGAATCATATATTTTTCTTTTATTATCTTTTTTGTGGCTAAGGGCATTGACTTGACTACCAAAGTATCCCTTTTCGTGTAGTTGAATACCCTTGATTCTGCTACAATCTTCTATATTTTGTGCTGTTAGGAGAGCAATGAGAGCATTATCATCGACGTAGATATCTAAAGTGAGTTTGTCTCATTGGGCCCAATCAATGAGTTCAGGATGGACAAGATGTAGCTCATGTGAAGTGGGAGGGGTTATGGGAGTGATGGTATTGATGTAAGCATCCAAGAAGATATCTTTCTCATATTCATAAGGCATTTCATGGAACTCCTCTTCGTCAGCGCTTTTGATATCCGAAGAAGGACTAGAAGGGGCACCAGCGATAGTAATCTTAGGCACCGGGGTGTACCCCAAGCCTCTATTGTATCTGTAGGAGATAGGATTTATGGGTGTTTTTCTTCCTTTCTCCTCTGGTCCTAGGTCGTGTCCTTTGTAACCCATTTTTTCAACTATGGCAGATGCTTTTGAGTACATTTCTTTGGATATTCTTGTTGGATCTTCATCTTCTTCTTGGTACATCCATGAAGAGATATCTGCTTCAAGGCTCTCATTATCAAGTGGGCCCCATTGCTGGAAGGTGGTGTTTTGGCATTGCATGACTAGTTTTGGGTCCTTTTTTATCTCTTTTGGTTTGCCAAATGATTTAGGAGAGAGAGGGAGGTTGCCTATTAATAAGACATCCTCCAATTTGTATTCTCCACAGCCATTGTCAAAGATCTTGATTTGATTATCTGGTTGGGATGATGTGGAGGCAACATTTGATGTGTTAGATGGAGGCGTTGATGAGGGTCTATTTAGTGGGCAATGATACTAATGTTTCCCCTCTAATAGTTTGCAATATTGAAAAGGTTGAAGATCACCTTTGATAGTGATCTCTCTTCCATTATAGGGGAATTTGATGCATTGGTGATAGGTGGAGGGTACGACCTGCAAGGAATGAATCCATGGCCTCCCAAGGAGAATGTTGTAGGGGAATTCAAGATCTAGCACTTGGCAAGGGGTTTCAATTGTAATGGGGCCCACTTGAAGAGGTAAGGTGACCACGCTCTTTGAAATTCTTTCTGCATCATCATATGCCTTTATTGTGATCCTTCTTGATGTGTCTATCAGATCCTTAGAAAGTCCCAATTGTTTTATTAATTTGTATGTACATAGATTAAGCCCAGATCCACCATCTATTAGGATACTTTTGACCTTGTGCTTGTGGATAAGAGCTTCAATGTGCAAAGGTTTGTTATGGTCTTCATCTGCGGGAGCATCTTTGGAGTTAAATACAATGTGTTGTTGGGCAGCAAGGTTTCCAATGAGGGCTTGGAATTGGGTGGCATTGATGTTATCTGGAATGCGTGATTCGAGAAGGGCTTGTTCCAAAATTTCTTTATGGACTAGGGAAGTCTTGAGAAGTTCTAAAATGGAGATCTGCGTTGGTATCTTCCCAAGTTGATCAAGGAGGTCATATCGGCGGGTGGAAGACATGGGTGGGGGGTTTGGTGGGGGAGGAACTCCTTGGATGGTGACTCTTCCTTGACATGTAGTTGCATTGCAGTCATTCTAGAAATGGGAGGTGGAAGGCGTGGCGCCTTGAATGACTATCCTAGCAGGATTTGGTCTACTTTGAGAAGAAGGAGAATTGACTCCTTCGATGGTTATGACATTGACATGATTGTCTGTAAGTTCAATGCGACCTACCAAAAAATAAAAAACGGTTATGTGATTAGCGTAGTCATAACCCATTGCATTAGATGATAAGCATTTTCCTTTATCATGCTTTGGGAAAGGTTCCTGGTATATTTTGAGTTTGTCATTGTTATTACCAGGTTTTGCATTTGCTACTTCAATCTCACCTCTATCAATGAGATCTTATATGTAGATCTTCAGTTTCATACACTTTCGTGTATCATGTCCCTTGATACAATGGTATTCACAATACTCATTTTCATTATACCATCTCAGTTTAGGTTGATTGGGGTCAAATGGGCGAATGATTGGAAAAACCACTACACCTGGTTGGACAAGTTTTTGAAACACCACTTCAATAGGCTCAGCCAGAGGAGTGAAATCTCTTGGAGTCCTGTTATTTGATCGGTGTGGTCGTCCCTAGATTGAGACATTGTTGTGAGGTTTTTGGGATTGATTTTGGTTGTTGAATTGATGATTGTTGGTGGTGGATCTTGGGAGAGTGGCCACGGTTTGGACCCGCTTTGCATCAGTTATACCATCATTGACCACATTTTTGTTTTTGGACTAGAATTTTGGCTTGTTGTTATAATAAAAGGAAAAATTTTGTGTTGATTTCTGGTAATGTTTCAAGATTCCTTCCTCCAACAAGACACATTCGATGGCGAGACCCTTATCTGTCAATTTTTGGAAGGATTTGATACATCGAGATATTAAAGGTCTTGAAAGTTCAAGCACCAAGTTCTTTTGGAATAGTTTGAATTTGATGTTGTTCTGGCATGTCCCACTGGAATTTCTTGATAAGATGTCACCATCTTTGTAGGAAATTGGCGAAGGTTTCTCCAGGCCTTTGTTTTGTATTAGATAGGTCCATCATAGAAACATCATTACCCATGTTGTATGCATAGTGGGCCACAAATTTTTCTGTCAAGTTTGGAAAAGAGATAATGGAACTTCGTGGTAAAGATGAGAACCATGCCAAGGTGTCTCCCCTGAGACTCTTGGGAAAGAGTCTGTGAAGATAAAGGTCATTATAGGAGACTTCCTGACATAAGATGTGGAATTCTCGAACATGATCACGGGGGTCTCCTTTGCATTCATACTTGGTGAATTTAGGAATCTCAAATCCCGGGGGATATGGTGCAACTGATATAGACGGATCATAAGGACAAGGGCAAAACTCTTTGAACGAGTAAGTTTTCCTTTTATTAGTCCTTTGTTTCATGTCCTTGATGATATTGTTCATATTTTGAATTTCCTTGATGAGGTCTTGTTGTGGACTTTGATATTAATGAATTGTATTTGCCCCAAGAATTGGATGAACCAAAGAAGGTGCACCACCACCAATATATTGATATGATGAGGAGGTGGGAATGTGGGATGTGATGACCGATGTCACTGGTGTTTGAGGGATAGTTGGTTGGGGTCCGCCAATTGTTGTGATGGGATTGAATACGACCCAGATAAAATTTGTGACATTGTTGGGAGGAAGGGAAGTTTGTGGAATAGAAATTTGTGGTTGAATAGAAGGAGGTGGTATAGAAGTTTGTTGGAGAATAGATGAGATCAGATTTGATAGTGGTATGGATGGTAAGGAGGAAGAAGGTGGGATGGAGACCATGATGGGAGGTACCATGGGTGATGGGGTTGCAATTGATTGAGTTTGAATAGTAGGTGCAACACTTTGTGTGGGAGCGAGGTCTCCTTGTGGTTGTTGGGTGAGAGCGGATCTATTAAATTCATACGGAAGTTGAGCTCCATGTTCAAGGAGAGTTTTTAGAAGTGTAGTAGGATTGTGTTTAATAAACTTTTCCATCATCTCTTGGTTATAAGAATCCGCTAGGAAAGTTTGCACTTCCGAACAAAGTTCATCTTGGTTAACCATGTCAAGATTTTGACTTTGATCTTGATCGCTAGGTTGCCCACTTTGTGTATGATCTTGTGTGGGATCTTCATATAGGACACCAATGTTTGACATGCCATATTGTTGTTCAACCATCTTTTTCTTTTGGGATCGAGTTGCGACCATACACGATATTTGTGATGAAAGGACTTAGGAAAAATGTGATGAAAAGACTTAAGAAATTTGTGATGAAAGGATTTAAGAAATTTGAGGATGGAAGGACTTAAGAAATTTGTGATGAAAGGATTTAAGAAATTTGAGGATGAAAAGACTTGAGAAATTTGTGATGAAATGATTTAAGAAATTTGTGATGAAAAGATTTAAGAAATTTTTTGATGAAAGGACTTAAGAAATTTGTGATCAAAGGATTTAAGAAATTTGAGGATGAAAAGACTTGAGAAATTTGTGATGAAAGGATTTAAGAAATTTGAGGATGAAAGGACTTAAGAAATTTGTGATGAAAGGATTTAAGAAAATTGAGGATGAAAGGATTTAAGAAATTTGAGGATGATTGATAAAGAAGGTATGGTAGTGATGGTTTAGAAGAAATTTGATAACTAGGTTGTCTTTGACATGAATACGACTTAATAAAGGATTGATTTGAATGGCAAGTTGTATGAAGGGATATGACCACCTTGATTTGGACGATAATAGGTGTTTCAAAGGACAAACTTGAATGTTGATGTAGAGGATAAACTCTTAGCTTCTCTCTTGGGCTTATGAAAAATGGGACGGATAGAGTTTTGACACAATTTTGGACTTTGTGTGGGTAATGACTTGGACAATTGTTTGTGTCTTGACAAGTGTTTTTGCAAAGTGTTTGGGGATAGTGATGTGCTTTTAGTCTACTCTTGGCAAGTATGTATCAAACAAAGCAAACACAATGATCAAATGCATATTATATCAAAGACACTCATGCTCATATACAACATTCTTAAGGCTGACAAGGACAATAGTCATTGAATCCCAATTCGTTTCCCATCTACGCTTATCTAGAGCAGACACTTAGATGCTTGACCCCACTAGTTCCCCTCCACGGCACTCACTTCTTGAGGAAGCCAAATATCAATTCCCATGAAAACTCCTCATGGCGAACTTTGTGTCTCTATTAAGGGCCGTAAGAATATGGGCCGCTTCAGAGGTCCGACCTCCTGCACTAATGACTAGAAGGTTTTTGGCCACTATGAACAAGGTGTTTAGTAAGTCTTCTTGTTAGGAGCTACCCTTCGAAGTTGCGCAAGCGCAATTAAGGCCTATAGCCCAACAAAGCACCAAGAACTTAGTAGTCACACAAGCGTGATTGAGATCTCTAAGATCCTGCTAAGCACCCAATGTGAGAGTGAACTCTCATATAGCCTCAACCATTAACCCTTTCATAGTAAATGGCCTATTTATTATAGTGAGTTGGGAAACCCAGGTTTGGGTGTACTCACTTGGGTCGTTCCCCTCTTACCTTCTCAAATAGCAAGTTGGGAGGGCAGGCCCACTAGAGGTAAACACACAATCAAACAAGAAAAGGTTGGAGGGTCTAGATTTCTGATCGTCTAGTAAGACGAGAGCATCCTCTCCTACCTTTAAGCTTTTCTTAAAGACACATAAGACAATGGTTCATTCCATTTTAATTAATATTTAGGTGCCTAATTTAAATAAATGCACACTATTTGGTTGAATTAGCTAGGCAACCTGCAAAACCACTTGATTAGTAGTTTGAAAAATGGAGTTTTCAAAAAGCGTCCTGCAAAACAACTTGATTAGTAGTTTGAAAAAAAAGTCTTTAACAAGAATCTTGCAAAAAACAACAAAATGACAAAAATATTAATATTTTTTTTTTTTTTTTGGGAATGAATAGAAAAACATGAATAAAAACTTTTTTACTAATGACAAATGTGGATTTAAAGAAAGCTTTGATGGGTAAATGGGGTTTGACTAGGTTTTTGCCACTTTCCAAGGGATAGGCAAGCGAAAAATGGGGATTTTGGAGGAGAGATGAAGGAATGAAAAAAATTGTCCAAGAGGGACAAAGAAGCAAAAGTTGGAGATGGATAATATGAAAAAAATTTGGAGGTGATTGGATAAAGGGGAAGGAGTTATGACAAACCCTAAAAATAGAGAAATATGAGATTTTGGGCTTCAAAAAGTGGATTTTTGGGATAAAGCCTCCAAGGAAGGAAATGTGGAAAATGGCAATGCGGAGATTCTGGTGAAATTTGGAGGAAAATGGAGTCGAGATAAAGAAGATATGGCAAAAAAAAAGAAAATTTTTTACTCAATTTTTAAAACCTTATATTTAATAGAGCAGACAGAAACCCTAGATTTAACAGAGCAGAAACCTTAAATTTAACAGAATAAAAAAAAATGTCAAAAGTCCAGATTTCTGATTGTCTAGATAGACAAGAGCATAATCTCCTACTTTCACACTTTCCTGCGGTCAGACAGATTATCTTTAAATAGAGCAGATAACAAGAAATTAAAAAAAAAGAAATGCAGACTACAGTTAGCGCCTAAAAATTTCAAATAGATTAACAGAGCAAATAGTAGCACTAAATAGATAGAAAAGTATCAAAGGTTCAGATTTCTGATTGTCTAGATAGATAAGACCATACTCTCCTATTTTCACACTTTTTCGTGGTCAGAGCATACAGTCGTGCTAAACAGAATAGAAAAGTGAAAGGTCTGGATTTTTGATTGTCTATATAGACAAGAGTATACTCTCCTACTTTAACATAGATTATAATTAAACAGAGTAGATAATAGAGCAATTAACATATCAGATAACAGGAATTCAAATTCCCACAAAAATGCTTGCGCTAATCGCAGAGCTATTGTGCTGAAACTGAAATAGAAACAAAAATGCAACAGAAATAGAAAAGAAGCTGTTGCGTCGAAATACAGAGCTGCTATTTTGGAACCTACAAAAAAGATTTTTTTTCTACAGTCACGCTATTCTGGAACCTATGTCTCACAACTCCCAAAAATCTAAAAAAAAAAAATTAGTTCTTAAGGATGTGGGTCCCACCAGGCGTGCCAAAATAAAGAGGGGAAAACAGATTTGAAGGTCAAATGATCAAAACATAACGAAATAAACATGCAGAATGCTAAAATATCATTAAAAGACCATTTCACCTTGCTATTTTACCTTCTCATTCGGATTGAACTTGATGAAGTGAAAGCACCCCTTGATAATGCTCCACTTGATGTGCTCTTTTGATTGTTGGATGTGGATGACTCTCCAATGTTGTGCACAAATGGAATGGATTTGAAAAATGATAAGGATGAGATGATCAAGTTGCCAAGATGATTTCTTGGACTCAAAAGAGCAGCATAAATTTACTGGATTTCAAGATTTTTTGAATGAAGGGATGGAGCCCTATTTTATAGGAAGAGAAGAGGAAAACAGATGGCTAGGATGAATTCGAGATGAAGGGCTAAGATTTACTTGTGAGCTCACACAAGGTCCAAGAGAGGGTGTGGAGACTAAGAAATATGCCTTAAAGGTATTTCGTATCTCCACACTCCACAAGATGCATTGGAGGAATTAAAAATTCTCCAAAAAAAGATATTATGGGGATTGGAGGAATAAAAATGAATTAAAAATTCCTTGGGAGAGGGGATGCCTAGAGGAATGTGTGATTTCAAAAATCTTACATTCACCTAGGAAAATAGCATTTAAAGCTAGTGGTTGGATGAAAAGGACAAAGAGTTGACTTTGTAGCTAATTATGATGATTAACCATTAACAACTCATTAGGAGGGGGATTAGAGGAAATGTTAGGTGGGATTAATGTTTGTAAGAGAATTTGACTAGGAGAGAGAATGAGTGGAGGGAATCAAAAATTAGAAGAATAATGTTAAGTGAGTTTAGGGAGTTTCTAGAAGAATGAATTAAGAAGATGATTTGTAGGAATCATGTAGGTTAACTAATTAATTGAAATTAATTAGCTAAGAGGAAGATTTGATTTTTTTAGAAGAATAAAGAAAGGGATTGATTTATTAAATAAATCAATCATATGCTATAGTGACAATATTAATTATATTTAATTAATATTGAGAGGAATTTGAATTAACATAATTAATTAAATAATTATGCGAGGAATTAAAAATAATTAAAATAATTATTTTTAAGTGTTTACAATAACAAACCCAATGTAGGTTATTTTAAGATATTTGGAAGTAGATGTTATGTTCACAAAGATGATAGAAATGGAAAGTTTGATCAGAAAAGTGACGAAGGATCATTTCTTGGTTATTCTTCTAGAAACAAAGCATTTAAATGTCTGATAAAATCATCTAACAAAATAGTAGAAAGTGCAAATGTGAAAATTGATGAATTTGCAGAAAGAAATGATGAAGGAAATTCCAAAGAACCAGAAAATTATGAAGAATTTGTTATGTTCAACTAAGAAATCTTGCCGAGAAAGTTGATGAAGAAAATGAAGAGAATACTCAGTTACCAAGTGATGAAGAAGATCATATAGAGCCTACAAGCTCATATTAGCCAAGTATGTCAAAAGAAATCACACATCAAGTCAGATTATAGGAGATAAGGATGATCCAGTAATGACAAGGAACAAACTGAGACAAAACACATGTCTGATATCTGAATTTGAATCGAGGATAGTAAAAGAGGCATTTAGTAATAAAGATTGGATAAATGCTATGACAGAAGAGATTGATCAAATCAAGAAGAATGAAACATGGACATTGGTCTCAAGACCAAAGAGAAAAATGTAATCAGTACAAAGCAGATTTTCAAAAACAAGCTGAATGAAAAAAGTGAGGTCATTCGGAATAAAGCAAGACTAGTTTGCAAAGGTTATGCTCAAGAAGAAGGAATTGATTATGGTGAGACTTTTGCACCTGTGGCAAGACTTGAAGGAGTAAGAACATTGTTGGCATATGCTACTTACAAAAATTTCAAAGTATATCAAATGGATGTTAAATCTGCATTTTTGAATGGTATACTAGAAGAAGAAGTTTACATTGACGAACCTGAAGGATTTATTGAAGACAAGAATAAAGATCAGGTATGTAAGCTAAACAAAGCATTATATGGTCTAAAGCAAGCACCCAAAGCATGGTATGAAAGACTGCACTCTTATTTGATCAAGATTGGATTTATACGGACAACTGAAAACAACATGTATATGAATGATGAGAACAATGGTATACTGCTTTCAGCCATATTTGTTCATGATATAATTTTTTGTGGAAATGACTCCCTATGCAATAACTTTGGAAATGAAATGTGCAAAGAATTTGAGATGTCATTAATCGATGAAATAAAGTATTTTATAGGTTTACAAATACTGCAAATGAAAAATGAGATTTTCATTACTCAATCCAAGTATATAAAGGAAATCCTGAAGAAATTTGGAATGGAGGATTTTAAACCTGTAAATACTCCTATGACTACCAACTGTAAACTATCAAAAAATGATGAATCTGCATCTGTTGATGAGACACTTTACCGATCTATGATTGGAAAGTTGCAATATGTGGTTCACAGCGGACCGGATATAGCACATGCAGTAGGTATAGTTGCAATATTTTCTGCAGATCCCAAGGAAACACATATGACAACAATCAAGAGAATTTTTAGATACCTGAAAGACATTGAAGATTATGGCTTAGCATATCAAAAAGGGAATGTTTTTGACCTAAAAGTCTATACTAATGCTGACTGGGCAAGAAACATTGATGATAGGAAAAGCACAAGCGGTGGAGCTTTCTTCTTGGGAGATAGACTAGTAAGTTGGCTTAGCAAGAAACAAGGATGCATTTCACAGTCAACAATTGAAGTTGAATATGTCGCTGCAACATTGAATTGTACCAACATAGCATGGATCACACAACTGTTGGAAGGTATGAATGAGAAAGTTATTGAACTAGTAACTATATTCTATGATAATACTAGTGCCATTAACATTTCAAAGAATCTGGTAATGCACTCTAAGACAAATCATATCTCTATAAAGTATCATTATCTCAGAGAAGAAGTTCAAGAGAAGAAAGTTATGCTGAAATATATCAGTTCAAAGGAACAAATAATAGATATTTTCACAGCCACTGCCAAGGGACACTCTTGAGTATCTCAGAAGTCAGTTAAGGGTCCTACCCCTATCTAGTACTCACTGACAGAGTTCGGTAAAAGCATCAATTTTCTGAATCTAAAGAATAACTATCTATGGTAGTGCTTTACACTTTAGGAGGTCGCCTAAAGTTGTACAATAAAAAGTGATTGAAGACAAATATGCTCTGACCATGAATAAGATTGCAAGGATATTACCTCACAAAGGCAGAAATCATGAATTAGTTTTCTTTTTGGCATTGTTGTTAAAGGGGGAGAAGACTAAATGGTGAAGACTAATGACAGGAGGAGAAGACTTCAAAAGAAATCTACACAGCAATCAGAATCCAAATCAATTGAATCAAATCAAGTTGGTTTTGCCATCAATACCAAAGGGGGAGATTGTTGGCATTACAACAAAAAAGGAGATTGTTGGCATTTCAATAAGGATATTGAGAAGGTTGTTGAAGATCATTGATATAACTGAAGAAGGATGATTACTATCTTAATAATATTATTTTGTCATTGATGTCAAGCAATTGATTTTCTGACTTAGAATGATGTTGCCATATCTTAAGAAGTATGTTTTGATAAAAATTAAGAGGTTGGTAAGTGAATAAAAAAGAATGTGATAATGAAGGGGAATGATAAGTTATTCAATGGGCAACTATTATCGAGTAAGAAAATGATGAGATCATGTTGTTTTGATTGTTTTGATATCCTACATATGATGTTTAATACTGTACTATATCACCAAGCAAAGAACCTAGTCGCTAAACCCTAAGGTTATCGATATCGGTTAAAGAAGGCAGAATGTCTACCGAGTGAAGTTCAGTATTTACCGAGTAACAACCAAGTTATAATAGATTGCATTGGATGGATAAAAGCATTATTTAATAAAGGATGCTGATGAGCTAGAGATGAATGAATGATTGGTATGTCGCGCATGAAGTATGTTGAGGATTGACGACATGGAAAATCAAAGAAGAAGATCTACAACATAGATTGAACCACAATAACCTAGCACAAGTTCCAAGGAAGGAATGCAAGCTCCAAGGCAAGGTAAAACATTTTTCAGATCGAAGAATACATTGAACCTGGTCAAGTTTGAAGATGTGATGGCTAAGATTGATCATGGGAAATGTGATCAAGGAGATTTAGCGGTTAGAGATTGTTTATAAATAAGGAATTGTTGATGAACAATGGATGCGGGCAAATTTATGCACAATGATGCTACAATAATGTTTACCGAGTACTGAAGCTTGAAGATCTGATTGAAGAATAGATTGAGAAGCCCAACAAGCCCAACAAGGGACAAGATAATTTGTATGACAAGATTGTTTTAAGCAAATAGAATCTGCTTTAGCATTTCAAATGTAAAGTTGCAGATATATTTTATTACTGTTGTTTATTTTGTAAGTGACATAAAATCTCTTAACCGAGTGGACTTAATAGTCTTATTTGTAAACCCTCTAGTAAGGTAACATTCTAAATGAGTGTTTGAAATCCTTTGACAAGGTCACTTCTAACAAAGTGCAAGACTATAACAAGTCTAAGGGAAATCCCTTAACCGGGTCACATCTAGCAATGTGTTTGTAATCTTTAATAGGATTTGCTTTTAACCGAGCATACTTTAGAAGGGTATATTTCTTAGTGGGTCCGAAATCCCACATTGTTTTTTTCCTAGTTGGATTTCCATGTTAAATCTGGTGTTATATGTGTTATGATGTTTAAGTGTGTCTGTTTATAAGTATTGAATGATTTATAGTCTTAGTTGCATATCATTAAAGGCTACCGAGGTTGAATCTGTTGAATATATTGGATTGTAAGTTTTTATGATTCACACCCCCCTCTGATCTCAACTAACACAACCATCCCTAGATTCTCTAAGTCAGCAACCCAGTCAAGGTGAGATGAGTGACACTTGTTTTCTTCTTCCCCCTTTCTCTCAACCTTCACCTTTGCTCACAGCCATTCAAATCTACAGATCTGATCATGACCATTGATTAGAGCCACATCATCTAATCCTCTCAAGGTCTATAAAATCAAGAGCTTCAGTTAAGAGAGAGTTAGTCTTCAAATCAATCATATGCATTCATGAGTTTTTGAAGCAAATAGCAAATAGCAAATAGCAAATAGCAATTATCATATATCATAATCATTTTAGCATAAGCATGTAGTATTTGCATATCATAGCATTAGTTAACTACAAGTTATCAGTCCATTCTTCATATGCCATCTTGGAAGCCATCAATGCATTATCTGAGAGCACACCATCTGCAACCAGGAACAGTGGAGTTAGGACACAATGAGACATAAACCATGAAGGTAAAAATAATGTTTTATTTTAATATGTATTTCATGTAGTTTCTTTGGTTGAGTTTGGATTTCCTGTAGCATTTTCATTTGTATTTTGTGAAACTAACTTATTACAGGTAACATTCTAAGGATAAAATTCAAGTCGACACATTTTGGCACCCACCATGGGGCCAATGGACCTCACATATACCTTTAAAAATCTCGCAAAAAGTTAAATTAACGCATTTGTAATGCAGATTCATGCATGTGTGAATTCTGACAATGCTTTTGTTCTGCAAGTTAGCACATTTGCCTTCTAGGTTAGCGCATTTGCACTCTAGGTTAGCGCATGAGCATTTTAGGTTAGCACTTTTGTTTAAAGTTTGCACATTTGCATTATGAGTTTGCGCATTTGTGTCCTAGGTTAGTGCATTTGTCAAAGAAATCACACTTTTGTATCCACAGAGCAATGCTTTTGTAGTCTAGGTTAGCGCTTTTGACCTCCAGGTTAGCGCTTTTGAGCAAAAAAATAGCCCATGTGTTAGATTAGTGCTTCTATTTACAAACTGACAAAAAATTCTTGCAGGTCCGAATGTCCAAGAAATCAGAGTTTACAAATTACTAACATGCATGTGCAGGATGGTATTTAAGGCAAATTTTATGCATTTCATCATCTAGTTAATCACAAGTCTTATTTTGCGAAGTAACATATCATATCTTGTTCATCTAGTTTAATTAAGAGGATGAATTAATAGCATGCAACTTGCATTTTTAGTATTTTCTTTAAAATAGTTGCACATAGACTTTTAAGAGGGCTAAAATAAACACCATGTTTGTTGGAGCAAAATCTCCAAATAGGACTTAGCTAGCAATTGCTTTGAAAAGGTTAAAAAGAACACTTGTACTCTGTGTCTTGAAAGTGGTAAGTATATGCTCTCCCCTTAATTGGGTGACCAAAAAGTCAAACCCACTCTTTTAAGCTTTCTTTACTTTCAAACAATTAAATCCTTTAGAGGGTTTTCCTTCCCGAGTTGCCTTGAGGGGGTCAGTGAGAGGGGAACGACCTAAAGTGGAAACGGGCTAATACCGAGTCCTTCCAATCCATCATAAATAAATCATGTTTGTGACGAAAGTCCCAAACAACATGTGTTGATAAGTTCATACCGACACTATGTTTCCCCATAAACCCTATGGAGCGTAACCTGTATACGCTGGGAACCTTCGTATTTACAGAGTTGAAAGTGTCACATGTATGACCACATGACGGAAAGCCTTTACTAAAAACCACTTGTACTAGTTGCCAAAATCCTTCTAGTTGTTGGCGCAAGAGGTCAGACCTCTAAAGCGGCTCACATACATATGGTTCCTAGTAGAGATATAAAGTTTTCCATGAGGAGTTTTCATGGAAACTGGTGCTTGGCTGCCCCGAAGAAGTGAGTGTCAAGGGTGAAGCTAGTGGGGTCAAACATCTAAATATCTGCTTTGAATAGTGTAGCCTCGAGAGAAACCCCACGTGAGATTCAACAACTATTGTCTCAGCCTGCCATAGGAATTGTACTTGCTTGTTCATTTTGTTTATTAGATATTGTGTCTTCTATGTCTGTAACATGTTCCAAATGGTAACAAATTGAAGAAAATTATCATCTACAAGTGAGCAAAAATCCAACAAATTACTAAAAAAGTGTGATCAAAAGGGTAATACAAAAAGCATTCCAACACTTGAAATACCAGATCAAAATCAAAGTGTTAAAACATCAATACCAAAATAGTTCTTGAAGTAGATTTGTCTCTAAACCATCACATATTGTCAAAACTAGCTCAAACAACTAGGTCACTAATCCTACAGGTTATTCCCAAAAAGTTCTATAAACATCAACATTCAACAAGCTATTGATTCAAACATCTTAAGTGCAAAAATCAACATTCTTGTCAAGTTTCTCATTAGGATAATCAATTCTTCTATCACAAAGCTTGATCAATCTATATTAGGTTCATAATCCTGGATATATCTTTCCTATTTTGAACCTAGGTTATATTAGAACCAAAATTGCATCAACATTGGAATCAAACAAACTTGTAAATTATCAAATGCTTATATAACTTTTAAGTATCACCTTGAGAAAATAAAACCTAGTTATAAAGCTACTCAACAAAGGATAAGATTCTTGTATATCAATCACAAGATCTTATTAAAACATATGACATTCTTACACCATTTTTGTCACTACTTACGTGGCTGCGGTACAAAATTTGACGGTGAAATTTTACAAGGATGCGCTTTTCAATAAAGAGATGCTTTATCCCAACGAATGGTAAGATCAACAAAGCATATCTTCCTAAACCAATAATCACCTGTTGACTTTGTCTTTTGGAACTTTCAACAACTTTGAAATAATCACATGCCAGTTTGGATTAGAGCCCAACATGAACAACTTAGAAAACAACAACAAATGGAGGGAGAAGATACTCCTGTATTCCACACTTTTGGATTTACCATTGTTGATGAAGAAGTAGTCAATAGCACCATTAGAGACCTTGAGCAAGATTTCAAATTTGATAGACTAATGGAAAAATTGTTAGCAAAACAAAAAGAAAAATATCTCTTGATGTTGGCAAAATCTGGAGCTAAACTACCACAAGACTTTAACATAGAAAGCTTGAAACAAGATGTGGAGGAAAGTAACACCCAAAACACATCTGAGCCAAATAAGGAAGATGTGAACAAAGAAATAAATGAAGAAACAAGGAAAGAGAGGGATGACAAAAGAAAAGAGTGTAGTGATAAGAGAACTCATGAAGAAACAAGGAGAAACTATGTACATAATCTATTCTCAAACCTTACTCAACAAATACAAACTCTAGAACAATGGATACAAGACATACAAAATGGGACAAGCTCCAAGAAATATTTATTAGAAGATATATGCCCATATCTTTTTGATAAAAATCTGAATATGATACCATTTTTGCAACATTGCGAGATTCCTAAATATGATAAATACGATGGAAAATCTGATCCTCAAGATCACATTAGGGAGTTTTGTACTATGAGCATAGAATTTGCTCATGATGAAACTTACCTTATGCATCTTTTTCCTAGGAGTTTAAATGGACAATCAATGGAGTGGTTTTCAAGATTACCATCTGGAATCAAATCCTTTGAAGAACTTGTGAATAGGTTTGTTTCACAATACTCCTACAATATAAGGAATGAAATAACAATGTTGGATCTCTGCATTGTTAAACAAAAGAATGGTGAATCCTTTATGATTTTCTTACAACGATGGAAACACATGTTTAATAGGTATCCCCGAGATGTACCTGATCAAGAAAAAATGGACATATTCATTAAGGATGCAATGTCCTCCCTCTTTTGCCAAAATGATCGAGAACAGTTTGAAAATAAAGAACGCAATGGTAAAGAAAGGAGAACTAAAACTTCACAATAATTCATACAAAAACAAAAACAACAACAACAACAACAACAACAACAACAACAATGACAAACCCAAGTTCTAGTCAAAGAATAGGAATGCCAGGAATGAAGGGAATGACAATAATAGTATTACAAAACAACAACAACCAATTTTTAATCTATCAAGCCAAATCCCAAGCAATAACAATCCAGAAAACAATAAAGCCAAGTCCTTTTTCTCCAATCCTCAGAGGAAATTCACAAACATTGGAGAATCTTTAGAATTAGCTCTAAAAACTTTGCTTGCTAACAAATTGATTGTTTTACCAGAAGCAAGAAGTTATGAACCACCAGTCAAGCCCAATTGGTGGAATGACAATCATTTTTGCAATTATCATCGGAATAAAGGTGTAGCGTCCTAAAATTGTGACACTTGCAATTTCGACCGCATTTGGGTAGTCATGATGGCGACGCAACACTGAACCTGAATGGAGACCCCGAAACTTGCTTACGACATCAAAAACTGCATTTTTTCAGCACCCTGCCTGATCCCTACTTGCACCATGTTGTCCCGGGAGGTGGGACCATAGCGCCCAGCGCCCTGGTCCCCTAGGACCATGGCGCCCAACGCCCTGGTCCCTGGCCCTATTTTGGGCCCGGTCTCTTATGGGGCTTCGGGTCTTTTTGTTTGCAAATTGGAAAATAACATTTCCTGGTCGGCCTAAGGTCAGGAAAATTAGTCTATTAACCCTAATTGGCAAGTATATAAATGATATTTTCCTCTCTCATTTAGGGAGAAGACGAAAAAAAGGGCATGGAAACGATACTCAAATATTCAAACATTCAAGCATTCAAGCATTCAAGTATTCCTTCAAGCAATTGATCATTCTAAGTCTCCATTCAAGGCTAAGTGTTGCATTCAAGACAAGGATTCAACCATTGAAGAGGAGATCACATATCACATACTACAACATACAACAAACAACAACATCTACACCTTCGCATGTAAGAATACAAACATTCTTAAAACAAGGTACTAGTACTTGTTTTACATTACAATCATTTACATTTACAACATTTCTCATTTCTTGGTAATTCCAAAATCGGGGTTTGACCTAAGGGCAAACCCCTAATCCCTAACCCCCCAATCGTCTTCGCTTTTCTGTGTGTAGGTTGCAGGTACGTGGCTGAAATTGAAGATCTGGAATCCTTGTGCAGAGACGAACAGATCCCCCTTCGTTTCGCGGATTTTTCGGAGGACCGTGTGCACGCCGGGCGCCATCGTCCTGTCAACTTTTGCTCAAATTTGCAGGACAACGCCGTCTCGACATTTTACTGCTAATTCCAGGTCCGCAGCTTCATCCTATATCCCTATCTTAGTTTACAAGTGGATCTTTCTCACTTTTCATGCATTCCTAGCTTAATCATTCTATCCACATTCTTTACAAAAGAGGGTAGCCTTGCTGTCTTACCCGTTGAAACTCATTTAGAATCCAATCTTGCATTGTGTGGGATTGGATCTTGTGGGTTTCAACCCCTCTTTTGAATGTAAAGTCTCCCCTAAGTGAAAACCATCAATCCTAGTACCCTCCCTTCTCTCTCCTTGGAGTTGGAAGAGGGGAGAGCAACTAGGGTTTGATTTTTTTCCGCTTTACATTTTGGTGAACCCAACGTGGACATCCTTTCTGATTATTCATGGTTAGATCTGAAAATTGGATTCCTTGATTACATTTCCATGTTTGATCTTTTGCAAATTTTAGAGGTTAATTGCATAAAAACCCTAAATTTTCTTTTTAGTAATTAAGCTTGCGAAATGTTTAATTGTTAATGCTTGTTTCAGATCTACCCTTCTATTGCAAATTATCAAATCATATCTGTGCTTTAATTTTGAAAATTAAGTGGTTAAGTGTCAAAACCCTAATTTTTGAAACCCTCTTGATTCAACCTTTGTCCGACAATTTCACTGATCAAAACATCTCCAAATCAGCTGTAACTTTGGATTCCGCAACAAAATCACAATATCTTTCATCCTTGAAAATTTGGAAAAAAGTTGCGAGGACCCTGTGCACTCCGAGCGCCATCGTCCCCGACATTTTTTCTGAAATTTCGGGAGCTGGATCTTACTATATTTTTCTGCTAAAATCCAGAATTTTGGCTGATTTTATCAATTCTAACACTTTCAAAATTACAGTCAAAGTTGGTCTTGTGATTGCTTGGATTAAGGCTCCTAATCGTTCAAAAATTGTTGAAATTGGAATTTTGTGTCAAAATTGTGTTCTTACTATCCTAAATCTGAAAAGTGTGTTAGCATTCATTCAAAATTTCAGTGCTTTATTCAAATTCTTGCAATTTGTGACTTTTGAAATTAAGTGCTTAATTACAACAACTTTGATTTCCGCATTCAAAATTGAATTTTGCGTGAAATTGAGTCAACTTTTAAAATTCAAAACTTGCATTGCTTTTGCTATTCCCTCTAAAATCATAAAATTCAAAATTTCAGTTTCCCTCTCTTTTTCAAAATTTAAATTTTGCATTTTTCGACAATCTGGGTAGGGTTCAATTTTGAGATTGCAACTTTAATTTGGCCTATCTACAGATCGTAAAATCACTCAATTTTTTCATATTAGCTTTAAAATCATCATAACTTTCATCCCTGCAAATTTCGAAAAAAGTTGCAAGGACCGTGTGCACTCCGAGCACCACGGTCCTTAACATTTTTTCCAAAATTTCGGGAGATTGTCGTGATTGCATTTAACAGCTTAAATCTAGAAGATTGGCTGATTTTACTGAAATTTGCTACCTCTAAATTCAAAATCTTCTCTCCCTCTCTAGTGCATGAGTTTTACAACAATAAGCCCTACTTACACTATTCCTATTAGACGAAGCCTTAGAATTAAGTCTTTCCAAGGTTTAATTACTGAGGAGATGGAACCTAATTTGAATAACCTTTTTAACGAGGACATGGGTAATTCCTCTAATCCTCCTAATGATGAAGAAGCTCTCCATGAGGTTTCTGTGGAACAACTTGCGAAATTGGATAACCAATTTGACGATTTTCGACAATGGATGTCTCAAGAATACCCCGATAGTCAAGCTCTTCCTTTAATTGAGGGTCTAAAACATATGCTTCAAAGTGATAAGAATGGAATTGATATTTTGCGTGGTATTGCACACATTGTGGATTTGAATGTGATGCCTATAAAGAGTTGTGCCAAAACTTTAGGTTATACACAACCTCCCACTCAAGTCAATCATTCTATTCCTTTGACAACTTCTATTGCTAGCATACCTACTTTTACATCAAACATAATGACTACTTCTATACAAGACATTCCTCCTATGATCACCAGTCATGGGGGCAATCCTTCCTCTTCAATTAATCCTCTTCTTTCATTTAATCCAACTTCTTCATTCATTCCTTCAATGGGTGTCCCTATTACATCTCCACAAATGAACATGACACAAGGGGGCAATTCATTCAACCATTCCATTCCTCCTTGTAGTGTTCCTCCTTTCCAATCCTCTCCTATGACTAACTATCATAGTGTCCCGCCACCTTACTCTTTACCTTCTTTCAATAACATAACACCTCCATCTCAATCTAACACATCTAATATGAATTCTTCGACTGAAGCGACCATTAACAATCTTGCACAAACTGTCTCTTCTTTACAGCAACAAATTGCCTCTATGAATCAATCTAAGTTTAGTGTGCCCACATTTGATGTTGTGAGCCCACTTTCTCTTGACATTGTTCGAGCCATCCCTCCTAAACATGTTGAAATTCTGCATTTGGAGCTTTATAATGGTAAAGGAGATCCTCTAACACATGTTAAGACTTTTCAAACAATATGTACTGATTTTGCTTATGACCAAAGGTTGCTTGCAGAACTGTTTACTAGAACATTAAGAGACAAATCCCTACAATGGTATTTCTCGTTGCCTTCCTATTCTATTACTTCTTTCGAACAACTTGCAAATGCTTTTATTCAACAATTTCAAAACAATATAAGTCCTAAAGTTACTTTGATTGATTTAATGCATTGTAAACAAGGTGTTAAAGAAAAAGTGACTGATTTCATTGGTAGATATAAGCATTTGTATGCTCAAATTTCTTTTCCAGTGCCTGACAATGATATTCAAAGAATCTTTATTTCTAATTTACAAAAAGATATTCGAGACAAACTTCAGTTTTCTGAGTTTACTTCTTTCCAACAGTTGTGTGCAACTCTTCACAATTATCAACTGACTATGAGTCAAATGGAACAATCACATCCTATGGCTCCGAGTGATAAGGGTGATAGCAGTCAACAGCCATTTGCGAAGTTTAAACCGAACAGAGATTCCATCAAATTCAATGAAAACATCATCAACAACAATGTGAATGCATCATCAGGTGTGCCTCCTATTTCTAAGTTTTTCAAGAAAGAAAGAAAGTATACTCCTTTGAATGAATCATTGCATAGTATTATGAATAAGCTATTGGAACAAAATGTGCTTACTCTTCCTCCTATAAGGCAAATCGATCCTGCAAAGATTAATTCACCTTATTTTGATAACAAATCTTTTTGTCAATTTCATCGTCAACCTGGGCATGATACTGAAAAATGTTTTGCTTTAAAGGGTAAAATTCAAGATTTGATTGATAATAATACTATCTTTGTTTCTTGAGTGAATGATAAAAGCAACACATCTGTAGCTCCTCCTAACCAAAATCTTCAGATTTTCACTGATCCATTACCTTCTCATACCTCTAATGCGATTGAGACTAATGATTCCTCTTTTTCATCTGATGGTCTTGTGTCTATGACTCCGAATGTGATTAACTTTGTAGAGCAGAAAGAAAACCCTAAAGAACTTTCCATCACATTTGATTCTAGTGAAACTATCAGGGTACCTGATGGTCCTTTATACATAGTTGCAAAAGTCAAGAACACACCTTGCCGTGGAGTGCTTATTGATCCTTCGTGCATGGTTAATGTTATTACTAAAGAATTTCTTTTTACTTTGCAATTGAATCAAGTGATCTATGAAAAAACAGATGTGATTGTGAAATTATTTGATGCATTGTCTTCTCCTGCAATTGGTTCTATTACATTACCTATTGAGGTCCATAACATATCCCTTGATGTGAACTTTGCTATTATTCCTTCATCCGAACAATTTCGTGTGAAGCTTGGCTATCCTTGGCTATCTTCCATGAAAGCTATTGCTTCTCCTATTCATAAATGTTTGAAATTTCCCCATAATGGTGAAGTTGTTACTGTCAATCATAGTCTCTTTAAACCAGCTGAAAGAACTTCTAGGGTTCCTATTGATTATTTTTGGCCTAAACAATTCCAATCTCTTCCTCTGCGAAGTGATCATCTTTTCAAATCTTATCAAAAGTGGAAAACAGATATGATCCTATCTCTAAGTGAACCTAGAACACCTAAACTTGACATTCCTATCGTTCTTGAGAAGGAAGTTCTTCCTTTGAAAGATAAAACTAATGTCTTTCCTCAAGAAGATTCCCAACCCATTCCTATGGATGTGACTATGTCTATGCCTAATAAACTTCCTAAAAATAGACCTATACCTCCTCATCATGATGGACTTGGTCTCCTTCCTAAACCAAATATTCCTCCTTTATATGGAGCAGTTCCTCCTCCTTCCTCTTATGGAGAGAAGAGATCTTCCTCTTCTCCTATTATCCAACCTAAGAGACCACAACGTAAACACCCAAGTGATAAGGATGAGAACATTCCTCCTCCTCAATCTTCTCCACTTCCTACTAAGACTAGACGAAATCATTCTGCATGTGAATGCTGATGAAAGCGTCGTCTTAGAGCTCAGGCAGCTGCCTCTCAAACTCTACAATCTCCAAAAACACCTTCAACAAGCATTATTCCATTTTCCCCAAAATCTCCTAAACATAAGATGCATAATGGTCTTGATCCTGTGCGAGTTAAAGATCCTATTTTTATAAATCTTGATGATGATATAGATGAAAATGTTATTCATGATGAACATGTTACTCCTCTTGCTTCTGATAGTGAATATGAACTTGTTGATGTTGATAACCATTTATCTAATGAATTTTCTAAAGCACTTATCCTAGCTCCTAGACAAGAACAACGTGGCTTGGAACATGAACATAGCCCTTGTTTGGATCTTGTGATAGCTCCATCTGCTGTGTTGGATGTTCCTCCTCTAGCGTGTTCCCTACCTTCCCGAAACATTGATCAGCAAGATCAGGGGGTAGATGATGTGCTAGACTAGTTTCATTAGCATAGCAGACTCTCTCCTCCTCTCTTTTGTTACTTCTTCTATGTGTTATTCTCTTTTGGTCTCTCTCATGTTGACTCAAAAGACACATGTGTTCCCTTCTTCTAGGTGACCTTCCTTGATTGGGGAATGAAGAACAATTATGCATACATACATATGATATACATGAATTATCATACAGCATACTGTCCCCGAGGAAAGCAAAGTCACCTCGTGCTTTGTGTTTTGTGTCTATTATCCTTGGGTTTATCTCACACTTGGGGGCTAAATCTTTGTGATAACGTGCTCCTTTCCCTTCTCATTTCTTATGTGTATCACTACCTTAAAGCAATCACCCCCGTTGAGGCGTGTGCGATCTCTTTAACGTAGGGGGGCATACACCCTGTCTATCCCTTTAGGATACTTGAAATATTCTTGGCGAACTTAGCTTTGCCTTGAAAATTTTTGGTATTTCTCTTGCATGACTCATAGTGAGGGAACCTTACTATTGACAGTCATGGTTCTCCCTCGTGATCTTCCCTTTTACTTTGTCAATCGAAGTCGTAAGATCCTTAGTCCACTGGGAGCTTGGTGTATCTTGCCTCCTTGACGTGGTGAAAGTCTTTCAATGTTGTTTCCTTGTACTTTACCGGAAGTATGAGCGTACGCCTATACTCCCGCTAAAGTGGGGGCTAAATGTAGCGTCCTAAAATTGCAACACTTGCAATTTTGACCGCATTTGGGTCTTCACGATGTCGACGCAACACTGAACCTGAATGGAGACCCCGAAACTTGCTTACGACATCAAAAACTGCATTTTTCCAGCACCTTGCTTGATCCCTCCTTGCACCCTGCTGTCCCGGGAGGTGGGACCAGAGCGCCCAACGCCCTGGTCCTTTAGGACTAGGGCGCCCAGCGCCCTGGTCCCCCAGGACCATGGCGCCCAGCGCCTTGGTCCCTGGCCCTATTTTGGGCTCGGTCTCCTATGGGGCTTTGGGTCTTTTTGTTTGCAAATTGGAAAATAACATTTCCTGGTCGGCCTAAGGTCGGGAAAATCAGTCTATTAACCCTAATTGGCAAGTATATAAATGACATTTTCCTCTCTCATTTAGGGAGAAGACAAAAAAAAAGGCGTGGAAACAATACTCAAATATTCAAACATTCAAGCATTCAAGCATTAAGGTATTCCTTCAAGCAATTGATCATTCTAAGTCTCCATTCAAGGCTAAGTGTTGCATTCAAGACAAGGATTCAACCATTGAAGAGGAGATCACATATCGCATACTACAACATACAACAAACAACAACATCTACACCTTCGCATGTAAGAATACAAACATTCTTAAAACAAGGTACTAGTACTTGTTTTACATTACAATCATTTACATTTACAACATTTCTCATTTCTTGGTTAATTCCAAAACTGGGGTTTGACCTAAGGGCAAACCCCTAATCCCTAACCCCCCAAATCATCTTCGCTTTTCTGTGTGTAGGTTGCAGGTACGTGACTGAAATTGAAGATCTGGAATCCTTGTGCAGAGACGAACAGATCCCCCTTCGTTTCATGGATTTTTCGGAGGATCGTGTGCACGCCGGGCGCCATCGTCCCGTCAACTTTCACTTAAATTTGCAGGACAACGCCGTCTCAACATTTTACTGCTAATTCCAGGTCCGCAGCTTCATGCTATATCCCTATCTTAGTTTACAAGTGGATCTTTCTCACTTTTCATGCATTCCTAGCTTAATCATTCTATCCACGTTCTTTACAAAAGAGGGTAGCCTTGCTGTCTTAACCGTTGAAACTCATTTAGAATCCAATCTTGCATTGTGTGGGATTGGATCTTGTGGGTTTCAACCCCTCTTTTGAATGTAAAGTCTCCCCTAAGTGAAAACCGTCAATCCTAGTACCCTCCCTTCTCTCTCCTTGGAGTTGAAAGAGGGGAGAGCAACAAGGGTTCGATTTTTTTCTGCTTTACAAAAGGACACCTAACAAATGATTGTCAGAGATTGAAACACCTTATCCAAGATCTAATCGATAATGAAACCATCATAGTGGATAGCCATAAGACAAATGAATCACACTTGGCTTTCAAAACTCCACTTCTGAATTATGATAAAGGTGAATCGTCCCAATTAAAAGATGACAAAGGAGAAGCCAAAGTGAATTACACTTATACATACGATGATGTGGTAAATGTGATAATTGTTAACGAAAATCCATCTTTAGAACCAATCAATGTTATCATGAGAAGCAAAGAAAAGGTTACCTTTCTAGGTATAGCAAAAGACCCAACACCTAATCCACAACAATACAATTTAGTAAAGAAATTACAATGAATACCCGCTCAAATATCAATTTTGGAACTTCTCAAGGTTTCACCTATGCATAAAGAAATTTTGGAGAAAGCTTTAGTGGAAACAACTGTTTCAAAAGATTTGGATGTAGATCAGTTCCAAAACATGGTAGGACACCTTATAGCTCCTCATTGCTTATCATTTTTTGAAAATGATGACGCATCCTTACAACATCCTCACAATGCTCCTTTAAATGTTGAAGTCTCCATAAATAAAACTTGTGTCAAATGTGTGCTCATAGATGGAGGAGTTGGCTTAAACTTTTGTGCATTAAGTTTGATAGAAGCTTTGGGATATTCAGAGAATACAATAGACCGAAAAAGAAAATAACCATTAAGGCTTATGATGAAGCAGAACGCTCTTTTAAAGGAACTGTTGTGCTACCAATAAAGATAGGACCCGTGGAAAGAGATACATTGTGTCAAGTTTTAGATTTGAACCTCTCTTACAACATTCTTCTAGGAAGACCATGGATTCACAAGATGCAAGCAGTTCCTTCTACATATCATCATGTGTGAAATTTCCTCATGAAGGAAAAGAGATCACTATAATTGCAGATTCCAGTCAATATTGCAATAATTTGAAACCCGCACAAGATACAATAATTCTGCATAATAGAGAATCAGTATATCCTACCAAAGAAATTCAAGCAAAGTAATGGGAAACTTTTGAAGAAAAGATCAAGTTAAATGATGAAGGAATGGGAAAATATTCTTTGCATACTTTTCTACTTTCCCCTAAGTCATATGGTAAGCCTACAAATATTCAATCAAAGCCATCATAAAGATCAAAACATATGTTTAAAGGAACATTTGTTAGTGCTAGAACTCTTGCAGAGGAAAATGAAGACAAACACATTCTTGGTTGGTTATACAAGGATGAAGACAAAACTATAGCAACAACAACAAAATTCAATATTCCCATAAAAAAATATGGCAAAGGATATGAAATCATGCAAAAGATGGGATATGGAGGAAAATGACCAATTGGTAAGCAACATCAAGGTATTCCAGAATCTATTTGTCTGCACTCACAATCCACAGAAGATAAATCCGGGTTTGGACATCTAAAGTCTAATAAAAAACAACATAATCATCAAGAACAAAAATGGAGAAAGAAATCAGTTTCTAAAGAAGAAAATTGGCAAGAAAAGCTACATCAAGCGACCGAAACAGTAACCAATAAACAAAAAGAGTAAGAAGAACATGAAAAGAAAGAAGAGGAGGTTATCATTAAAGGTGAAGAAAAATCTTGTCAACAAGTTCTAAAAATACAAACAAAGGCAAAATCTGAACAAGATATTACAGAAGTAGTAAAAATAGAGATGACAGAAATCAGAGAACTTTTTGCACCATGCGACATACACTATGGTATAGTGGAGTAATCTTAGATCAAGATTCAGAGACATATTCCAATGAATATAAATGGGGTCCAGATGCCTTATCCACTACATCAAGTAAGGAACACAATGAAGATCAAGCAACTATCACGAAAGAAGACTTGTCTATTGCAGAACAAAAGATGAAGTTAGAAAGAAGACAAGAGAAACTCAGAATTTAGAGAAAAGAGGCGTATGCAAAAATAAAAAGGGAATGACAGAGACAGAGAAGCAATGCCACAAGAAACACAAACAAAGATTAGATATGGAAGAACCATAGAGGAATTAAGAGATAGTCAAGCTGGATTGACTATTAGTCCAGAAGAAGTTGAATTTGAAAGAAGACAAAATCTAGCAAAAGAATCCTCTTTATCACATACACAAGTATGTCAACTCCAAAATGTAAATTAAAAAATCAAGAAGGAATTTGCAGTATTAAAGATGTGTGTATTGATATAATCCATTCATTTAAGGGACACACAACAGTTGAAGAACCACTTGAGTGTGAACTACAAAATGCTAATATTAATTTTGTTAAGACTAATTTGGAAATGCTTGAGACGGACAATTCTCAAAAACATTTAATCTATGACAATACCTATTCTATGCTAAATTATGATCATTATGTCATGAACATTGAAACACCTAATGATGACTGTGATTATGATTTACCCCTTCTTCATCCTGAATTGATTGATTGGGATAATTTAGATAACCCTGAACTGAATGTCTTTTCCAATGATCATGACTTAGCTGTATACCTTAACATTGTTGAACCCATCCATCCTAAGATATCTTCCATTGCAGAGTCAAGTGATGTTTCTCACAGTCAGGAAAATGCCAAACTTTCTAGTCGTAAAAATGAAATAAAACAAGGAAAGAGACCTATTGTTGAAAACCATTTCATGGCAACATTAGATCAATTAAAAGAGAAAACAAAGAACGTATCTGATGGTGGAAACCTCTTTGAGGCACCAGAAGATGGAAAGTTTGACATTATTCCTGCATATTTTCAAGAGAGATCTGCTATCCTGATAAAACCAACAGAAGCAGTAAACATTGATACATCAAAGGATCTTAAAATAATACATTTTGTTGCCTCATTGTCAGAAAAAGAGAGGAAAGAATACATGGAATTATTTAAGCAAAGACAAATAAATTTTGCTTGGTTTTATGCTGATATGCCAGTAATTAATCCTAATCTTATCATGCATCATCTTAATGTGGATTTAAAAGAAAAAAATGTTAAGCAAAAGCTAAGAAAGATGCATCTACACATTTCTCTTCTTGTAAAAACCGAGCTGAAGAAACTATTAGAAGTGGGTTTCATAAGACCAGTTTCTAGAATGGGTTTCAAGTATTGTACTAGTATCAAAGCTAGATAAGAGCATAAGAGTTTGTATAGATTTCAGAGATTTGAATAAAGCATGTCCAAAAGATGATTTCCCGCTACCAAACATTGATATCATAGTGGACTTATCAGTAGGACACAAGATGTTTTCATTAATGGATGGCTTCTTAGGATATAATCAAATAAGAATGGCACTTGAAGATCAAGAGAAGACAACTTTCACCTGTGCATGGGGAACATATTGCTGGAATGTTATGCCATTTGGGCTTAAAAATGCAGGAGCAACTTATCAAAGGGCTACGACGATAATTTTCCATGATATGATGCATACATTTATGGAAGATTATGTCGATGACATACTTGCAAAATCTCACACAAGAAAAGAACATTTGAACATTTTAAGCAAGATTTTTGACAGGCTGGAAAGATATCAATTGAGATTAATTCCAAAGAAATGTGCATTTGGGGTAACCTCTAGAAAGCTCCTTGGGTACATTATATCAGTTCGTGGCATTGAAGTAGATCCTGAAAAAGTCAAATCTATCATGGAGATGGAGTCACCTAAGAACATAAGCCAATTGCAATCTTTACAAGGAAGATTGCAATCAATTAGGAGATTTGTTTCACAGTTGGCCGATAGATGATTTCCATTTACCCATCTTCTACATAAAAATGTTCCATTCAAATGGGATCTAAAATGTGAAGAAGCTTTCTTGCAAATAAAAGAATACCTTATGAGTCCTCCAGTACTGATATCAACAGCCAAAGGGAAACCATTGTTACTCTATGTCTTAGCAACAAGTGTATCATTAGGCGCTCTCCTAGCTCAACATGATGATGAAGGAAAAGAAAGAGCAGTTTATTATATAAGTAGAACACTTGTTGGCTACGAATTAAATTATTCCTCAATTGAAAAGATATGTCTAGCAGTTGTATTTTTAACTCAGAAGCTGCGACATTATAGCTTGATTCATTATTTGAAATTAATAGCAAAGATAGATCCTCTCAAATATCTATTGAGCAAGTCATCATTGACAGGAAGACTAGCCAAATGGGTTATGATACTGAGTGAATTTGACATAGAATATGCTGACCAGAAAGCTATCAAGGGACAAGTCATCGCTGATCAATTGGCTGATGTACCTTTACAAAATGACATGCCTTTGCACACTGAATTTCCTGATGCAAATATCTTGACAGTAAGTACAAACTTTTGGAAATTGTACTTTGATGGTTTTTATACCCAATATGGATCACACGCAGGAATATTTTTCATCACACCTCAAGGACATACAATTCCGAAATCATATAGATTGTGGTTTCCATGCACCAATAATGCTGTAGAGTATGAAGCATTGGCTATAGGGCTTAAAATGGCCATTGAATGAAATGTCAAAGAACTCCATGTCTATGGTGATTCATAACTTATCATTAATCAAATAAATGATGAATATCAAACAAAGGATGATAAGCTTATGCATACAAACAACTAGTGGAGGAGTTTAAAGGACACTTTAAAGAAATCACATTCACCCAGATTCCCAGAAATGAGAATAAAGCAGCAGATGCAATGACTACAATAGCATCTCTCTTGCAAAATAAGGAGAATCAACAACATTACGAATTTCTCGTGGAAGATATCTTAACCCCTACCATTCAATCCCAACATACCTATCGAATTTGCCATATATCAGGAACCAGTCAATCCTTATACGATCAAACCTACCAATATTTGAAAGATCATATCCTTCCTCTTGAATTATCCTGTAATCAGAAATGAAATGTTATTCGTCAATCCTCTTGCTATATTCTAATTTCTGATATCCTATATAGATGTGGTCTAGATGGTACTTTGTTGAGATGTCTTGAAAAAGATGAATTTGAGAGAGTTCTTAATGACATTCATGTAGGCATTTGTGGTACACACTCAAGTGGTTTAACATTGGCGAAGAAACTTCTTTGTATGGGTTACTTTTGGCCTACTATGGAAAGAGATTCATTCACCTATGCTAGAAAATGTAAACAATGTCAGATCCATGGAAATCTCATTCATGCGCTAGCACAAGAGTTATATCCTATGACAGGATCATGGCCATTTTCACAGTGGGGCCTTGATTTGGTAGGAAAGATTAATCCCTCATCTTCTAATGGATATAAGTTTATTCTGATTGCTACTGAATATTTTACTAAGTGGATTGAAGCAGTGCCTTTAACAACAGTGACAAGAAAACAAATATCATCATTCATTTTGAATTACATAATCTGTCGCTATGGAGTTCCTATGACCATTATCATTGATAATGGAAGACCATTCAAAAATCAAGATGTGAAAGAGCTATGTGAACAGTTTCATTCCAACATAGGTTTTCTACTCCATATTATCCACAAGGTAATGGTCAAGCTGAGGCATCAAACAAAACTATTTTGAAAATCTTGAAGAAAACAGTCAATGAAGCTGGAAAAGACTAGCACATTCAGCTAAATCCTTCTCTTTGGGCATACTGAACTACCGTCCACACTCCAATAGGGGCAACTCCATATTGTTTGGTCTATGGATCAGAAGCTATATTACCTATAGAAGTAGAGATACCTTCTCTATGAGTATCCTTGCACGGTCTTATACCAGAAGAAGAACAACGAGTCTCTTGACTCTAGGAACTAGAACTGATTCAAGAACGTCGCCAAAATGCAACATAACATTTGAAAGTATACCAACAAAGAATGTCAATAAGCTATAACCACAGAGTTAAGCCACATATTTTTCAGATTGGGGATATAGTTCTAAGGGAGAATCCAAGAAATTAGCAAGATCGGGAAAAGAAGGGAAAATTTGAATCAAATTGGCTAGGACGTTTTGTCATAGTAGGAACATATGGATCATGAGCATACAAGTTATCTACCCCCGAGGGTGATTGGTTTGATGAACCTATCAATTCTATCCATCTCAATAAATTCTATTCTTGAGATATATAGTCCTGAAAAAATCAATAAAAAGCATATACAATCCTGAAAAAATCAACAAAAACATATAAAATCCAAAAAAAAAGAAAAAGCAATAAATTTAGATGGTGAAAACTTGGTAAACAGGCACTATCTAAGAAGTAAGCTACTCCATCTATTGAGATCACTTTGCGCACCTATCCGCTCCATCCTATCACATCTATCACTTCCATCTATCACAGTTTATCCGTTTCATCTTTAGCATCCATTTGCTCTGAACCATTTAGCAAGAAATATGCAGCTGACCAATAGTTATCAATCTTTGACATAATTGTCATAGTCACTGTCTTAGATTTTATCAAAATCAATCATATTTGCATTTTTCTCCTGCCATGGTTTGGATCTTGATCAATTCATACACCCATAATAATTTTTGTTTCCACTGGGGCCAAAATCCTTGTATGCGGGAAAAGTGGGCGAATAAAACTTAATATATGAAAATTTAGTTAATACTAGTCCACACACACACACAGGACTTCTTGATGCAAGCTATGGAGTAACGTAGTGTTACTCAGCTTCCCAAGGAGGGTCCCATGGTTCTCTATCTCACAATGTCCCTCAAACCAACGATTTTGCTCTCAGATCACTGAGCAAAATGGTTTAGGGATGGCAAATATGAGAACGAGAGATGATTTTGCTAAATTTAGTATGAAATAGATGTGAAGCTATGTATGATGCTAAAAATGCAATAAACTAAATGATAAGATGACAAGATTTAGTATGAACACTATCCTAGCACACTATATTTAGTCTATGATTGAGCTAAAATGATAAAGGAAGTACTCTAACATGCATATTTAGTCTAATTCCTGATCTAAAAGAGGCTAAATGATGAGCATATATGAAATGAAAGCTTGAAAGAATTTGAGCATAAGTGTGATGCTTCAAATTTGAAAGATGATTGTTAAAAATGGAGGAATGAGAGCTCTATTTATAGCACAAACAGGGCAATGGATGGTCAAGATTGAATGGTTTAATCAAGGGCCAAGTTTGAAAGTTGGGGATTCATGTGCACAATTGGCACCAATAAAATAGTGACAAATGTCAACATAGGATTGGGTTGAGAGAAGAGGTTGGAGGCATTAAAGGCCTGAGAAGACCTCATGGTTATCTAAAGGCTAAGGGTCAAGTCTAAATTAGGTTTAACCACTGGATTAAGAGTTAATCCAAGAATAAACCTTTGTGCAAATGATTAAGAGATAATCATGGTCAAAGCATTAATGACCTGATGAGACCTTTGGGTTGGGTAGAGGTTGAGTCAAAACAAATGTTTTAACCATGTGGGAGAGTTTGAATTAACCATTAATGGTTATTGGAGACTTTGGGGATTAAGTGGTTGAAGGTTGGAAGCCTTCAATGGTTTTCAAAGACTTTAAGGATTTAGTGGTTGAAGGTTGAAAACCTTTAATGGTTATCGAAGATTTTAAGGTTTTTGAGAAGTGACTTCCCTTTGCTTAGGGATGTGACAAAGTTTAGAGGAGGGTTAGGTTAATTAGAAGTGTTTAGAAGATTCTAGAAGGGATTAGGAAGGGGCTTGGGATTTTGCAAGTGGATGGGGGGGGATAATAGAATTTAATTGAAATAATTTAATTCATTCAATTTGGTTGTAATTAAATAAATTTGATTTATTCAATTTAGGGTAACTATTTGAATTTAATTAAAAGTGGCTAGGGGGATTTAATTGAATAAAATGATTTATTCATTAAATGGATATAGTGAATTTTATTTAAATAAATTGAGTAATTTACTTAATAAAATAGAAGAATGTGGATAATTTAATTAAATTGGATTTAATTAAATAGGGAAATGAACATAAAATATTCATTTAGGAATATGGTCATTTTTATACGTCTACATTTTGCCCCTCTTTGAAGTGACGTGTGTGCACATGTTATTTCAAAGAAAATGATGCCTTATCATGATTTATGATCAAATGCAATTTTTGTGTCGCTCTTTTGATTTGCTAGTCGTGTCCTAGATTTGATGTGATGCACCAGATTCGATATTTGATGGTGATGCTCCTTCGGGAGATGAATCAATTTTTTTGTTGAGATTTTATTTTATTTTTTATTTATTTTAATTTGATGAAGTTCATATGATGTGTATGATTTTGTGCATATAAAAAGTGTGCAGATTGATTCATCTCCCGATAAGTTACAACTGTTCTGGTATAGGGGAGACCGCGACCATATTACAGGTCCATTTGGCTAACCCTAATTTTAGTTTCCTCTTATAAAAGGGGAAAAGGGCTCAAATTAGGTTCATTTGTGCTTTATTGACTTTGGAGAAAGAGAATTTGCTCTGGAGAGACAATGCCTATTCCCTATCACTGACACCGTTTCGAGTGCGTCCTGTTGGGAAAAATGGTGTCTCAACCTTGCATTTATGCGAGGTTACTATTTATAGTAAGTTTTTATTTGAGCATGAAATGGTGCGAAACTCTCCCTGAAGCTTCTGGTTGGCTAGATAAGCATTCCGGTAAAGTTTCGTCGCAAGGTCACAGCTAGTTTTGAAGATATTAAAGCTTTCGTCTTGGAGGGGTGCAATAAAATGTTTAAACTTAATTTTGGGGACTTTAGAGGCTCCGAAACGCCCTGAAAAGTTGCCGTAACCGGCGAAGCAGGTTACGAGGTGATAGAGCACTTCGCGAGCTTTCCGGCACTTCAAACGGTTCGTCAATCGGACACCCGGTTCTCAAGTTATGGCCTCCGGAAGTTTGTACTCCTGAAATAGGAAAAATAATTTGTATCAGATACATAAATGAGCGGTAAAAGGGAGCGACACGTGTTGATGTGTGCTTTAACATGTCATAGAAGGGAGATAAGGTCGGCTACACCTTATTGGGTGGTTTTAGCCCATGGTTTTGTAATACCGTTTGACGGTTTCTTGTATTGTATCTCCTATTTATGAGGTGTGTGAGATAGAGGTTGTGTGTAAGAGTCTTATGGCTATTGAGTTGCCTCTAAATCTCTGATTAGTGCTACTCCTGCGAAGAGCTTGCTCTGCAAGTATTTTGTAATCTGTTTTTGATTGCTGAATAAAATATTGAGCTGCTTTTGGAGGGTGGGGTTTTTCTCCCAAAAGGGTTTTCCCCACGTAAATCATTGTGTTGTGGTATGATTGCTATTATATCTATTTCTATTTTCTGTAACTGTTATAATGATCTAAAAAAGTTTTGCATTACCCTCCTCTTAAGGTTAGTGTAGGAAGTTGTTTCTGCTACTTTACTTCCTTACACGTCCGAAGGTACCGGAGACCTGTGGCACGTGGACCACTAGTAAGTCAACGTTTTTGACCCCTTTTTGATTTTTTGTTTTGTCCTTTTTAGTCATTTTTTGAATTTCAAAGTTCGGGTGTTTTGTTTTAGTGCGTCTAGGGTCAACAATAGCACATACGAAGTGTGAAGTAGCGCATCAGGTTTAATTTAGGGGTCGCGTCTGAAAAATGTAGGCTAGTGCATAAAACTTTTAGGTTAGCACATGCATGAAAAATAGCACATATAAAGTGTTGGGTAGTGCGTCGCATCAACAAGGTAGCGCGTAGGTGTGACCTAGCGCATAGGGGCCGCCGAGGTTCGCATAGGGAAGGAGGTTTAGTGCGTAGGACTAACCTAGCACATAGGGCCAAAAGGGTAGCACTTAGAAAAGGTAGGTTAGCGCGTAGGCAGAGTTTAGCGCATGGGGTGGGTTAGGTAGCGCATTGGGTGAAAATTTTAGCGCGTGAATAGAATCTAGTGCATAGGTTAGATAGAATAGTGCGTAGGAGAGATAGCCTAGTGCGTGGGGGTGTTTTAGCGCATTGAAGATCTGTTTTAGCACATCTGAAAAATTTTACAGTTTTGGCCGAGTTGAAAATTTGTTTTGTTTGCCTGTCGTGTTTTGATGAATTTATCTAAGATGAGTTTTTGTATAACTTGTTTTGATGTGCAATTTTCCAAGTTATGTATAGATATCAATCTGTTGTTTTGATCAGAATATGATGTATTTGCGTGGTCTGTTTTAAGTTCAATGTGTATGAAAGCCTGAGTTGTTTTACAAGCCGATATGGGTTGGAAACTTGAGTTGTTTTTCAAGCTGATATGGGTGGGAAACTTGAGTTGTTTTACAAGTTTATATGATTTTGGTACTTGAGTTGTTTTATAAGTTTTGATATGGTTTTTGAAAACTTGAGTTGTTTTACAAGTTGATATGAAATGATAGGATTTTGAACTTTGATTGTAGATGAGCAAATTATTTCATGTTTTTTTATGTAAGCTTGATTTTGATATCTTTGTGTTGATGTGGAAACTGATATTGGATATGTTTGATTTGTTGACAGGAGCGATTGGGTATTGTTCAGTTGAGGGAGAGATTCCCGAGACCGTGGACGTTGATACTGAGATTGTCACAGGCAGATTTGGACATCATAGAGAGATGTGGATTGACCTCTCTTCTAGATATGCCTCGGTTCACTATGAATCGGGGACTTTTGACAGCGTTGGCAGAGAGGTGGCATAGCGACACGAACACCTTTCATTTTGCCACTGGAGAGATGACAGTGACACTGGAGGATTGCTACCGGATTTTGTGGATTCCTATAGTAGGGGCACTACTTCCCTATGAGCAGTCAGAGAAGGGCGGCACAGAGGCACTGCGCCGCATATTTCATGATGAGACTGTCTGTGGATATGAGATCCCCTAGGAGGAGTTTTTGGACCTAGACTATGCACCCATACCATCTGTACTAGCAGGATTTATTTGGGGATTCCTTTGTCCTGATCGCAGGTCAAAGGGATTCTCGGTGGGATGGGGGTTAGTTTTGGAGCAGATGGTGACGCAAGGGCAGAGATTTTCATGGGGGTCAGCGATGCTGGCTCATCTTTACAGGAGTCTGCATGAGGTAGTATACCTCAGTTACGGCAGTTTGTCAGCTGGCGTGACCTTATTACAGGTATGGTGCTGGGAGCACATTCTAGCAGTGAGGCCACTGGTAGATAGGGACAGGCTCGTAGGTGCTGCATATGCCTACGGATATAGAGGTCTAGTTGTCCAACGTAAGCTGGGCAAACTAGAGCATTGGAGGAGGGTTTTTGATGATATTGATACGGTCACCTGGAGACCGTATATAGGTTGCGAGGTATGGGCGGAGGATGGGATAGAGATGCCTTTTGTATTTATGATGAGGTATCTGATTGGGAGGACCCCATTCATCATTGAGCAGTTTATGGTGACCCGAGTTTTGCGGTAGTACGGGTGTCAGCAGGGGATTCCTCAAGGAGTATGTTTGTATGCACGGCGACAGAAGGATGTGGCCGATTGGGGGCCGAGTATTGATAGTGCCGTGGCTATAGAGGAGTTTATAGGGTTGGCTGGACAGATCTGGGACTATGCCCTAGAGATATAGGATGCACGGATGATAGATGAGTTCACCCGTTTATTTGCTGCGCGGGCAGTGGCGAGGATCTCAGATCCGGAGGAGATGAGGCCAGCATTTGACTCGGATGGGGAGGAGGGAGACAGGGGAGATGATGGAGATGATGGGAAGGATGGAGGAGGTAGAGGAGATGCCAGAGGGAGGTGGGGAGGTAGAGGTGTGGAGAGAGCGGTACGGCAGGGGAGGATTGAGAGGGGGAGAGGAGGATTGGCTATCGGAGCTGGGAGAGAGGGGAGAGTGACGGAGGTACTAGCTGCAGTGGGGGGTGAGGAGGAGCTGAGTAGACCAGCACAGAGGAGGAGGGTAGATATACTCCCACCTCCAGTACCGAGGACAGGGCGAGTGGGAGGGGTGGCTCCAGCACAGGTACCGCTGCAGGTTCGAGTGCTAGGTCATGTGAAGGATGCACAGATCCAAACCTTGCAGATTACCGTTCAGCAGCTGCAGGCATAGATTTTGACATATCAGCGGCAGATTTCTTAGTTGACCACTGAGAGAGATACTGAGATAGAGCGGCGAGGTCGAGCGGAGGAGGCGTTGGCGAGTGTGCAGAGAGCAACGGCGGGTGGTCCATTGAGAGACACCCTTAGAGAGCTGACGCGGAGAGTGCAGGAGGCAGAGTATTATAGGCGGCATTATGAGGCTGCAGTACCCAGAGATCGGTGAGTGGAGAGCTTTGTACAGTCGAGATTGAGTCGATCTCGAACCACTGGGACACGATCTGAGAGCCGAGGTGTGACGGGGTCGGCGAGACAGGACCCTCCTAGAGATCCAGGGGCGAGTGTATCTGGAGCGAGACAGGACCCTCCTGGAGATCCAGGGGCGAGTGTATCTGGAGCGAGACAGGACCCTCCTGGAGATCCAGGGGCGGGCGCATCTGGAGCGAGACCATCTCCATCAGGGGATAGTCATACTTGAGAGACATGGTCTCTGTTGTATTTTTGAGCATTGTATGCATTGTACTGGACACAGTTTTGACATATTTTGTACATTTGGATCATTTTTGAGATATATATATATATATATATATATATATATATATATATATGGATGGCACCATTTTTGATCATGTGATGTGTATATGGATGCATGTTTATGTGAGCTACTTCTTTTTCATATGATGATGTAATGTTTACATAGATGATGTAACGTATGATGCAGGATATATGCTTTTATATGCTTGTGAGATGTATCTTGAAAATGAGATGTATGATTATGATATGCAACTAATTGTAGTATGATATGATGTAAAATGATGTAATAATGATGTAAAATGATAGGTAATGAATGATGTAAGAATGATCTGCAACTAATCGTAAAATGATATGCAGCTAATTGTAAAATGATGTGTAACTAATTGTAAAATGATGTGTAGCTAATGGTAAAATGATATGCAATTAATTGTTTTGGAGCATCTCGTATTCTGTATTTGCCATCCGATATAACCATTTGTTTGCTTTCTTTGTGAATATCATCATGGAGCATTTATTGATTTTAGGATATGTTGAAAATTTATACAAGCATAATGGTATAATTGAACCATAATGACCTGAGTAAAATTTACATGATATTTGATTTTGCAAGATAGCACAAGCGTCAAGGTATAATTGAACCAGGATGACCTGAGTGCGTATTGCGTAAACAGACAAGAGTAGATCATTTATATGCATGAAATGGAATCAGGCCTTCAGTGATAGGTAATGTATCACGTCTCGAGGCAAATATTCACACAATACAAGGGATCGCCTCCCAGACATAAGACTAATAAAAAAATATTAGAGTTTTTCTCATGGTCTCTAGCTTTGAAGCTTTTTATGAGATAAGGAGGAGATGCCAACAATTTAAAAAAAAGTTCAAAATGCAAAATAATCAAGATTTTTATGTGATAATGCAACATTTAGTACTTCAGAAAATCATCCATCCTTGAAATTTTTGTGAATTGTTTTTGTTTTGTTGTGGCGATGAAGTGTAGCTTTGTTTGTTGGATGTCATGCGTCTGAGTTTTGCAATAGTTGGAATGTCTTGAATGTTTGCAAGTGTTTGAACAATTTAATGCCCCTAGCTGAGTGTACGTCTGGATATGATTATGTACAATGATTTCCAAGCCATGGTGGAATGCGGTAAGAGAATAGATATAGATGGATAACCCAGGATAGTGACTACGCTAAGTATTTCCTGAAAGGATATATGCTAAGTGTCGGGCAATGGCCGATAGTGTTTTGATGGATAAAATGGCATGGATATAGATAAAAGGAGTCGTTCTTTCACAAGGGTGCCTGTTTACCACGTTTTCACCATTTGTTTTTATTGTACTTTGTCTTTTTGTTTTTTCTGGATTTTTTTGATTTTTTTTTTTTGTTTGTTTTTGGCTTTTTCCGTGCACTAGGCTACCTTAAGTATAGTACTTCTTTAGATGAATGCTGTTAGTTGGATCATCGAGCACATCTCCTTCAGAATTTGTTAGCTAATAGGCCCCTGATCCATAGACTGATATGATGACATAGGGACCCAACCAGTTAGGTTCAAATTTCCCTTTCTTTTCTCGATCTTGCTGATTTCTTGGATTTTCTTTGAGGACTAGATCACCAACCTTGAAGTTGCGGGGAATGACCTTGTGATTGTAGCTCCTGCACATGCGTTGTTGATATGCTTTAAGATGAGTATAAGCATGTTGACGTCTTTCATCTAATAGTTCCAGTTCTTGCAGTCGGTTAACTCGATACTCTTCATCGGGGATTAAACCTTTCAAAGAAACTCTAAGAGATGGAATTTCTACCTCCAAGGGTAAAATGGCCTCTGATCCATATACCAATGAATATGGTGTTGCTCCTGTAGGTGTGCAGATACTAGTCCTGTATGCCCAAAGTGCTGGATTGAGTTGTACGTGCCAATCTTTGCCTGCATCATTCACTGTTTTCTTGAGGATTTTTAGGATTGTCTTGTTAGATGCTTCTGCTTGACCATTTCCCTGTGGGTAGTATGGTGTAGAAAACCGATGTTGGATTTTGAATTTTCCACATAGTTCCTATACATCTTGGTTTTTGAAAGGTTGTCCATTATCTGTGATGATTGAACTTGGAATACCATATCTGCAGATCAGATAATTTAGGATAAAAGAGGCAATTTGTTTCCTGGTCACTGTGGTCATGGGAACTACTTCTATCCATTTGGTAAAGTATTCTATTGCAGTTATAATGAACTTGTGTCCATTTGAAGATGAAGGATGTATTTTGCCAACTAGATCTAGTCCCCACTGACAAAAGGGCCAGGATGTTGTGAATGGTTGCAGTTCCTGTGCTGGTGCATGTATCAGATTGCCATGGATCTGGCATTTAGGACATTTCTTGGTGAAATGATATGAGTATTTCTCCAGTGTAGGCCAGTAGTATCCCATTCGTAGAAGCTTTTTAGCAAGAGTAGTGCCACTTGAATGTGTGCCACAAATACCTTCATGAAGCTTGTGTAAAGCCGAATCGGAATCATTACGATCAAGACAACGAAGAAGAGTACCATCTAGACCTCGACGATATAAGGTATCAGCGGTAAGGGTGTAATGGGCAGCTTGTCGGATAAAGTTACGTTTTTGGTTACGGGATTGGTCAATGGGTAAGATATTATGCTTGAGGTAGTCATATATTGGTCCATATAATGGAGAATCTGAACCAATCAAGGCATATATAACATGGGATTCAGAGTGGTCATAGGCGGGAGAGAACAGTTGCTCTACCAGGAACTCATAACGACTCTATTGTTCTGGAATTTGTAGTAATGAAGCGATCGTAGCCATTGCATCGGCTGCTTTGTTGTTCAACCTTGGTATTTGTTCAAAGGTGATGTGCACAAAATATTGTTTGAAGTCATCCACCATCCGTTTGTAGGGTAGTAACTTATCATCCTTTGTCTGATAGTTGTTGTTGATTTGATTGATGACCAGTTGTGAGTCTCCATAGACTTTTAACTCTGTGATTTTCCATTCGATAGCCATTTTGATGCCGATAACTAATGCTTCATATTCAGCCACATTATTTGTACATGGGAACATAAGTCTATATGATCGTGGCATAGTGTGTCCTTCAGGAGTGATGAATAGAATGCCGGCCCTTGAACCATGTTGTGTATAGGATCCATCAAAATATAGGGTCCATTGTTTGGAGGAAAGAGCAAAAACGTCCTTGTTTGGAAATTCGATCTCCATGGTGTGTTTGCCTGGGAGTGGTGCTTCAGCCATCTGATCTGCAATTGCTTGTCCTTTGATGGCTCGTCTTTCTGTGTAGTGGATGTCAAATTCACTGAGAATCATGACCCATTTAGCTAATTGGCCTGTGAGAGCTGCCTTGCTGAGCAAATATTTGAGAGGATCAATTTTTGCCACTAGCTTTATAGTGTGTGCTAGCATATAATGTCAGAACTTCTGAAATGCAAAGACCACTATTAAGCAAGCCTTTTCAATGAATGTATAGTTGAGCTCATAGCCATTCAATGTTCTACTGATGTAATATATGGCGCGTTCCTTTCCTTGTTGATCTTCTTGTGCCAATAGTACCCCCAGTGAAATATCTATTGTTGAGATATATAGTATAAGAGGCTTTCCTGCAACTGGTGGTACGAGAACCGGTGGATTCATCAGGTACTATTTAATTTGGTAAAAAGATTCTGCACACTTAGTCTCCCATCTGAACAGTACATTTTTGTGTAGCAAGTGGTTAAATGGTAGACTTTTATCTGCTAGTTGAGTGATGAATTGCCTGAATGATTGAAGTCGTCCTTGTAGAGATCTAAGTTGACTGATATTCTTTGGTGGTGGCATGTCCATGATGGCTTGTACCTTTGCTGGATCAACTTCAATACCTTTAGCTGAGACTATGTAACCTAGTAACTTGCCTGATGTAACCCCGAAGACACACTTCTTAGGGTTGAGTCGGACTTGAAATTTCTGCAATCGATCAAAGATCTTTGTTAGGATGCTGAGATGTTCAGCTCTGGTGAAGGATTTTGCTAGTAAATCATCCACATAGTCTTCCATAAATGTGTGCATCATATCATGGAATATGGTTGTCATTGCTCTTTGATAAGTGGCTCTTGCATTCTTTAAGCCAAAAGGCATAACATTCCAATAGTACGTTCCCCAAGGATAGGTGAATGCTATTTTGTCTTGATCTTCAGGAGCTATTTTGATTTGATTATAGCTTGAGAAACCGTCCATTAATGAGAGCATTGCATGGCCTGCTGTGAGATCTACAATTATATCTATACTTGGCAGAGGAAAGTCATCTTTTGGACAAGTTTTGTTGACATCTCTGAAGTCAGTGCATATTCTGATACTACCATCTGGTTTTGAGACTGGAACAATGTTGGAAATCCATTCTGCATAGTCAATGGGTCGAATGAATCCGACATCTAATAATTTCTTCAATTCAGTTTTGACCATGAGTGCCACCTGTGGATTCATCTTTCGTAGCTTTTGCTTGACTGGTTTGACTCCTGTAGAGATGGACAAGTGATGCATGATTAAGTGTGGATCAACTCCAGGCATATCAGCATATGACCAGGCAAAGTTAATTTGCTATCCTTTAAAGAAGATGATGAATGCCGATCTTTCCTCCTCTGTCAGAGATTCTGCAAGGTGAATGTTTCTGGCTGCTTCTGTGGTACCAATGTTGATTGATTGAGTGGGCTCAATCAATATGGGTGATGGCTCATGAAAATGTTCAGGAAGAGTGTCAAATCTCCCATCGTTAGGTGCCTTAAAAAGGTTTTCACCCTCAGATGCGTCCTTTATTTTTACTTTTTTGGGATCTAGAGCTGCCGTTAACTGGTTTTCAGCATTAGATTCTTTTTATTTGATTCATTTTTGCGACTGAGAGACTTGGCACTCCCTGATAGACAGACATTGTTATTTTGTTCATTGGTAGAGCTTGTTTCGGGATTTATGGTACATAGGTAATGGTTAATAGATTCATCATCTGGGAAAATTGGTATATCATGGGTTTCAGGTTCATTCCAGTTGATGAGATCAGGGAAGACAAGTGGTAAGGAATTGTTGGGCGGGTCAAGTTCGGCTAATGTAAGTGTTAGGATAGAGTTGTCATTGTGATGGGTCTTGGTTTTAAAGAAGTCTAGGGTTTCATCGAGGTCTTCGATGGTATCATCTTCTACATAGACTTGTTCGTAATACTTCTGTTCGCTTTCCTGAACGTCATAGATATGTTGTGGTCCAAATTCAAGAGGTCTATCTTCTGCGTTATGTTCTTCTTGAGAAATGGATATGAAATCAGTATAATCTAGAATATTTGTAGCAGTATCAGAGTAGGTACCCCATTCATATTCATTAGAATCTGTCTCATAGGCATCATCCCAAATTCTATCTGTGCTGCAAATAGGTATGTTGTATGGTGAAAACAAATCTTTGATGATGGATACTTTTTTGATATTTTGTATTGATTCTGTATCCGATCCATCTTCCACGGTATGGATTTGTTCATAGATTGTGCTTCCTCGGGGGGAAATGATGGTTTTTTGTGATGATATGATTTTTTCTTGAGCCATTGGTGTGTTAATATGAGCCACTACTGCAGATATGGCCTTCTTATGATTTAAAAGCTTTCCCTGATGCAACTTCTGATCTTGACGTTCTCGTGCCTTGCGGATTGTTTCTGCTGATTCAAAGAGTACTTCCTGCCAGGATTCTTCCTTTTACTTCTTCTTTTCCTTCCATTGAGGTTTTGCATTTGTGTGTGGTGGCCGTTTCAATAGGAAGGTGAATTTAGAACCTAATCCTGCTTTATTTCTACTAGGTTGTGAAGGAAGATCTATAGGTTCAGTGACTCCTCCTTTACGTTTTCCAATAGGTCCTTTACCGCCATATCCCATTTGCTTCATGATTAAGTAGCCTTTTCCATACAGGTGCATTGGTAGTGTTGGTGTAAATAATTATTCATCATGGATATTATTACACTTACTTAAGTTTACTTAGGATAATGCATTTCATAGTAGTTTGGATATGAGACACTTGGGTGTTTGTGCCACATTGGGATAGTGTGTGTAGGAGAAATTCCACCTCTTATGGTGTTGATCTTGCTATTACACTATCATATCCACTTATTGTGGAGTGATAATTCCACCTTCGGTGGGTGATCCACCTCATGTGGAATATTATATTATTTCTCCTACCTACCCACACCTATTTCCTACCTACCCTTGTTTCTTATTGAGCCACATGTCATGTTTGTGTGCTCATACATATCCCTAGCCTTGCCTATATAAGCAGGCTCATCTACATTGTATGTAACAACTATTATTGATCATTTTCTATTGATGAGAATACAGTTTATTCTTGTCCCATATTATGTCTCTATCTTGTACATTTCAATGACCTCTTGATCTTGGCAAAATCCAACAGGTAGAACAATGTCCAGAGCGGCTGCTCTATTATCTTCTTCTTCATCTTTGTATAGCCAGCTAAGAACATCCTTATCTTCTGATTCATGTGCTAGAGTACCCAATTGAATGAAGGTACCATCAAATTTAGTGATGGGCTGAGTTGCCAAATGTGTTGATATAGTAGGTAAACCATGCGATCTAGGTGATGTTGGCAATTTGGTCAAACATAAAGGCTCCAGAGAATATTCTCAAATGCCTTGGTCTTTGATTTGCATTTTCTGTTTGAAGTCTCCCCATAAGGAGTTGGATTTTGCTGTTGGTGGATCGGATGTTGAAGACCGCTGCTTTTCTTGGTTATGAGGAACCAAACTGTCTTGGGCTGCCCCCATTGCGTTGCAATGTTGAAATGGATTGTGATCAGCTGAGATGGAGATTTCTTGTCCATCATAAGGAAACTTGACACACTGGTGATATGTAGAAGGTACTGCTTGCATTTCATGTATCCAGGGTCATCCTAATAAGATATTATAGGTGAGATCAATATCTAAGACCTGACATATAGTATCCTTTTGCACTGGTCCTACTTGAATAGGTAATATTACTGTTCTTTTAGAGGACCTTTCCTCATCATCATATGCTTTTATGGTAATCTTTTTACAAGGATCAATAGATTCTTTTGAGAAGCCTAGTGCACGGATAAGCTTTAAAGTACATATATTAAGTCCGGCTCCTCCATCTATTAAGACTCTTTTTACTCGGTGTTTGCAAACAATGACTTCAATATGTAGAGGAGTATTATGTGGATGACTCAATGAAGTATTGTCATGTTCTGAGAAGGTGAGGTTATGAGATTCTGTCATATGGGTGACCATGGCTTGAAATCTGTCTGTATCCAGATTTTGAGGCACATTTGTTTCCAATAGCGCTTGCTCCAATATGTCTTTGTGTTTTGGGGATAGTTTCAACAATTCCAGGATAGATATCTGAGCGGGAGTCTTGCGTAGTTGGTTAACCAAGTCGTATTGGATTTTTGGTGTGGCAGTTAGAGGTGCAGTATGTCCCTTCAAGACATATTTCTGAGTCTGGATTGTTACATTGACAGATTCATGATCATGCCGATCTTGAATGGTTATGACATTGACTTGATGGTCTTCAGCTGATATGTGGTTGATTGTGTTGTTGTAGATGTGTTTAATATGAGCTCTGCGTGTATCATTTGAAGTTGATGCTCCATCTTTGTTGTAATTTGGGAGAGGATTTTTGAAGGCTTCGTGATCATTATTTGTTTTGAGACCATCCACCGTTAAGTCACCTTGATCAATCATGTCCTGGACTATGTATTTCAATCTCATGCACTCATTTGTTCTATGACCCTTGTTGCGATGGAAATCACAATAGTGTGAATCATTCCACCAGGGTGGTTTGATTGGGGGTTCATAATTGTTGATTGGAGGCAAAGAAAGAATCTTGTTTTCCAACAGTTCTCTGAATGCGGATTCTAATGATTGGCCTAGTGGTGTGAAGATACGCTTTTGGAAATTGTTAGTGTTGTTGCGTGAATTGTTGTTAGGCCCTGGATTCAGGTTTTTGCCCTGATTATCGTTGGCGTTGTTGGTGTTGAGTTGTCCTTGAGCATTGTTTGGTGCATATGTGTTAGCACTGGGAGTAGCATTTTTAAGATTTTTCGGATTTTGAGTATTTCCTGATAATGCAAGCACTGGTTGTTTAGATTTGGGATCATATGATTCATTGTTGCCTTTGTTTTTGTTTCGAGTCCAAAATCGAGATTTGTCAAGATTGGTGTTGTTTTGGTTATTGTAGTTTGATGAGTTTGTTCCTTCCTTGTAGAACTTGAGTGTTCCCTTTTTGACACAAGCTTCCTCTACTTGAATGCCATTTTCAATCAATTTGGCAAAAGATGGTATGCATTGAAGTTTGAGTTTGTAACTCATTTTGCCATTTAAGTTATCAATGAAGATTTCCATTTTTTCTTTTTCAAGAATATCTCGAGGATATTTTGATACCATGCGTCACCAACACTGAAGGAACAACATGAATGTTTCATTGTTCTTTTGTTTGGTGTTGCAAACATCTAGCATGGTTATGGCATGTTGGATGTTGTAAGAATAGTGGGTGATGAATTTGTTAACCAATTCATCAAATGATCTGACAGGTGGTGTGATCTTGGATAACCATTCCATTGTTTGTCCTCCTAGGCTTCTTGGGAACAACCTCATTAGATAAGTGTCATTATGAGCAAATTCAAGACTCATGGTGCAAAATTCTCGAACATGATCCCAAGGATCACTTTTCCCATCATATTTATCAAATTTGGGAACGTCTGAGTTTGGAGGAAAAGGTACCATGTTTAATCTTCTGTCAAATGGATAAGGACAGATTTCATTTATAGAGTACCGCACTGTTGTCCCTTGTTGCATATCTTGTATTTGTCTTTGCAACATTTGAATTTGTTGAGTAAGAGAAACCAAGGGCGCATTATCTTGTTGAGGGATGATTTCTTCCCTCATATTTGTTCTTAACTGAAAAGGTGTAGTAAATGGTATGTGTTGTTCTGGAGTTTCAAGCTCAGGTATACGCATTTCTGGTATATGTTGCTCCAGAATATGTTGCTCAGGTATGCGAGTTTCTTCTTCTCTTTGTTGTTCTTGATATGTATATTGCTGAGACCCGGTTTGAAAGACGTTGGCGTCGAAATCTTCAAGAATTTTAACGCCTTTACTCGTAAGCATGAGTAGATATTTTTCTATCATTTTCCATGAGTTTTTCGATGAGTTTTTGGAATGAAGGATTTTCTTGACATTCCTGAAGAATTGTGTTTGTAATTTTAGGCTCTTTTGAGTGTGGCACTTCAAAAGGGTTTGATAATCTGCGATTCATACTTGATTCTGCATGTGTCTCGCTTTGTTTGTTTCTTTGAGATTGAGTGACAGGCATTTTAATAGAAACTTTTAGTGATGAAAGGAACAAAGTCCACTTCGATGTGTCATTTGGGCGTTGGTGGTTCTGGCCGAGATGTGTTATATGTGATGCCCTCGTCGGGCAAGAATGCTGGATTGATCTTTCCTCCGCGGTTTATCTTTTGATTAAAAGCAGACTTTTGACAGTATGCTCTTGTTTTCAGGGGTTCTTTGTCAAATTCACTAGATTTGTTTTGGATATAATGTTTGACGCGATGAAGAAATACCAGATGAGATTTGAAGAGTTGACGATTGATGTATAAAAACTTATTTCTCTTGATGAATTTGGAAAAGCTAGGTTGTTGTTTCTTCAACGTGATGTTACGATAGAGGTTCTTTCTTCTCAGAATAAGGGGATTAGTCATGCATGAATGATCAATGATTTCCTTTGATTTGTTTGGATTCAGTTGATTCTTGTTTTAAAAATTTCAAATCTTACTTTATCAGAATGAAGGTTTAGATGCCCCTTCACGACAAAGCGTGCCAAATGATATGGATAAAAAGTTTCCCGATCTGGAAACTAGATTTGACAATTTGAAAAATTTAGACAAGTGTTTTTGAGATAAAATCCATAAGATGTTTAAAGGATTTGATTGATACCGATGATGAGAATTTTCTGGATTATGATAGGAGAGACATCCTCTATTGCTCGATTTGTTTCAGATTCTGACAACTTTGTTTGACACAAATTTAGCTTGAGAAAAGTTTTTAATGGTTTGTTTTTGTCACTCTGGTTTGATAATAGATGACTTTGATGAAAAAGTCTTCCAAAATGTTTTTAAAAATTTCAAAAATTTTTCAGCTTTAACTCTATTTTTTTGGCCTTGGATCACGTGCTAGAACAGAGTTTACATGCGCTACCAAATTTACCAGATGCACTAAAAGAATGAGCACACGCGTTAATCTGCCCCTAGATACGCGCTAAAGTTTGGATTTTAGAAATTTTTTGTTTAACTGGTGAAAAATCTACGCGCTATACTGGGCTTTACACGCGCTAATTGTTGGAGTACATGCGCTAAAATATGGTTTCTACGTGCTAAGATGTTTCTTCCACGCGCTAAAGTTAAGACTGTTGAAATTTGTTGTTGAATTTTTTTAAAAAATTTACACGCTACACTAGGCCTGTGAAGCGCTAACTGTTTTGTTTTGTGCACTAATTCTTGGTTCCCACACGCTAAGAGGTTGCTGCGACGCGCTAGACTGTGTGGTGGATGCGCTAAAGGAGTATTACTATTTTTGCCTGAGGATGAAACGCTACTATTTTAACTTCACGTGCTAAATTGCGGTTTGAATGCGTTAATATAAGTGTTCCACGTGCTAAGAAGTTGCTCTTATGCGCTAGACTGCCCTGATTTTTCCGTTTGGGTGATTTTTTTTGAGGTTTTTGATTTTTTTTTATTTTTTTTGAGAAATTTTCAAGTGAGATGGATGATTTTCTGAAGTAATAACTACAAGCACGACACAAAAAGTACAACCATTTTGCCTAATCTAACAGAAAGTGTATATTTTGTGAGGATGTGTTCAAATCCCCAATGTTTTAACAGGTTTGGATACAAGTAAGACACTTCAGAAAGACTCTTTATTCAAGGGTCATAAATAACATCATAGCCCACTAGTCTCAATACTCCGTTAGCTCAAACAACCGTGTCACCCTCTAGAGGGCGCTCATTTTTTTGCCTTTTGCTAGAAGTTAACCCAAAGTGAATTGCTTCACAGTTGAGTAATTATCTTGGGAGATATATGGTGAGTAATCTTGGGGGCGGATTCTTCCCCACCCTTGCACTATGATGTTACAAATGTTTGGTTACTGACTCGGTTCAAAGTTTCTAATTCTATGGTTCTTAATCAGACTTCCCATTCAGCCGTCAGTGATAAACTCCCTCAGGAGGCTTCCCAACCTTTAGAACAAAGGCTTTACGTATCTCGAGGATACTGGGGGAAGGCTAATCACTACGCGCAACCGTTGAAAAGGACTTTCATCACTTTCCACATTTGATTATAGTGGGTTGAAATTCTTGGCATCAAAACCATTCTCCACTTAGGTCGTTCCCTTCACACCGGCCATAAACGACTTTAAGAGTTGATTGCAACTCCTCAGGAAGATAGGCTTGCTAAAGGTTTTAATGCTTGAATTATTGAAAGCGGTAAGAGTGGTTTGGATTTTTGATCACCTAGTTAAGGGGAGAGCATATTCCTTCCACTTTCGAGACAAAGCAAACAATTTTATTTTAGCCTTTCAAATCAGTGATTTGCTAACTTATGTAGAGATGTTGCTCCACAAAAACATGATGTTTATTTTATCCAGGTAAATCAATGATTTTCTAATTTATGAAAGGGAAATGGTCAACAAAGCAAATGTTCGATTTTGAGGTAAACAAAAGAAATCGGTTACAAAGGAAAGGCGTCCGCTCCACCTGCAAGAAAATTATTAGAGTCCTGCAAGTAAACAAAAAAAATTGTTAGCGAATTTGGGGGACTTCCACAAGTCTAAAATTCCAATTCAGTTACAATAAAAAAAATTTTGTTTTTGTTTTTCTCTATCTGTGATGCGCTACAGAACAAACTGTACGCGCTACAATATACGTTCTATGTGCTAAACTTTATGATAAACACGCTACTCTGTTCCCTGGGTGCACTATTCTGGGTGTTGGAAGCGCTACTCTGTGTTTTTTTTTGTTTTTGCCCCGACTCTGCAGGTAATTTTAAATATGATGTGCTAATGTTTGGGTTGTACGCGCTGTATTATGGGTTATAAGCACTGAACTGGGGATCGTATGTGCTATTATGGTTGTTGAATGCATTGCTCTGTGATTCGCCCGCGTCGAGACCTACAGGAAATTTTTTTAAAACAAAATCATGCGCTAAGAGAAGGTCTTCACGCACTGAAGCATAGAGCCCACGCGCTAAACAGTAGGCTAGAAGTGCTAGACTGTTAGGCGAATGCGCTATGAAATGTTTTTTATGCGTCGATTCTTGTTTCCCGCGGACCCGCAAAAGTGATCAATTTGAAAAACTGATTTGTTATTTGGGGTCGGGCCCCACGGTGGGCGCCAGAAATGTATGCAAGAAAAGTGGGCGAATAAAACTTAATATATGAAAATTTAGTTAATACTAGTCCACACACACACACAAGAATTCTTGATGCAAGCTATGGAGTAATGTAGTGTTACTCAGCTTCCCAAGGAGGGTCCCATGGTTCTCTATCTCACAATGTCCCTCAAACCAACATTTTTGCTCTCAGATCACTGAGCAAAATGGTTTAGAGATGGCAAATATGAGAATGAGAGATGATTTTTCTAAATTTAGTATGAAATAGATGTGAAGCTATGTATGATGCTAAAAATGCAATAAACTAAATGATAAGATGACAAGATTTAGTATGAACACTATCCTAGCACACTATATTTAGTCTATGATTGAGCTAAAATGATAAAGGAAGTACTCTAACATGCATATTTAGTCTAATTTCTGATCTAAAAGAGGCTAAATGATGAGCATATATGAAATGAAAGCTTGAAAGAATTTGAGCATAAGTGTGATGCCTCAAATTTGAAAGATGATTGTTAAAAATGGAGGAATGAGAGCTCTATTTATAGCACAAACAGGGCAATGGATGGTCAAGATCGAATGGTTTAATCAAGGGCCAAGTTTGAAAGTTGGGGATCCATGTGCACAATTGGCACCAATAAAATAGTGACAAATATCAACATAGGATTGGGTTGAGAGAAGAGGTTGGAGGCATTAAAGGCCTGAGAAGACCTCATGGTTATCTAAAGGCTAAGGGTCAAGTCTAAATTAGGTTTACCCACTGGATTAAGAGTTAATCCAAGAATAAACCTTTGTGCAAATGATTAAGAGATAATCATGGTCAAAGCATTAATGACCTGATGAGACCTTTGGGTTGGGTAGAGGTTGAGTCAAAACAAATGTTTTAACCATGTGGGAGACTTTGAATTAACCATTAATGTTTATTGGAGACTTTGGGGATTAAGTGGTTGAAGGTTGGAAGCCTTCAATGGTTTTCAAAGACTTTAAGGATTTAGTGGTTGAAGGTTGAAAACCTTTAATGGTTATCCAAGACTTTAAGGTTTTTGAGAAGTGACTTCCCTTTGCTTAGGGATGTGACAAAGTTTAGAGGAGGGTTAGGTTAATTAGAAGCGTTTAGAAGATTCTAGAAGGGATTAGGAAGGGGTTTGAGATTTTGCAAGTGGATGGGGGGTATAATAGGATTTAATTGAAATAATTTAATTCATTCAATTTGGTTGTAATTAAATAAATTTGATTTATTCAATTTAGGGTAACTATTTGAATTTAATTAAAAGTGGCTAGGGGGATTTAATTGAATAAAATGATTTATTCATTAAATGGATATAGTGAATTTTATTTAAATAAATTGAGTAATTTACTTAATAAAATAGAAGAATGTGGATAATTTAATTAAATTGGATTTAATTAAATAGGGAAATGAACATAAAATATTCATTTAGGAATATGGTCATTTTTATACGTCTACAATCCTAATTCCTTTTTCTAAGGTTATCTTTTGAATCTTTAAAAATCCAAAACATTCGAAAAACTTAGAAAAACCAAAAAACACCTAGGATTTTGAAACAAATAAAAAGCAACAAAGAAATAGAAATCAAGGCATTTCATCAACAACTGAATCATGAAACTCAGAAACCAAAGAATCGATCAGCAAGTAATAAAGGATTATCAAAGATCATTTATTAAGATGATTATATTAGTTAATGACCATAAGAACATGTGAATGACATACAAGATTCAGTGTTTCTATCTTGATTTTATTACTAATCATGTACTCTATGCAACTCAAGGATGTCCATGACTAGAGAAGCTATGATGGGGCATGATTATTTTCTTTGATTGTTGTCTGTGATTTATCTCTTACTACGGTATGAACTTGTCTCAGGATATGATCGACAAAAGATCAAGGAGGACATTCCAAGTCATGCATGAAATGAGATAATCCTTGACTATTCTGCAAACAATACTCAGATAAACTTGATCCATTATACCAAGTTGCATGTATTAACTTGCTATATCAAAATCCATGTAAGGAATACTTAGGTCATCTTGAATCATTATGTCAAGTTGCTTGTATTTTCTTACAACATTTTAAAGCTCAATGATGAAATCAAGCACTGTTACAAGATCGCATATGAAGAATGGCACTACAATTTTTAGCTAGATGATTTTGGATTAGCTCATTATTTGTCTGCATTATAAGCATTCATTTGTCAGTTGCATTATAAACATATCATTTCATTAATAGATCAACGGTCATAAATAAAGATTGAGTATACTTGGACAAACAAAAACAATTTGTATTTAATCACTATAGGTGCATTATTTTAGAATCATTTTAATCATTATCCATTTTCATTTAGTTGTATATAAGTAATTTGCATTAGTTTGCATTCAATAAGTGCATTTTCATTCATCATGTAGTTTATCATGATTATTAATTGCATTATCATTCCATTAATGATCATTTAGTTGCATCTTTGCACTTAGATTCATAATCATTATAAAACATTACATATAAAAATACAAAAACATTTCATTTAGATCATTTGCATCATCATCAAAAGAAAATCAATCATTCATTTTCATTCCATATAGATCATTGCATTTGCATCATTTAAGATAGTAATCATTTTCATTTGCATCCAAGATCATCAAAAAACCAAAAATCAAAACAAAAACATATAATCACTGCATCCATAAAATCAAAGCATATAGATCATCATCAAATAGAGTAACAAGCATAAAGCATCGTCATATAGAGTCCATGTCTGCATATAGATCATCATAAAATAATATAAGTCCAAGTATACAATGATATCAAATAAACGATACAAGTGCCTCCAAATCAAGTCACAGCTGTCCTGTACCATTACCACCTGACTCTATCCATCTCTGTGGATGTGGACAAGAAGATCCTCCAGATGTCTATCTCCCATGATCACCACTCCTCTGAGGAGGTCCCATGACCCCACCACTACTAGTATCCATCAACACGGTGGTATGATAACTACCTGCTCTCTGTAACTGCCTCCTCATATCATTGTCACCAGTGGGAAATCTCCTTCCCGCCCTGAACTAATTCTAACAGTGTCAGCCGAGAGAGTACTTGATCCAATCTGTTGAATGTGATCAAGAAGGCCCTGAGTATCTTGTTGTCTTCTAACAACTCTATCCCGCTCAACCATAAGAGTCTACACCTGTGCTCGAAGCTGATCAATCTGTGCTCTAAGACTTCAATGGTCTCTTTCTCTAGCACATCATGCTCTAGTGCATCCTACTCTGGCATATCATGCACTGGTGCATTATGCTCTGGTAAATCCAGTTATGGTGCAATCACCCCTATCCCCTCACCAACACCCTATCCAATTGCTGGAATCTCCGTCCAAATAACTCTTTGAACTTGTCGTCTAATCAGGGGAACATGATCCTCAGGATCCTCATCATCTCCACCATGCACTGCAATAACCCTGGGATCTGGTTGAATCTGACCAAAATCAATGCCTCTCCCACAACCCCCATCTAGTCCAGTCACCCTGCCTCCTCCTATCAATGGCAACCCTCTCGGTGATCTCATACCTATCCTGACATGCTCCCTCCCAATCCGTCCAACATCTCTCCCACCCATAGGACGTGCTCTCTCAATCCTACCATCTGGTCCAAACAGTCCTCCACAGACTCTCAGTCAACCTCCCCTATGTCTAGGTCTCCTCCCACCACCACCTCCATCCCCACCCTCATCTCCACCTCCCCCAACCTTATGAGCAGCTTTGAGCTCTCGTCTTCATCTCCGTCTCCTAGAAACTAGATCATCTAAGTCATCATCCTCATCTCCTAAGCTGGGAAGAGGATCTGCTGGATCAGTAATGTGAGGAAATGGATGAGCTAATATGTACTAAGCATAATTTAAAGTAACCCCAGGATCAAGAATGTTCAATCTCATATCATAAGCCACTCTCAGAGTAGCAACAAACTCTGCACGAGCAATCTCAAATGACAAGGAAGGTCCCCAATCTTGCCTATCTCTGTACCATCAAGCATATATCATCACACCAGTAGGCATAGGCTGGATGATACCAAACTGTCTAAGAATATGACCAATCAATTGTCGCTCAACAATGTAAGGAGTCTGACCAATGAGATATCTACTCTACATGATAAATGGTAAGGTCTATGCATCATCCATCTATGGTTCACAATCAAGATATGGTCTCCAAGTAATGCTATCCAATGAATCAAGCACCCAATGCCAATACTCCATATTACCCAACTTATGCTAAGTAAGGATACTTGCATAGAAATACACATATGGCTACCTCTCTCCCCAAACTCTGTGATGGATAGGGTGCATAATAGAAATGTGCTCCCAGCACCAGATCTGCAATAAAGTGCATCTTGTAGACAAACTTGCACTCTCATCATACACCACCTAATGCAGATCATGATATAAATGTACCAACATACAAACACCCCAAGCATATTGAGTATGATGTTGCATCATACTCAAGAGAATCTCACCCCATCCAATGGAAAAACCTCGTGATCTCCTATTAGGACATATAAATCCTCCAATTAGACCAACAAGAATAACGGGAAGAGCCTCGTAATACATCACCATATCAACCCATTGGATCTCTCCACTACCAATGCTATCATCAACAAACATGATTCTGCAAGCCTTTGTACCAACACGATCTTGAAAATCATAATGCTTTAGCTCACTAGTCATGGGGATGTGCAGAATCCTATAGACATCCTCAAGAGTCACACTAATCTCACCTGTAGGTAGGTGGAAAGTGTTATGCTCACTATGCCATCTCTCGGATAACACCGTCAATAATCCTCTATTATGCTTAATCTCAAGCATATGCAACAAATGGCATAAACCACAGGCATCTATATGTCTAATTTCAACCTTTGTCAACTCTGGTAGTAAATGACGCACTACTAGTAATTTCTCCCGACACTGGAGAACATCAAGTTTATCCTATTTATCAAGAGAAATCAATCAATCATTAAATCAATCTATCTATCTATCTATCTATCAATCAATCATCAAATCAATCTATGCTATCTATCTATCAAATAAAATTGAAGTAATCTATGCTATCTATCTATTAAATCAAATTGAAGCAACTTAAGATATCAAATCATTTTAAAACCTATCAATCATGGTTTTCTATCAAATAAAATCTATCGATTAAACCTATCAATCAAACAATCAATCAACAATCGAGCAATCCTATCAATCAATCAATCAATCAAGCTAATCAAAGCAATCGATCAATCAAGCTAATCAATCAAGCAAACCTATCAATCAAACGATCAATCAACAATCGAGCAATCAAGCCAATCACATAATCAATCTATCAAATCAATCGAGCTATCTATCAATCTATCAAGTACGTAATCGCTCAATCAAGTCCCAATTTCATCATCAATGCAGATTAAACACGTTAAATCTAATCATCAAAGTGATTTTTAGCCTTTGCACTTATCAAAAAAATCAAATTTGAGCAAAAGCGCTATCCTATTGAGCATTTGCGCTAAAATAGTGCATATGCGCTATCTTTTTGAATAAATGCACTAAATCTACAAGCATATGCGCAAACTCATGCAAATGTGCTACCTTAATAAGCATAAGTGCTAACAAAAAGAACATATGTGTTAATAGATGTAGCATCCTAAAATTGCGACACTTGCAATTTCGATCGCATTTGGGTCTTCACGATGGCGATGCAACACTGAACCTGAATGGAGACCCCGAAACTTGTCCATGACATCAAAAACTGCATTTTCCAGCACCTTGGCCTGATCCTCCTTGCACCCTGCTATCCCAGGAGGTGGGACTAGAGCGCCCAGCGCCCTGGTCCCCCAGGACCATGGTGCCCAGCGCCCTGGTCCCTGGCCCTATTTTGGGCCCGGTCTTTTTTGGGACCTCGGGTCTTTATGTTTGCAATTTGGAAAATAATCTTTCCTGGTCAGCCTAAGGTCAGAAAAATCAGTCTATCAACCCTAATTGGCAAGTATATAAACTACTTTTCCTCTCGCATTTTGGTGGATGGAAAAAGGAAGCGACATTCAAACATTCAAACATTCAAGCGTTCAAGCATTCAAGCATTCCTTCAAGCAATTGATCATTCTAAGTCTCCATTCAAGGCTAAGTGTTGCATTCAAGACAAGGATTCAACCATTGAAGAGGAGATCACATACCACATACAATATACAAAATACAACATACAACAACATCTACACCTTCACATGTAAGAATACAAACATTCTTGCAACAAGGTACTAGTACTTGTTTTACAATCATTTACATTTACAACATTTCTCATTTCTTGGTTAATTCCAAAACAGGGGTTTGACCTAAGGGCAAACCCCTAATCCCTAACCCTCCAATCGTCCTTGCTTTTCTGTGTGTAGGTTGTAGGTACGCGACTGAAATTGAAGATCTGGAATCCTTGTGCAGAGACGAACAGATCCCCCTTCGTTTCGCGGATTTTTCGGAGGACCATGTGCACGCTGGGCACCATCGTCCCGTCAACTTTTGCTCAAATTTGCAGGACAGCGCTGTCTCGACATTTTACTGCTAATTCCAGGTCTGTAGATTCATCCTATATCCCTATCTCTGTTTATAAGCGAATCTTTCTCACTTTCTATGCATTCCTAGCTTGATCCTTCTATCTACATTCTTTACAAAAGAGGGTAGCCTTGCTGTCTTAACCCTTGAAACTCATTTAGAATCCAATCTTGCATTGTGTGGGATTGGATCTTGTGGGTTTCAACCCCTCTTTTGAATGTAAAGTCTCCCCTAAGTGAAAACCGTCAATCCTAAGTGACCCCCCTTTTCCCCTCGGAGTGGTGGGGGGAACACTTAGGGTTCGCTCGCGATTTTCCGCTTTACATTTTGGTGAACCCGACATGAACATCCTTTCTGATTATTCATGGTTAGATCTAAAAATCTTGTTTCCTTAATTACATTTCCATGTTTGATCTTTTGCAAATTTTAGAGGTTGATTGCATAAAAACCCTAAATTTTCTTTTTAGTAATTGAGCTTGCGAAATGTTTAATTGTTAATGCTTGTTTCAGATCTACCCTTCTATTGCAAATTATCAAATCATATCTGTGCTTTAATTTTGAAAATTAAGTGGTTAAGTGTCAAAACCCTAATTTTTAAAACCCTCTTGATTCAACCTTTGACCGACAATTTCACTGATCAAAACATTTCCAAATCAGCTGTAACTTTGGATTCCGCAATAAAATCATAATATCTTTCATCCCTGAAAATTTGGAAAAAAGTTGCGAGGACCGTGTGCACGTCGAGCGCCATTGTCCCCGACATTTTTTCTGAAATTTCGGGAGCAAGATCTTACTGTATTTTTCTGCTAAAATCCAGAATTTTGGCTGATTTCATCAATTCTAACACTTTCAAAATTAAAGTCAAAGTTGGTCTAGGGATTGCTTGGATTAAGGCTTCTAATCATTCAAAAATTGTTGAACTTGAAATTTTGTGTCAAAATTGTGTTCTTACTGTCCTGAATCTGAAAAGTGTGTTGGCATTTATTTGAAATTTCAGTGCTTCATTCAAATTTTTGCAATTCGTGACTTTTGAAATTAAGTGTTTAATTGCACCAACTTTGATTTCCGCATTCAAAATTGAATTTTGCGTGAAATTGAGTCAACTTTTAAAATTTCAAAGCTTGCATTACTTTTGGTATTCCTTCTAAAATCATAAAATTCAAAATTTCAGTTTCCCTCTCTTTTTCAAAATTCAAATTTTACATTTTTCAACAATCTGGGTAGGGTTCAATTTTGAGATTGCAACTTTAATTTGGCCTATCTACAGATTGTAAAATCACTCAATTTTTTCAGATTAGTTTTAAAATCATCATAACTTTCATCCCTGTAAATTTCAAAAAAAGTTGCAAGGACCGTGTGCACTCCGAGTGCCACGGTCCCTGACATTTTTTTTGAAATTTCGGGAGATTGTCATGATTGCATTTAACAGCTTAAATCTAGGAGATTGGCTGATTTTACTGAAATTTGCTACCTCTAAAATTCAAAATCTTCTCTCCCTCTCTAATGAATGAGTTTTACATCAATAAGCCCTACTTACACTATTCCCGTTAGACAAAGCCTTAGAATTAAGTCTTTCCGAGGTTTAATTACCGAGGAGATGGAACCTAATTTGAATAGCCTTTTTAAATGGGTAATTCCTCTAATCCTCTTAATGATGAAGAAGCTCTCCATGAGGTTTCTGAAGAACAACTTTTGAAATTGGATAACCAATTTGATGATTTTCGACAATGGATGTCTCAAGAATACCTCGATAGTCAAGCTCTTCCTTTAATTGAGGGTCTAAAACGTATGGTTCAAAGTGATACGAATGGAATTGATATTTTGCGTGGTATTGCACACATTGTGGATTCGAATGTGATGCCTATGAAGAGTTGTGCTGAAACTTTAGGTTATACACAACCTCCCACTCAAGTCAATCATTCTATTCCTTTGACAACTTCTTTTGCTAGCATACCTACCTTTACATCAAACATAATGACTACTTCTATACAAGACATTCCCCCTATGATCACCAGTCATGGGGGCAATCCTTCCTCTTCAATTAATCCTCTTCCTTCATTTAATCCAACTTCTTCATTCATTCCTTCAATGAGTGTTCCTATTACATCTCCACAAATAAACATGACGCAAGGGGGCAATTCATTTAACCATTCCATTCCTCCTTGTAATGTTCCTCCTTTCCAATCCTCTCCTATGACTAACTATCATAGTGTCCCGCCACCTTACTCTTTACCTTCTTTCAATAACATAACACCTCCATCTCAATCTAACACATCTAATATGAATTCTTCGACTGAAGCGACCATTAACAATCTTGCACAAACTATCTCTTCCTTGTAGCAACAAATTGCCTCTATGAATCAATCTAAGTTTAGTGTGCCCACATTTGATGTTGCAAGCCCACTTTCTCTTGACATTGTTCAAGCTATTCCTCCTAAACATGTTGAAATCCTGCATTTGGAGCTTTATAATGGTAAAGGTGATCCTCTAACACATGTTAAGACTTTTCAAATAATATGTACCGATTTTGCCTATGACCAAAGGTTGCTTGCAAAACTATTTACTAGAACATTAAGAGATAAAGCCCTACAATGGTATTGCTCATTGCCTTCTTATTCTATTACTTCTTTCGAACAACTTGCAAATGCTTTCATTCAACAATTTCAAAACAATATAAGTCCTAAAGTTACTTTGATTGATTTAATGCATTGTAAACAAGGTGTTAAAGAAAAAGTGACTGATTTCATTGGTAGATATAAGCATTTGTATGCTCAAATTTCTTTTCCAGTGCTTGACAATGATATTCAAAGAATCTTTATTTCTAATTTACAAAAAGATATTCGAGACAAACTCCTGTTTTCTGAGTTTACTTCTTTCCAACAGTTGTGTGCAACTCTTCACAATTATCAACTGACTGTGAGTCAAATGGAACAATCACATCCTATGGCTCCGAGTGATAAGGGTGATAGTAGTCAACAACCATTTGGGAAGTTTAAACCGAACAAAGAGTCCCTTAAATTCAATGAAAACATCATCAACAACAATGTGAATGCAGCATCAGGTGTGCCTCCTATTTCTAAGTTTTTCAAGAAAGAAAGAAAGTTTACTCCTTTGAATGAATCATTGCATAGTATTATGAATAAGTTATTGGAACAAAATGTGCTTACTCTTCCTCCTATAAGGCAAATAGATCCTACAAAGATTAATTCACCCTATTTTGATAACAAATCTTTTTGTCAATTTCATCGTCAACCTGGGCATGATACTGAAAAATGTTTTGCTTTAAAGGGTAAAATTCAAGATTTGATTGATAATAATACTATCTCTATTTCTGGAGTGAATGATAAAGGCAATACATCTGTAGCTCCTCCTAACCAAAATCTTAAGATTTTTACTGATCCATTACCTTCTCATACCTCTAATGCGATTGAGACTAATGATTCCTCTTTCTCATATGATGGTCTTGTGTCTATGACTCCGAATGTGATTAACTTTGTAGAGCAGCAAGAAAACCCTAAAGAACCTCCCATCACATTTGATTCTAGTGAAACTATCAGGGCACCTGCTGGTCCTTTATATATAGTTGCAAAAGTTAAGAATACACCTTGCCGTGGAGTGCTTATTGATCCTTCGTGCATGGTTAATGTTATTACTGAAGAATTTCTTTTTACTTTGCAATTGAATCAAGTGATCTATGACAAAACAGATGTGATTGTGAAATTATTTGATGCATTTTCTTCTCCTGCAATTGGTTCTATTACATTACCTATTGAGGTCCATAACAAATCCCTTGATGTGAACTTTGCTATTATTCCTTCATCCGAACAATTTCGTGTGAAGCTTGGCTATCCTTGGCTGTCTTCCATGAAAGCTATTGCTTCTCCTATTCATAAGTGTTTGAAATTTCCCCATAATGGTGAAGTTGTTACTGTCAATCATAGTCTCTTTAAACCAGCTGAAAGAACCTCTAGCGTTCCTATTGATTATTTTTGGCCTAAACAATTCCAATCTCTTCCTCCGCGAAGTGATCATCTTTTCAAATCTTATCAAAAGTGGAAAACAGATATGATCCTATCTCTAAGTGAACCTAGAACACCCAAACTTGATATTCCTATCATTCTTGAGAAGGAAGTTCTTCCTTTGAAAGATAAAACTAATGTCTTTCCTCAAGAAGATTCCCAAGCCATCCCTATGGATGTGACTATGTCTATGCCTAATAAAATTTCTAAAAGTAGACCTATACCTCCTCGTCATGATGGACTTGGTCTTCTTCCTAAACCAAATATTCCTCCTTTATATGGAGCAGTTCCTCCTCTTTCCTTCTATAGAGAGAAGAGACGTTCTTCTTCTCCTATTATCCAGCCTAAGAGACCACAACCTAAACACCCAAGTGATAAGGATGAGAACATTCCTCCTCCTCAATCTCCTCAACTTCCTACTAAGACTAGATGAAATCATTCTGCACATGAACGCCGATGAAAGTGTCATCTTAGGGCTCAAGCAGCTGCTTCTCAAACTTTGCAATCTCCAAAAACACCTTCAACAAGCATTATTCCATTTTCTCCAAAATCTCGAAAACATAAGATGCATGATGGTCTTGATCCTGTGCGAGTTAAAGACCCTATTTTTATAAATCTTGATGATGATATAGATGAAAATGTTACTTCTCTTGCTTCTGATAGTGAAGATGAACTTGTTGATGTTGATAACCATTTATCTAATGAATTTTCTAAAGCACTTATCCTAGCTCCTAGACAAGAACAACGTGGCTTGGAGCATGAACATAGCCCTTGTTTGGATCTTGTGATAGCTCCATCTGCTGTGTTGAATGTTCCTCCTCTAGCATGTTCCCTACCTTCCCAAAACATTGATCAGCAAGATCGGGGGGTAGATGATGTGCTAGACTAGTTTCATTAGCATAGCAGACTCTCTCCTCCTCTCTTATGTTACTTCTTCTATGTGTTATTCTCATTGTTCTATTTTGTTGTCCTTAGTGTTGTCTACTTGAGGACGATGCAAAGCATTGAGATCTCTTTTGGTCTCTCTCATGTTGACTCAGAAGACACATGTGTTCCCTTCTTCTAGGTGACCTTCCTTGATTGGGGAATGAAGAACAATTATGCATGCATACATATGATATACATGAATTATCATACAACATACTGACCCTGAGGAAAGCAAAGTCACCTTGTGCTTTGTGTTTTGTGTCTATTATCCTTGGGCTTATCTCACACTTGGGGGCTAAATCCTTGTGATAACGTGCTCCTTTCCCTTCTCATTTCTTATGTGTATCACTACCTTAAAGCAATCACCCCCGTTGAGGCGTGTGCGATCACTTTAATGTAGGGGGGCATACACCCTGTCTATCCCTTGAGGAATACTTGAAAATTTCTTGGCGAACTTAGCTTTGCCTTGAAAATTTTTGGTATTTCTCTTGCATGACTCATAGTGAGGGAACCTTACTACTGATAGTCATGGTTCTCCCTCGTGATCTTCCCTTTTACTTTGTCAATCGAAGTCGTAAGATCCTTAGTCCACTGGGGGCTTGGTGTATCTTGCCTCCTTGACGTGGTGAAAGTCTTTCAATGTTGTTTCCTTGTACTTTACCAGAAGTATGAGCATACGCTTATACTCCCGCTAAAGTGGGGGCTAAATGTAGCATCCTAAAATTGTGACACTTGCAATTGCGACTGCATTTGGATCTTCACGATGGCGATGCAACACTGAACCTGAATGGAGACCCCGAAACTTGTCCATGACATCAAAAACTGCATTTTCCAGCACCTTGGCCTGATCCTCCTTGCACCCTGCTATCCCGGGAGGTGGGACCAGAGCGCCCAGCACCCTGGTCCCCCAGGACCATGGCGCCCAGCGCCCTGGTCCCTGGCCCTATTTTGGGCCCGGTCTCTTTTGGGACCTCGGGTCTTTATGTTTGCAATTTGGAAAATAATCTTTCCTGGTCGGCCTAAGGTCGGAAAAATCAGTCTATCAACCCTAATTGGCAAGTATATAAACTACTTTTCCTCTCCCATTTTGGTGGATGGAAAAAGGAAGCGACATTCAAACATTCAAACATTCAAGCGTTCAAGCGTTCAAGCATTCCTTCAAGCAATTTATCATTCTAAGTCTCCATTCAAGGCTAAGTGTTGCATTGAAGACAAGGATTCAACCATTGAAGAGGAGATCACATACCACATACTATATACAACATACAACATACAACAACATCTACACCTTCGCATGTAAGAATACAAACATTCTTGCAACAAGGTACTAGTACTTGTTTTACAATCATTTACATTTACAGCATTTCTCATTTCTTGGTTAATTCCAAAGCCGGGGTTTGACCTAAGGGCAAACCCCTAATCCCTAACCCCCCAATCGTCCTCACTTTTCTGTGTGTAGGTTGCAGGTACGCGGCTAAAATTGAAGATCTGGAATCCTTGTGCAGAGATGAATAGATCCCCCTTCATTTCGCGATTTTTTCGGACCGTGTGCACGCCGGGCGCCATCGTCCCATCAACTTTTGCTCAAATTTGTAGGACAGCGCTGTCTCGACATTTTACTGCTAATTCTAGGTCCGCAACTTCATCCTATATCCCTATCTCTGTTTATAAGCGAATCTTTCTCACTTTCTATGCATTCCTAGCTTGATCCTTCTATCTACATTCTTTAGAAAAGAGGGTAGCCTTGCTGTCTTAACCCTTGAAACTCATTTAGAATCCAATCTTGCATTGTGTGGGATTGGATCTTGTGGGTTTCAACCCCTCTTTTGAATGTAAAGTCTCCCCTAAGTGAAAACCGTCAATCCTAAGTGACCCCCCTTTTCCCCTCGGAGTGGTGGGGGGAACACTTAGGGTTCGCTTGCGATTTTCTGCTTTACAATAGAAAGAGAATATGAGCTAATCTATGCATTTGCGCTAAACCAAATTGCATTTGCGCTAAAACAAATTGCAAAAGCGCTAAACTAACGCCAAAAAATTAAAAAAAAATTCAAAAAATTTAAAAAATTCAAAAACGTGCGAAAACATGAAAAATTTGCACGAAAACTTGAAAATAAAGCTCGGGATAAGATACCTACCGGATACCCATGCTCAACAGGTTGCTGATATCGTCGAACATGCTCAAATCGATTGTTCTCCATGGGAATCACCATTTCACCACCTCAACAAGAATATTTTCTTCACAAGCTGACAAGGATAACAATGAAATTAAAATTAATCTTGGTTAATTTTATATTTACTATTTGAAGAGTAATTAATTTCAATGGGGCAATTTAATTTATTTTTTCCAAATGAATTTAATTGACTAAATTTTTATCAATTATCATGAGATCAATCGTTTAAACAAGAATTTTCAACAATTTCATGATTAATCTCCTGAGGGGGCACACAATCAGGATTTTTAATTTCTAGCAGGCACATTATCGAGACTTGATTTAATCTTTGAAACAATGTTGTCTTTACATTATTTGAAAGAGGGGCAAAATGTATACACATAAAAATGGCTATGAGCAATTAAATAAATATTTTATATTTATTTAATGATTATTCTTCTATTAAATAGTTAATTTGAAAAGATTAATTTATTTAATTCATTTTCATGTCTTTCTATTAATTAATATTTTATTAATTAATTCATCTATCCTATTCCTCTAATTAATTAAATATCTAATATTTAATTATTCCTCTAACCAAGTCAATTAAATATCTAATATTTAATTATCTCCTTCAAACAATTAAATATCTAATATTTAATAGTTATTCTCCTATCCTATAGTCTCGAATATTAAATAATTCTTAAATTATTTAAATCCCTTTTCCAACGCACCTTCCATCTCCACTTCATTTTCCCTTTGCCAACTCATCAAAAATGTGGCTAAGGAAATAGAAATAGCAAATAGCATCCGTGAGTTTTTAAAGCAAATAGCAAATAGCAAATAGCAAATAGGAGAGAGTTAGTCTTCAAATCAATCATATGCATTCATGAGTTTTTGAAGCAAATAGCAAATAACAAATAGCAATAGCAATTATCATATAGCATAATCATGTAGTATTTGCATATCATAGCATCAGTTAACTACAAGTTATCAGTTGAGAGAGAGTTAGTCTTCAAATCAATCATATGCATCCATGAGTTTTTGAAGCAAATAGCAAATAGCACATAGAAAATAACAATAGCAATTATCATATAGCATAATCATTTTAGCATAATCATGTAGTATTTGCATGTCATAGCATCAGTTAACTACAAGTTATCAGTCCATTCTTCATATACTTTCAACCATATGCATCTGTGAGTTTTTGAAGCAAATAGCAAATAGCAATTATTATATAACATAATCATTTTAGCATAATCATGTAGTATTTGTATTTTGTGAAACTAACTTATTACAGGTAACATTTTGAGGATGAAATTCAAGTCAACACAATAGCTAAGTATTGATATTTTCTTGCAAGATAAAGTAGATTGATGGACCCATCCTCAAGAAAGAAGAGGACAAATGAAGAAGGCAAGCTCAATAAGAAGCCAATAACAATGAAGTATTAGTGTCAAGGGCAGACTCTCACCTCAAAGCTGGAAGATGAAGTTCAGTGGGTGATCAATACTGAGATTGAGCATATAGAGATTGAAGACATCAAAACCCAACTGACACCTGCACCTCATACCCTTGAAGCACCATATAGGAGAATTGAGAGATCGAGGTTGGTAGAGGCGACTATTTTTCCTCAAGCTATGCAGTCACCTGAACTCATAATGAATATTGCTAAATACTACCGGCTAAATACAAGGCAATATGTTGATGCAGACATGAATGTAATTGTAGACCTGTCCCCTAACATGATAGGAATGAATTTTGGGATACTAGTGAGGAAAGAGGTTCTAGTGACAAATGAAGAGTAGTTCACCTCTATATTTGTGAAGAATGCTTCTAATTACAAAAGACACATTAATGAAGCATGGCTCAAGGAACCAAGGAAGACATGGCTAAAGGCTACATATATTTTTTGAGTCGATTTCCAAGAGCCTTAAAGAGACCTTATCGTCATGCTGAGTAGAGCCTTTGGAAAGCCAGACGGGCATTTTCAAACATGGATGTTCCATTACATGACCACAATTTTGATAGGCAAATAATATTTTGATTGGCCACAAATTATTTCAAACAACATCCATAGTCAGATGATCACAATCCTTCAAATGAAGAAGTTCTTCATGACTTCTTATGTTATATGGGTGGTCGCTCGTGCTGGTAAGTTCCCAGGACTAAAAAATGAAGGAAAATTAGGAAAACCTGGACACAAAAGAGTGTGGGATTATTACACTCAATTACCTATCTCTTAGGCTAAGTTGCATTTCAAAAGATTAAATGACACATTTATTTATGTTGTAATAAAAAAACTATCAGGAGATGTAGGATATAGACTAACCCCAAAATTGATGCAAATGATCAAGGAATGGGGGTGTTGGTTTTTACAAAACCAATGATCAACATATCTACGAGTTAGCTGATTCATAGGGAATCCTTTTCTTTTACCAAAATTTTACAGCATTGGGATAATTATTTTGGAATATGCTAGGCAATTGGTGGTCCTATAGACATTGTTGACCTTGAAACATAAGATGTAGATTACTTTACCCGTGTCTCTAGAACACTATACATGTCCTAATATACAAGAAACCAAGGCGGTAGAACAAGAGCTCCAGGATTTGAGTTTAAAAGAATTTAATTACTCAACGGACCTATATGACCCATATGGTAAGCTAAAACAGATGATGCATATTTCTTACGAGGGTCACAAGCCAACTTTAGAGGATTTTTGGGCTAATTTGCAAGAAAACTTTGAGGTAAGAGAGAAGGGATATTATAGGTTGTTAGTACCACAGATCATAAATTTTAAAATTAAAACAAATATCTCTAAGGAATTAAGAGACGATGGTGAGCTTCTTGATCCTACTTTCAAAGAAAAAGGAATTGATCAAAGACCCCTTACTCTTATTAGATGGTCCAACCAAGAAGAGTTGGATATGGAAACTACTACTGCAAAGGTTTTGGAGAGAATGATACAATGGCTAAGCTTAAGGATCCGACCAAGTGCTACCAAGGAGAAGAAAAAGGGCAAAGTTGTTAATAACCCTCAAACAAAAGTCCACAAAGAATATGTAAGAAGAATGAGGTTTGATTAAAGGAAGAATACTTCCACTAATCTAGATGAGGTAGCGGTACCAATTGACAATCAGGAGCTCAAGAGGCAGTTAGATGCCAAAATGAAAGAGTCTCAATTCTTGAAAATTGCCACAGAACATGGGATCACTATAGGGTTACGAGCAATCCCACAAGCTTCTATCACCCCATTGTTCCTACCATAGGTATTGTTCTAGGAGAGGGTGCCTCTCAAGAGGAAGCTACTGAAACACAATCTCCTCCCACTTCTTCAACACAACAGGCTACACCTCCCCCCATGCCAACCTAAGAATGGGTTATCATCCATAACATTGAGACAAATTCTGATGAAGATGATGAACCCATTGCAACCGTAGCAAAGAGGAGGAAAATTGAAAAGAAATCAAAAGAGCCACAAGAAGAACCTGTTGCAACCCAACCAAAGAATCAACTAGAAGCTTCAGGAGAGCCAATGGTATAGGTGCAACCAATGGAAATTCATGTACATGTTATGGGAGAAGAGGCATATGATGATGAAAATGGTGAACAAGATGAAATAATGGTCCTTACTCCTCAAGACCAAGAAATATTGCTTCAACAACTAGGAGGAAATGAGCAAGGGCACGAAGTTGAAATAGAAAGACCATTTGAAGAAGAAGTTGCTGATAAGTTGGAAGAGATAGCAAGACAACAACAACCCGATTTAGATCAGGCCCTTTAGGCTAATCTTTCTCAACAAGTTGCCCAACTCTAGAAAAGGCCACCAACTCCTCTAGAGCAGCAAGAAGGACAATGGGATGAAAAACACTAGGAAGAAGAGAAGGAACAAGATATAGAAGCTCACAGAATCACCACATATGTAATAGTGCAGGGAGGAGAACAAGATGACACTGTGCCTCAGTGGTTAGGTTTCACTTTCAAGAAGAAGGAAAAGGTCATCCTCCTGAATGTAACCTTGTAGGATGCAATTACAGAATCTCCAAGGAGAGTGAAAAAAACAAAGACAATTCATAATATTTCAAGGATAGACTCAAGAGAGGTAATCACCAATATAGCAACACTAGTGCAGGATTTTGAGGGATCATCCCAAGCTACCCCTAGATACCAAGTGTCTAAGGTTAACCTGGGTAAACAAACTAAGTGGGGGGGAGATTGATACTCTAGTTGTTGCTAAATCTACTATTTAGTTAATGATGGAGAAGGAGTATAAAACTAAGATAGAGGTTAAGGCACAATTGAGGCAGTATAAGTAGTTGATTAGGAAAAAAGATAAACCTCTTGATTCCAGAATTGATGATACTTTTCCATCCACTTCGTCTCTCCCTCAAGGTGATATAAAAACATTGTACAAGATGAAGAAAGTAGTAACAATGGTTAGGACCTAGGCTCAAGATCAAATGGATAAGGTTAAAATATTCTTGCAAGACACATTGAAGGTGTTTTCAAAAGCTCATGATAATGAGAAAGCTCTTGTTACCTATTCCAAGCAGTGGGAACAACATGTCCTTCATCTCTCACAATTGCATAAAATTCTTAAGAGGATTCAAATATTGGGAGAAGAGACCATGGCAAAAGAAGACTTGCTAGGAGGAGAGAGTGTCACTAACTTGTAGTCATATATAGATATTACAGATTTAAAATGGAAATCATGGAGTAGTGTCACACCAAGGTTCTTAAGGAACACACATTGTTTCTTAAAACACTTGAAAAATATGAGAAACTATTCGTTAAATTGTTGGGGAAGTATGGTTATAACCTTAATAAAGGAGGAGTACTACATCAAGAGACCATACTTAGTTGAAGGGATTATTTTACCATTGACTATTTCGCAGCCACTACAGAATTCACCATAGAAACAATGGATAGATATATGTATGTGGTGTTTCAATGCCAGGGTGTAGAAGTAATGATGGATGATATGGTCAGTAGGTTAGAAAATGTAAAGGAGATACTTAGAGTATCTAAATTTAGAATCCAATACATCGCTGACCCACATGCCACTTCGATGGAATGCCTCCTCACCAACTACCAAAATTACAACAAGAATAAAAAGAAAAACAGATAGTTATGAAAAGAAAATGCATGTTGGAACATCGCCATCGATGCTACAACTGATGCTGCATTTAATGCTTGCTTTTTGGGCGTTATTTTTTCATGGTTCGAGATTCTTGTTGTCAGAGCACCGTTTTGGAAGTGAACCTTGAGTACCAATTTAGTAGTTCTTAACTAGAGTTCACAGGCAACGATTTGCATGTCAATTGCATCTCCCTCCTTTTTGTAATCCTAGTTTATAGGCATGATGCATTCCTAGAATGTAGGGTAAAACTTTATAAATTATAGAATTTGAGCCATTTTGAGGGTCCACAAATTGATGATTCAAGACCATTTTTAGACAGATAATTTAGTTTTATGCTATTTCTTTCTCATAAACTCTTAAAGCACAGTTATTTATTTTAGAAAGATTAATACAAAAGCAGCATGTGGATTGCCTAATCTACAATATGTGTTCTATGGATTTTCGTTCTTCGTAGTCTAGTATCTTCTTTCATTTGAATCAACAACTTGTTATTCTGAGATTTATTGTTTTATGAATCATATTGCACATGTTAATGGTGTATGAGGATAAAATAGTAAAGTGACTATCCGATCTTGTGATTGCTATTTCCGTTCATGTGTGGGTTGTATGACTTCACATGTTTGTTAGAACATCCCTCTTGAATGTTGATTAGATCTTATTGATAATACCTTCTTGTGGTCCATTGACTTTTTAGCTCATTAAGTTGTTAATAATTGGTTTTATTATTATCTCTTGTTACCCTGAATGATCTTTTGAAGTTTCTTTATCAAGTAAAAATCAGAAAATACAAAAAAAAAGGAATTTGTTTGTTTTGTTTCAACCAGCAGGCCCCTTGACAGGTACAATTGCATCAGCCACTGAGTGACCCAACATCTTCGTGACCTGATTATAAAGACTATAGAGTAATTAGTCTTTCAAGATTGATTTATTTTTGGGAGAGGTCGTTTACATTTCATATCCTACTTGATTATTGGTGAGTGTGTCAAAACACCCATCAACAAGTCCTATATAGATATAACAAAGAAATAGTATAAGATGAGGCATGAAGACAAACAATCATATTTAATATTCTCCAAGGAACTTTAGTAATATGAGCTATGGTGGAATATTATTAGAGTATCCATAATATAGGGAATCAAAGGACATAAAATGAAGTTATCTAATAATTGAGGAATATTAGATTTAGGTTTGTATGGGCTTAGCCTTCACATCAGTGAAAGTTGTAGAGTATGGGGTAGTGGGAGGTATGTAAATAGGTGTTGTTTGTGATAGGAGGTTTGGATGTAGTAGCGAACGCTAAATTTTCAATGGAGGAACTTTGTATGTACTATTATGTTTAGATGTGCGAGTTTTGGGAGGTAGTTGTGGGAGAGGATTACAAGGTTTAATGTGTAGCAATCAGAGTGTAGGATAAATATTGGGTGTGGATAATAAGGGTGGGAGAGATGAGGAAAAAGTAATGGATTTAGACTTGGAATGGGAGTGTTAGGTTGATTGTTTAGGTTTATGTGATGGGTGATAAGAGGAGATTGAAGAGGAAAGAGAAAACATGGATAAGGAAGAAAGAGGAGGTGCTTCAAAATTGAACTTGGGAAATGGAGGGGTAGGATCATGATTTTAGGGGTGTACACCACATGAGATTGGATAGTAAGGGGCCCTATGAAGTGGGAAGAAAAAGAAGGGTCACTCTTATAAAACTGATATTTTTATTTCTTTAAAATATTGGTAAATTCTAAAGATAGTGTCGTGGAGCTTATAAGGTGGTCGCATGGGTTTGTTTATTAATAAATGCATCAATAGTGAATCTTCCAAGTTTAGATAATTTTTGGTAATCATGATGATGAATGGTCACAACATGCATTAGTTTAAATTTAAATTTGCATGTTTATTCAACCTAAGGGCATTCAAGAAGAGTGCCAAACTAATCAAAGATAGGGATAAAATGACACAATTTGAGTAGTTATTGATGACTAATATAGATAGGGAGAACAGTGCAACAAGATTATAGTTCAATAGAACCTAGAAAGAGCCACCAGACCACCTGGAACAACTATCACCCCAAACAACCATTTTATCTGCATTACTACTACCAACCCATAACTTCCTTTTACTAAATACACATCTTTGACCTAATACATTTCCCTATACACCTACTATGATCAAATTTGACTACAAGAGATTACAAAATGCTACAGACGATATACATTGTCAATATGATAACAAATTTGTACAAAATATTACAAAATAATTTTTTTTTCATTTTTTCTTCACTAGTTTGAGGGGGTCATTTGCCCTATAGTCCTTCAGACTGATTGAAGATTATTTTTGAATTTCTTTGTTATCTTTGCACCAACCACCTTCCACTCCACCTCCACTCATGTAGATAGTCCTTCAATGTATCCCATCCAATTTGTGTCTCTATGTGTTGTTCGTCTCTATCACTTGAAGCACTCCATAAGAGGAACAGGCCCAACAGTGGCTTTAACCCTCCAACTTGAATCCAATCTCCATTTTGTGTGATAAAACCCTTACTTGATTGTTCCATGGCCAAGAAAGGATCTATTCCATACGTCCACTCACCTCTCACACACTCTTGCATGACCTAGTGCACATCATCCTTATTCCCTAGCTCTAGACCCCAAGCCATAAATAGGGACACAATATCAATATTCATGTGGTAAAAATACTCATACTGCATGTATTCCTCCCCAAGTAGAATCCCATTTATCTATAAAAACATGGGATCATTGAATTTGAATATCCTTCTCAACCTCTTCTCCCAAACCTTGTCGAGGACAACTAACTATTGCTTTTGAGAGATCAATGCAAATTTGGCCTCCATTCTTCGCTCTATAACACCACTTGTCCCTCTCGCTTTCCATACTTCTTGAAACTTCTCCAAGTGATGGGAATGAAATGACATCCTTGGTATTAATAACAACTTCCCCCAAGCACTTCACATTTAATGTCCCTTAAGTTGCTAGTGGGTGGCAATATACAAGCGATCTTAAAACTTGAGATTAATATCTTAGTAGTCCTCCCACATTTCATTTGATTGACACTCATTGAATATTATTCATAGATTGGACAAGGTGTTCACCACAATGTTTCCACTCCTTATCATGTGTGACACTTTGAAATTCTTGAACAAAAATAAATAGCTCGTAATTATTTTTATAAATTTATCTAATTTCCATGTTAAAGTGTCCCCTTAATTATTGCATTAATAATTATCAAGAATCTCCTTCCAAATGTAACTTTTAAATGGCTAATTTTTTCACCATATTGATATCCAATCATGTAGCTTATGTTTCTAATTAATTGTTTGATCCTTTCATCAACTTCTTGGCTCCTATCGCCACTATACTTCCAGTTCGATCTCATGTTACAAATCTTGCCCCTAACGGACCCTAGTTGCCTTTCAAAGCTCCATCAAAGTTTACTTTTTAACCCATCCTTCTTCTAGTTCAATCCATTCAACAACTTTCTTTACCTTCTCTTTTGGATTAAACCCGACAATGCAATTAACAAGCAGAGAATAGCGCAAATCAACATGCAAATTAAGGTGCCATTAAATCATTTAAGCACAACACCTAACACAACATAAGAATTTTGTTTTAGTTGATGGTTGTAAAGAAATTTATAGTACAAATATTAGATAAATAGTTGGACTCAATAGTGATTCCTTAACTCTATTTTTATGACTGCTCTCCTCACAATATGTTTCATGTTAAAATGGAATCAGGTAGTATTAAGACCTAAATCCACTTTGTAGTGCTCCTCCTTGATTTATTTTTCCTTAATGTCTATCGATTAACTATATTGATATACCTTGGGCTATTTTGTGATGGTTTGATTAATTTTTTATGGATTTAATTATGATTTGGACGCTTCATTATGGATGATAGACATAATATATTTGCACTTGATGTTATGATTTCATATGGATGATGATATTATGGGTTATTATATGGATTATTATGATGATAGACTCTTATTTGATGATCTGTATGTACTCATTCTATGCATGGTGATTTGATGATATCTTATGATGTACTAACCCTATTTCATGATTATATTAGATGTGTGGATGTTATGATTGTGGTGACTATTTACTATTATATTTGTGATAGAGACAATGTCATATCACTCATTGCGAGCATGATATGATATTGCGATTCTCTTCACTTGTCTACTTATTTTATTATATATGTTATGGATTATGTTGTTGCATTTGTGTTGGTGATGATAGGTTTGCAGGTACCAGACATTGACTCGACCTGGCTTCACAGGTCTGAGCGTGTCTTATCCCAATGGCAAGTTGATCGGAGATGACATGAAAACCCATTTTACAGTCTAGGTTTAAGTTGATTACCCTTGTCAATTTAGTATCTTGATGTGAGTTGTTGTTTAGCGTCAAGCGGTCTCTTGAGTTATCCTATGTTAGGTTGTTTTGAAGTGTTATGATTATTGATTAATTAAATTATTAATTGATTAATTGATTTATATAATTTAATAATGTTAAAATAATTTAATGGATTTACATAGTTTATAATAATAAATTAAATAAATAATTGATATTAATATTTAATATTAATAAGAGATTTTATTGATTTAATGATTATTGGATATTTATGATTTGGGTATTTATTTATATATATCTTTGGTTATTTTATTAATGGGCTTGTATATTCAATTGTGCCCATGGTTTAATTTATCATTGGTTGTTTATAATATTACTATTTCCCTTTTATCTATTGAGTTAATTAAATATTATATTCCTTACCTACCCTATTTTACAATTGGCTATGAGTTTGGGGTAAGTTGATTAAATAATATTTTATTATTCTTACCTTGGGTTTTGTGAAGGTTGGTAAGAAATATATTTTAATTGATTATTTCTATTGGCCAACATTTTCCTATAGTTTGTCTTTGATTTTCTATTTATTTGATTTCCTGTGCATTCTGTCGGGTTAGCATTTCTTGAATTTCTTCTACAAATTTTCATTTTTGGCCAAAGATTTGGATTTGGTTTTGCTTGGGCTTGGTTAGATTTGTGGATTGTGCTTCATCGGATTCATTTACCTTTACTTCAAGTTCTAGGTTGGAGATTTTCTCTTCTCGTGTATTTTATTTTTCTTGGAAAAGATTGTTTGCATTGTCTATTCGAAAGGATTGATTGGGGAAATTCTGAGTAAAATACTATTGGGGAGGATCAAATATAGTTATATTATATAGTTTTCACTATATGGTTTTGGGAAAAATATTTGTTCAGTGTTTTATTTGGTTTCTTATTTTGTCATGTACGACATTATGCCTTTTCTGTGAATGTTGTAAGGAATGATTTGGTTGTAACTCCCTGAGAGTCCATGTTGGTTTGGATTGCTTGCTGGATTTCTATGTTGTCAGTACATTTGATTGTTCAGAGGCTTCATGAGTGTTATTTCTAGAATTTTGTATGTGTGTATGCTAGAAGTCCTTTCTTGGAAGTATTGATTTATTTCATTCTGGACTTTGTTTAATTTGATTGATTAGCCCTTTATATTTCTATTGGTTCGGGTGACTCTATTTATTGTATTTTCAGCCTTGTCTAAAGTCCCAACAAATTATTTTACCTTAATGTATTTTCTAGTTTCTGCCTTGAGCAAATGCGCTAAAAGTCATATGCACTAATCTGGTTTTTTATGTGCCATTCTAATTATCATATGCACTAAACTGTGTACCATATGCACTATTTTGTCTACCTTATTCGTTGTTTCGTTGACCATATGTACTGAAGTATGGTGTGTAGACACCTAAAATTGTCTTGTCTAATTAAATAAATATTTTTATTTATTTGATTATTTTAAGCCTAATTCTTCTATTAATTAAATAAATCTTTACTTATTTAATTAATTCATTCATTAGCCTTTTCTACCCATGACACATGTCATTCATCTCTTAGTTCCTACACTACCTACCCTCTCATTATTTTCTTATTTCCTCTACCTACCCTCTAATCATAGCCGACCATTTATCTTTTACACCTCTCAATCTTATCCTTTCATTTCTTATAGTGTCTTTTATATAAGGAGACGATTCCTTCATTATCAACCCTATTCAACTACTAATCATTCTAATCATTTCTATCCTAATCATTCTAATCAGCTAATCAACCTGACCCGACTACTCTACGCTTTCGAGCATTCATATGCGATCAAGCCTACTTGCAACCACATTTCCGTTCTTTGTTGAGCTCTTGTGCAAACATAAAATCTGAGAGCAAATATATCAAACAAGATCAATGGAGATAGGAAGAATGAAGATTCAAACCCTATAGGACATGTGATGGTATAATCTTTGTGATTTCATTTGATTTGCATTCTCTTAGGTAATCTTCATATGTTATGGTGGATCTTTGTTGTTGTTAGGCTAGGGTTTTGTGGTTGAATTCATTTAGTCTTTCAATATTGTTTTATCCATTTTCACCATAAAATTTTTGGCATGCCCGATGGGACCCTTGTCCCTTTTTCATTTAACATCTTTTGTTGCAGATTTTGTGTTTTTGAAGCTACAGTTCTGACATTTCCGACAACATTTTGACATTTTTTGCATTTGCGCATTTTGGGATCGCTTTTTTGATTTTTTGTCGCATCTGTGACATCTGGAATCACATCTGCGTCTTCCACAATATTTCATTTTTTTTGCAGATTATAGGGCCATGTCTGTGTTCCCTAATCGCATCTATGTTCCCTAATTGTGTCTGTGTCCAGAAGATGCATCTGTGTCAGATCTAGGCAGGTTTGTGTTAGTGTTAATCATGTTTGTGCTTTTGCTTTTGCATTTCAATTTCTTGTGATTCAGTTTTTGGTCACTCGGATTTCAGATCTGGTTTATTTTGAGCTAACATCTTCTGATCTAGCTAACAAAATTGGTGTAGCTTATCTTGAAAGCAAAATCATTTTGTCGAAGGCCCCTATTTCACAAAGTCTTTTGGATCTAAAATTTACCTAACTTGCGTGCTTGCAGGAAGGGGTTATCATTTGAAAAAATCCAAACTACTAACAGATCTTTGTTGTAGGACCTTGGCAAGGGTTTTTGATCTTTATTGTGTGCCTTGTTTTCATAGACTAGCAAACACTTCAATTGGTGCACTAAAATTGAACTAGTGTCTTTTGTGTCTTGAGCAATAGGCTCTTTTTGTTTAATATTTAGGGGGACTGCCTCCCCACGTGGTCATTAGGACTACTAGTGAGGAGAGAATGACCCAAGTGGTAGCAAGGAAAACCCACCTCTTCCGAACCACTATAAACAACTGTATCCATGGTGAAAACCATGGGTAACATGTGCTGATTAGTTCATACCAACACTGTCTCCCCATAAACCTGTTTGATGAAATTTATTTGATCATTTGTAGGGCATAACTCCTATTGTCTGGGAGCCTTCTGTATTTACAGAGCTGAAAGTGCCACATGTATGGCCACACGAGCAGATGCCCTTATTAGCACCTTTTTGTTTTAGAAGCCAAAATCCTTATAGTTGTTGGGGTAGGAGGTTGGACCTCTGGAGCGGCCCACACACATACGGTTCTTAGTAGAGATACAAAGTTTGCCACATGGAGTTTTCATGGGGACTGATGCTTGGATGCCTCGAGAAGTGAGTGCTGAGGGTGGAGCCAATGGGGTCAAGCATCTAAGTATCCACTCTGAATAGTAGCCTCGGGAGAAACCCCATGTGGGATCAACAACTATTGTCTTGACCAACCATAAGAATTGTGTTTGTCTTCTTTTGAACAATCAAATATTCAAGATCAAACATCAAAACATTGTGTCTTTTGTGTCTTCAAGTGTATGCAAAATAATTTTACATCAAACAACACACTTTTCTTTGAGTCATTTTGAGTCTAACCACTCACAAACATTGAGTCTTCATCAACATTGTGTCCTCTTGTAAGGGAAAAAAGTAAAAAAAATTTAGATTTGGTCACAACAAACAACTTTACAAATTAGAAAAATTGCACTCAATTTTCAGAAACATGTCTGTGTCTGACAAAACTGCGTTTGTGTCATATAAATGCGTTTGCGAAGGGTATAAACATGTCCGCATTCTCTTGAGCAACAGTGCATTTACAAAATCTCAGAAACGCGTCCGTGTCATTAAAACACGTCTGTGAAGTATACAGGCACGTCTATGTTCAAAATTGAGAAAATTTTACAGTCCAACAAACGAGAACAGTCAGTTTCAAACTTATTGAGCTTCCTAGGTTATCTCTTCGGATTTTCATCTAGCATTCAACCTATCTCTGGGTCTCACAAAGTCTATCATTTCTTTACACCTTAAATTACATTCATATTTATCAAAACTTGAGTCAAAAGGTCACTTGCTTGTCCTCATCTTGCATTGTCAACACAATACATACAACAACATTTTGCTAAGTGGTCCCTCATCAAGGTCTATCACCTTTGGGTCTCATTTGGTCTTACTTAGAGTCAAGGTCAACTTACCTCATCAAGAGAAACTATCATCTCTTTGGAAGTCACACCTACTCTACTACATACATACTTGGTCTTACACTTTGGACATTGCAAGTACACCTCAGATTCATTTACATTCCATACAAACTCTTGGTCTTCCATACTCTTTCCATTTTCATCTAGTCTCAACACATCTTGGTCAATACCTAGTTCATGGTTGAAACCCGTTAACAAAAATCTAGGAGAGAAGCTAAAGAGGCTCAAGAGTCTGCAAACACGAGTTCCTATGAGTATGACAATGATATCTTTTTCAATTCTGATCATACTACATTACCTGACATGGATGCCTATAGAAACATTCCAAATGTTGAGAACATGGACACTATAAACAACAATGATACACACAATGACAATATGGACAACATTTCAGTACATTCAGTAGAAGGGAAGACTCAATTATGGATCCCTATTTTAATCGATTGGTTGAGAAAATAATGAGGAGAGATAGACAATATTTCTTACAAGTGATGGCACAAAGTGGAGGCAAGATCCCTCATGATTTTGACATGTCTCAAATAATGGAAAATCGACCTTTACAACAACCTCACCTCAAAATGGGTCAAAGGAGGCCTAATAGTGGAGGCAATAGAGGACCACATATGGTGCCTGAATCACGATCATCTTTATTTCAAAAACTTGAGGTCCCACATACACATGGTCAAGCTATGATACTAACCTTCGCAGACCATTATGGAGGTCTTATGCAAAAAAATATACTCAATCACATGCCAATGCTAAGGACCTACCACCAAAGCAATTGGATATTCAAAGACATGCTTAAAATTTGGACACAAGGAAACCGCACGTCAAATTTGGGGGCAATACATTAGAACAAACTCATGACATGCCTATAGAGTATGGTATACATGGACAAAACATATATTCTATTCCTCATCATGACTCTATACTAGGTGGTCCTTATACACAACATCACTATAGACCTCCTCCATATGAACATGTGTATGATCAATACCATCCATATATGCAACATGCTCCTCCTCCACCCAGTGCCTTAGGTATGGGATATGGTTCAAGAAGTCGATCTCCACCTAAGAACAATTTGGAACAACAAATCAAGGACTTACAAAAGAAAATGAAGGACATAAATACACAAAAGCCAACTTACATAATGAGAGACATATGTCCCTATCTATTTGACAAAAGCATTTCAATGCCTCCATTTCCTACACACTTTGTGACACCTAAGTTTGATAAGTATAGAGGAAAAAGGGATCCTAAGGCACATATAAGACAATTTTTTATAGCTTGCATTGAGGTAGCAACATAAGAGACATATTTGATGAGATTATTTCCACATAGCTTAGGTGATGAAGCTATGGAATGGTTCTCCCAACTTCCACCTGAAATTAAGTCATGGGGTGATCTAGCAGAGGCATTTATCCAACATTTCTTAGACAACATAGAGACAAACATATTAGTCACTACTTTGTGCAACACCAAGAAAAAGGATGGAGAGTCTTTTTCATCATTTTTACAAAGATGGAGGAATCTAGCCAGCAGATGCTCTTGTGAAATTTCACAAAAACAAATGGTAGAGATGTTCACCCAAAATGTTAACAAAGACATTGGTTATGACTTAAGAAAATCTTGTTTGTCCACCTTCGAGGACGTCATTGAAAAAGGCTTAGCAACAGAGAAGGTCCTAATTGAACAAGGAGTCATCAAAATATTCAAAGAAAACAAAGAGGACTATAAAGGAAAAGACAAGCCAAGATTTTGGAATAAAAACAAGAACACAGTCAATGATGGTGTTGTGGATGCCAATATAGTGCAACCTAAAATCATTTTTTCTAGATCAAGCTCTACAAAAAATCAAATGAATACTCAAACAACTTCCAAGTCATGAAGGAAGTACACCCCATTGGGAGAACCACTAGAATCAGTTTTCAAGAAGCTAGTGGCAAACAAAATAATAACAATTCCAGATTTACCTCCATATGAGCCAAAGGTCAAACCAAATTGGTGGAATGATGATGAGTATTGTGAATTTCATAAAAGAAAAGGTCATAAAACAAGAAACTGTCATCAACTGAAGAACATCATACAAGATCTCATTGATAGAGGTGGCATTGAGATTGAAGGACACTCATCCAATCAAGAACATGAAATGTTTAAATAACCATTCCCAAAACATGACAAGGGAAAAGCTAAAGTTGTAGATGACCAGACCAACTATACCAGAGCATCCTATAACTATGATTAAACTATCAATCACATTTTGATGGACAATTATGTCTCTACCATTATCATCAAGGACAAAATGCCTGAGAATTCTACCCAAAGATCCAAGATCATCCTGAAAGGAATTGGATCTTCTTCTAAACCTACCTCAATGTAATGTTACAACTCATTGAGGTAAATTCACTTTGCAAGGTGCTCCAGTTAAAAATATTGCTTCCTCATCAACTAAGCCTGAGTATGACCTTGTAGAACAGTTAGGGGAGACACCCGCACTTATCTCAATCCTTGAGATCTTACGCATATCCCTTGCACATAAAGACATTCTTGACAAAACTTTGAGAAACACTTCTGTTCCTACTGATCTGAATGTGGACCACTTTCAAGCCATGGTGGGATACCTTTCCATTCCACACTCCCTCACATTTACAGAAGCTGACGAAACCTCTGTGAGCCAACCACATAATGCACCATTACACATTGAAGCCTTTCTACACAAACATCAAATAAAACGAGTCCTAATAGATGGAGGAGTAGGTCTAAACATTTGTACATTGAGCACTATTAAACAATTGGGATATTCGGATAAAGCTGTGAATTCTACAAACAAAATTACCATCAAGGTATATGATGATGAAGAGCATTCATCCAAAGGCACAATCACCTTTCCTCTCAAAGTTGGACTAGTTACAAAGGATGTGGTTTGTCAAGTTCTTGACCTGGATCTCACATACAATATATTGCTAGGACGTCCTTGGATTCATGAGATGAGGGCAGTCCCATCTACATACCACCAATGCATTAAGTTTCCTCACAATGGAGTTGAAATAACAGTTAATGGTGATCCTAATCCATTTATATACTGCAATAACTTGAGAACAAAAATTGAGACAATCATTCTGAGTAATAGAGAAGTTGTCCCTTCTTCTGCATACATTGATCTTGAATCATTAAAACCTTCAACATCAAAACAAGGTGAGCTTAAAGGGAAATATCAGGACAAAGGCACAAGTGAATACACTTTGAATCAAACCATGTGCTTACAACAAGTTATGAGTTCACCAAAAGAATATGGATGACCACATCCTTCTAAACAGGTATCTATCATTACACTCAAATGGGATCCTGCTATCTTCCAAAGATGAGGTGAACTAGAAGAAGAAGACTTATACAAAATGCTTTACAAAGACCCTGAAAATGGCACACAAGATCACATCAGCATACCATGTGAAAAATATGGCAAAGGATTGAAGATCCTACAAAAATTTGGGTATGATGGTAAAAGTCCTCTTGGCTTAAGAATGGAAGGTATCATTTAACCTTTGTAACTAGAATTGACATTTAAAAAGGAGCGCTCGAAAGGACTTGGTTTCATGTCTTCCAAGGTAAATACTCAAAAGGCAGGAGAAGCATTACAAATCAAAGCTGTCAAAGATCAACAAGAGAATCATTATTCCACCGACTCCAATGAATGGGAATGGGGTTTATACAATCCTTCAGTGACTATGAACTCACCGAGACATTCAGAGAACTAGGTGAAGCCATAGAAGAAGAGGAATTTTATAAAAAAATCAAAATTGGTCAAGAAATAACCGCTGGGGATCTCACACAGTCCTTGCCTCTAGGTTCTAGGTCGAAATCACAAAGAATGAGGACACCTGTCCTGGAATGCACTACTAGTGATGACAATTTGGATTCATTCATGATCAAGACAGATGAGAAGAGTGCCAATGATGGCCTCAACATACCTAAATATAACTGCATCTTCACCCTTAGTCTTGTTGACTTTGAAAACATTGAAGGTCTTCCCCTTGTCTACCACCAACTTATTGACTAAGACCATGAAGGACCTATACAGTTTGACACATTCCAAAATGATGAAGCCTTTATTGACTATCTAGGCTTACAAGATGATCTTCCCTCTGGGGAACATAAGGTAGGATACACTATAGAACTCAACAACGTGGCATATTTTGGTGAGGGTGTTGGGCCTTCTGGTCTCAAAAACATAAAAAAAAAAACAAATCAAGGGTCTTATGGTGAAAACCACACTGTGGCACTGTCTAACCCCAAAAAAGTAAAAAGAAAGGATGTATATGAGGGCAAAAACCTCTCTGAGGCACCCGAAGATGGAAGGATCGACATTCTCCCAACATCATATGAAGAAAAATCAACTATGTTGGTAGAGGAGACCATCAAAACAAACATTGGTACAGAAGAAATTCCACATAACATATTCCTAGCTCAATCTCTGACAGAGACAAAAAGACCCAAATTCATAAGTTTCTTCACAGAGTGACAAGTCAATTTTGCATGGTCATACACTGATATGCCTGGACTGGATCTAGATTTAGTAATGCATCATTTGACAGTCAAACCAGGGGCAAAACCAGTGAAACAAAAATTAAGAAAGATGCATCCACAAGTGGCATTATTAGTCAGCGGATCTTGAAAAATTATTGGATGTTGGATTCATATGCCCAATTGATTACCCTGAATGGATCTCCAACTTAGTGCCTGTCAGCAAACCAGATTGTAGCATCAGAATATGCACAGATTTCAGAGACATCAATAAAGCTTGTCCTAAGGATGATTTTCCATTACCAAATATTGATCTGATCATAGATCTCACAGCAGGTCATGCGATGTTATCTTTGATGGATGGATTCTCTAGCTATAATCAAATAAAAATTGCATCTGAGGATCAGCACAAAACAACATTTACTTGTCCTTGGGAAACTTTCTGCTGGAATGTCATGCCCTTTGGGCTCAAGAATGCATTCACTACATATCAAAGATCCATGACTACTATCTTTCATGATCTCGTGCACGTTACTATGGAATATTATGTTGATGACCTCTTGAGCAAATCAATAGACATAAATACACATTTGGACATACTTTCAGTCATTTTTGATCGGTTGGAAAAATACAAAGTAAGATTAAACCCCAAGAAATGTGTCTTTGGAGTAACCTCTGGGAAGCTCCTGGGATTCATTGTTTCAAAAAGAGGAATTGAAGCCGATCCAACAAAAGTCAAAGCCATCCTAGAGATTCAACCACCAAGAAATATCAGTCAACTTCACTCTTTGCAAGGGAGACTCTAGTCCATATGAAGATTCATAGCACAACTTACAGATAAATGTCATACTTTTCAGCATTTGCTACACAAAAACATCAAATTCAAATGGGATGATAACTGTCAACAGGCTTTCTAGAGACTCAAAGATTATCTTTTGAATCTGCTAGTCTTGATGCCACTGGTTCCGGATCAACCCCTATTACTATACATATCCACTACTTCAACATCACTGGGGGCACTCTTAGCACAACAAGATGTTGAGGGCAAAGAAAAGGCAATCTACTACGTCAGTCGCACTTTGGTGGGATATGAGCTAAACTACACACCAATTGAGCGTGCATGTCTCGCTGTGGTCTTTGGTTCATAGAAATTATGACATTACATGCTAGCTCATAAAACTAAGTTGGTCGCAATGATCGATCCATTGAAATACCTTCTCAATAAAGCAACGCTTATTGGGTGACTAGCCAAATGGGTGATGCTCCTGAGTGAATTCGACATTGAATATGTAGACAGAAAAGCAATAAAAGGACAAGCTATTGCATATCAATTAACATATGCTCCCATGATAGATGATTCTCCTCTAACTTCATAATTTCCAGATGAATCCATTTTGACAGTGTCACACACAAAGCCTTGGCAGCTATACTTTGACAGCTCATACACACAGCATGGTGCAGGAGTCGACATCCTCTTCATCACACCTCAAGGGGATTCCATATCAAAATCATATCGATTATCTTTTCCTTGCACTAATAACAAATCTTAATACGAGGCATTAACAACTGGATTATGGATTGCAGTTTAGTGGAAGATCCAGGAACTTCATATTTTTGGGGATTCTCAACTTGTGATTCGTCAAGAAACTGATAACTACCAAACTAAGGATGAAAAATTAATGCCTTACAAAAGAATGGTGGATGACCTGAAACAACATTTCATGAAGTTAGACTTTGAGCAGATACCAAGAGAGTAGAATCAAGCTGCACATGCTATGGCTACTATTGCTTCACTAATCAATCTACCACATAATGAAACCTGCTATGAGTTCTTGGTGGATAACCTTCTAGTTCCCTCATATGAGATCACTACTACTGAGATGATATGTGTCATTGGTCCTGATTCCTAGTTATATGGTTCCATTTTCACATACCTTCGCAATAATACCCTTCCTCCTAACTTATCCAACAACCCACGTCGCACTTTCATTCATCAATCTTCTCGATACGTCATTTTAGCCAACATCCTATACTATCGAGGTCTAGATGGCACTCTTCTTAGATGTTTAGAAAGGGACAAAGCTTTGATTGCATTACGTGAAGTTCATGAAGGGATATTTGGTTCACATTCTAGTGGACCTACCTTAGCCAAGAAGCTCATCAGGACTGGATATTACTGGCCCAATATGGAAAAAGACTCATATCAGTTTGTCAAGAAATGTAAGCAGTGTCAACTTCATCGAGACCTCATTCATGTGCCAGCACAAGAACTTCAACCAATGGCGAGTCCTTGGCCCTTTTTTCAATGGAGACTCAATCTCATAAGTAAGATTCACCCTCCTTCCTCCAATGGCCACAAATTCATCATCACTGCCACAGAGTATTTCACAAAATGGATCGAAGCCATGCCTCTTACACAAGTCATTGGAAAACAGATTGCTACATTCATTCTCAATTACATCATTAGTTGATACGATATTCCTGTCTCCATCATCACTGATAACGGGCGTGCCTTCAAAAATCAGGATGTTCGTGAACTTTATGATCGCTTCCATATTACCCATCATTTCTCCACACCTTATTACCCCCAAGGCAATGGTCAAGCTGAGGCATCTAATAAAACCATTCTTAAAATCCTAAAAAAGATAGTTGATGACGCTAGCCACAATTGGCATATCCAACTTAATCCCACACTTTAGGCTTACCGCACAAGCGTCCGCACACCTACAGGAGCTACAACTTACTCACTTGTCTACGTCGCTAAAGCTATCTTGCCTATTGAGGTCAAGTTACCCTCTTTACAAGTCTCTTTGCAAAACATTATCAGTGATGAAGACTATAGGGTTTCTCGCTTACAGGAACTTGAACTATTGGATGAACAAAGATAAACTGCTTTTAATCATCCGAAGGCTTATCAACAATGAATAAGTCACAGTTACAATCATAAAGTCAAGCCTCGCACATTTGAGGTAGGTGAGTTAGTTCTCAAAGAAAGTCCTAAAAATTAGCAAGACAGAGAGAAGAAGGGCAAATTCAAACCAAATTGGATTGGTCCTTACATCATTACAGAAACCTATGGATCTAGTGCATATCAACTTTCAACTCTAGATGGTGAACCTTTGGAGGATCCTATCAACAACATGCACCTTCGCAGGTTTTACACATAGCTCTTCAGAGTATCCAAATTCAAAAATACAAAAAAATCAAAAAAATCAAAATTCAAACAAAAATAATAAATAAAATTGGAAAATAGAAAAACATTTCGTCCAATGGGGAAAACCACTTGGGTGGTGCCCTGGGCAAGTACCATGGTGAAAACTGGGTCACTGACACCATGTGTAGAGACATTGCTCCTCCTTCCTTTAGGATTCTCTTTCATCCTTTTACTTTTGCACACACTCATGACCTATTCATTAATAACAAACTTACTCATTCCCATCATGGCTTGTTATTGATCTACCTAAGATTGGTAAGCCATTCATAATAAACCTTCCTTTTTATCCCTTTCCATCCATAATAAATTAGCTCCTATCTATGGCTAAGACAAATCCTACATCTAGTGATGGGTGTGGAACTAAGAGCATCACACATTCTGAGGAGTACAATTTCTTCCAGTTTTCTTCAGTCTATCCGTGCACAATCCATAATAAAACAACATTTGCATCACCAATCTGCAATAAAGTTCCATCTTCTCTGCAATAAAGTATTAGTTTCATGGATTCAGTCAGTTTCAGATGAGACACAAGTAGCAACAATGGAATTTCAACAAATCAAATCTTTCAATAGACTCATACAACATTATGGTTCAATGCTATCTATCCTTTTGTGAAAGTAAACATTGTGACCATAATCAAATAAGACTTATACAAGTGGCAAGAGACACTAAAATTGAGGACTACACTGGATGTTGGTGTTGAGTCTTGGTTTTCTTTTGATTTTATGTTTTGGTGCCATATCTTTTATCTTTTCCAGGATGTCTTTGACTAGAGATTTTATCTCCAGGATGTCTTTGACTAGAAAGGCGAGGATGGGGTATCATCACCTATTTTTCTTTGTTGTATGTGTATTGTCTCTTAGTAATGCTATGACTTGTCCAAGGATATAAGGACATTGTAGGTCTAGTGTGAACTGGGGCATTCTTTGTTTGCAACTATCTTATCTCCATGCAAATAGGTACAATGACTTTCTGGGTCAAACATATATCTGGATTGTCATAACCTATTTGAATAAAGTTCAATGATGATAAAGCACAAGAAGCTCTTTCACTTCCATATCTTCTATCTTTCATCCCCCTTTCTTGATTGACTTCCATCATCCTTCCTGAGTCCGTGTAGCCTGCTATCACATGACTGAGTATAATGATACACCAAAAACATTTGCATCTCATGTAGTTGCACCTGCATTACCACATATTAGCATTTCATACATACATATAGATATCACAATTACATCACATCCTGCACATAACACATGTTAGCACATTTTACATTCTCATCATGTAAATAGTCATCTGCATTATCATATTCATCTACATGCCATACATTCCCACTCACATTTGCATAACATATTAAAAACATAAAAGAACAAAAATATTGCATTTCATCATGTACATATTTGCATCCATATCATAAGCATCATATAGACACATGCATCACATGCAAACATATAGTAACATCACATAGATACACATGCATATAGCTTCCACAAGGATGAATCATCTCATATATATATCAAAATCATAAGTGTCATGATACAATGATGTCAAATACATATGGCTACAATCACCTGAAGGTGTCATCATACAAAATGGTACAAAACTGATACATAGGAAGCCCTCTAAGGCTATGATGAACTCCCTCCCTCAGAGTTGGTTGGCCTCGATGAAGTAAGAGCCCTGGAAGGACCCACCCCAGGACCATCTCTCATGTCCCCTCTATCTGGTAGTGGTGGAAGACCCATAACCCCACCACTAGATGCATGTATCTTGTCTCTCCCTCCAATGGTCGTCAAAGTTTGTGATGGTCTACGAAAGCTCCTAGCCCACTGATCTAGTGGCACCACTCCATAGTACAAGTCTCACCAGTAAGCTATCTCCTCCCATGCCCACAGAACATAGGCATATGCAACCCTTGTGTCCTCTACTGCCTGTCTCCCTGCCCTCAGTGCTGTCTCAACCTCTGTATAACATTGGATAGCCTGATCCCTCTCCCGCTCAGTAACCCTCAACTATCTCCTAAGCCTATCCCTCTCCTGCTTGAGATCCTAGATCTCATCTGCCTATCCCTGGCAGATCTCCCTCAACTCCACCAACTCATCCTCCTCCTCTCCCCCCTCACCCTATCCATGTACCTATGGCTAATCCTGTGGCTACCCCTGTCCCTATCCCTGTACCTGTCTGGGACCCTATGCTTTTGGTACCTATAAAGACAATCTGCCTCTTCCCCTCACCATGTGAACCTGCCGAGCCTACCTCTCCTCTCCACCCTCCCTCCTTGAAACCACTCTCCTCTCTCCTACTATACCCCACCTCCTCCATCGACCTCTACCTCTTCCATCTCCATTATCATCCCCATCACCTCCACCATCTCCATCTATCAGCTCCCTTGGATTCATCAACCATGGAAATAGATGCTCAGCCCAATATGCAGTATACTTTGCATCCATCCTGACATCCTCTATCTCTAGCCACATATCTCAAGGCAAGGGAATCATCTCCACCAACTACCTCTCAAGAACATATGGCATCAACCCAATCAGATACCTACTTTGAAATGTATATGGCAGCTCCACTGCATCATCCTCCCACTCCTCGCACTCTCTGTACGACCTCCATACTACAGTGTCAATCTCATCAATGACCCTGCACCAGTACTCTAATCTCCCAATCCACGCCTGAGATGTAATCATGTCATACAAATGTACAAAACTACACCCATGGCCCCTGCCTCTAAAATGAATCGGTCGTGTCACTGGCAAATGCTCATATGCCCACATCTACAAAAGTGTAACTCTACAGCCCAATCCTTTCGATCCATGGTATACAAACTAATGTAGCTCGTAGTACAAATGTGCCAACAGACATGGTCCCCATGCAAATCTAGTATGCAGTGTCACCAATGTCTCTAGTGTACCACCCCAGCCCACAACCAATCCTCGTGTCACCCTATCTAGACAGAGGAACCCACTAATCACTCCTGCCAGTACTGCTAGTAGTGCTAATCCTGTCCATGTCATGGTATCCCATGCCACATGTCCAACCCTCATCTCCAATCCCGGATCTTGGAACACTCATCTCAGTGCATCCTTGTCTTTGTCTTGATCGTAAGGAACTAACTCCCTATCGATCAATATCCTCAGTATCATGTAAACATCCTCTAAGGTGATTGTCATCTCACCCATCGACAAATGAAAACTACAAGTCTCTGAGTGCCATCTCTCAGCCAACACAGTCAGCAACCCCATGTTCACCTGAAACTTGGGCACATACAAAATATGTTGCAAGCCCATAGCTTGAACTGCTACTCTCTCCTCAACTATCATCTCTGCTCACAAACTTTGAGTCGACAGGAATCTCTCTCGTGACTCCAACATAGGTAGATTCTCCTACAGTCAAGCAAATCAACTATTTCAATCCTAGTAGCATTCCCTGTCCATCACAAAATGCTGCTTATTATCCTAGTGCTTATGGTACTCTATCCCAGTGACACTCCCCATTCATCACAAAGTTTTGTTATTTATCCTAGTGGCACTCTCTGTTCATCACAAAGTGTTGTTGTTTATCCCAGTGGTACTCCCTGTTCATCACAAAGTGCCTTGATCTATCCTATCCTAGGGCCCCTACTTGAGTGTATCCTCTTGAGTAGTTTCCTAATTGGCAACGTATGTTCTATCACAAAATTGTCAATCCTATCCCTATCTACTATCCTAGTCTTCCCTAGAGGACTTGCTTGAGTGTATCCTCTCAGCAGCTTATCCAATCGACAATGTATGTTCATCATAGAACTATCAATTTGGCCTAGAAGACATAAATGCACCTTTATGACATAAACACACTTACATACTACACATACGCGTCTTCTTTGCACATAGGCACTTGGCATGCATAGACGTGCCTCTACTTTGCATAGACGTGCCCATATCGCATAAACGCGCTTGCACAACACAGAGGCGCTAACATTTGACATAGATGCTATTTCATTCATAGATGCACCTAGCACAAACACAGATGCACCTAGCCTACCCATACGCGCTTGGCACCAACATAGATTCGCCTTAGCGTTTTTTTCCCCCTGCTTTACATATCTAAAATGCATTAAATGCACTACCTAACATGCATTAATGACAACATTTATTGCAACAAAGTACAAGGAGGTTTTGTGGTACTTACCGGCTCTCCTGCATCTGCTGGCCTCTGAAATCGGTGAACGCGATCGAATCTGTGAACCAATGCCATCGCTGCTGATTGTTGCTGCTCTATTCTCTCTTTGCACTCCAATCTCTTGGATGTGTGGATGAAACTGAGGATGTTTTCCCCTTGTGGTCTATCTTATAGATTGCTCTAGTCTTAGCCCTAGCCCTAGTCTCCCGCATCAGTCTTCTTTATCCCGTGACTCTGTCACTTTATCTGGTCAGTCCATTCTATCCCGTCTTTATTATCGAGAGATTGTCTGTGATCTTTTTTGACATTTTCATCCAATCTCTCGATGGGGCATATTATTCCCATCTTGGGGCAACTATGTATCAGTTCATATTATCTTCTTTGAAACAATGCAACAAGTTGCATTGTCTCAAAGAGGGGCAAAATGTAGACATCTAAAATGCCCTGTCCAATTAAATAAATATTTTTATTTATTTAATTATTTTAAAATTAATTCTTCTATTAATTAAATAAATCTTTATAAATTTAATTAATTCATTTATCCTCTTCTAGCCTTATTTCTCATTTAAATAAATGTATATTTATTTAAATGATCCTTTTCCTAAATTAAATAAATACTCTTATTTATATAGTTGATCCCACTTCTTCTATTAATTAAATGAATCTTTATTTATTTAATTAATTTATTAACCTCTTCTACCCATGACACATGTCATTCATCTCTTAGTTCCTACACTACCTACCCTCTCATTATTTTCTTATTTCCTCTACCCACCCTCTAATCATAGCCGACCATTTATCTTTTACACCTCTCAATCTTATCCCTTCATTTCTTATAGTGTCTTCTATATAAGGAGATGCTTCCTTCATTATCAACCCTATTCAACTACTAATCATTCTAATAATTTCTATCCTAATCATTCTAATCAGCTAATCAACCCGACCCAGCTACTCTACGCTTTCGAACATTCATATGCGATCAAGCCTACTTGCAACCACATTTCCGTTCTTTGTTGAGCTCTTGTGCAAACATAAAATCTGAGAGCAAATATATCAAGCAAGATCAATGGAGATAGGAAGAATGGAGATTCAAACCCTATTGGACATGTGATGGTATAATCTTTGTGATTTCATTTGATTTGCATTGTCTTAGGTAATCTTCATATGTTATGGTGGATCTTTGTTGTTGTTAGGCTAGGGCTTTGTGGTTGAATTCATTTAGTCTTTCAATATTGTTTTATCCATTTTCACCATAAACATAGTGTATGTGTGCTATTTCAAGTGTTATATGTGCTAAACTGCTTTGTAGATGTGCTAATATGTTATTCAAATGTGCTATTCTATTTACCGGATGTGCTAATATGTTCTGTAATTGTGTTTTTTGTCAGTTTTGGCTTTCTAGGTCTTTTCTGAGTTTACTGTTATGGTCTTTTCGTCTATCCAAAGGCAGTATCTGTGTGTTCTAAGTGTCTTGAGGTGATCTAGGATTGTGTTATTGATTTTATTAAATTTTTGGACTTTTAATAAAAGTGACTTACGCCTTTTGAAAAAATAAGTAAGATGTGTTATATCTTGCTGTGTTATTGGGGGCTCATTGGATTGCATTTTGTATTATGGATAATGACTATTACATGGTTGTATGATGTAGCAATGGTATTGATTATCTCATTTTGGAGACCTTGGTTAGCTAGGTTATGCTTAGAGAGCCCTTGTTCTTGTTGTGTATGTTTTCCTTAAGCCTAGGTGCATGGTTAGGGAGAGTGGGCTTCCATGAGTATGTCAAGGTCATGAGGAATAGACTGCTAGGATTTCTTGTTGTTTGGATATGGGGTCTAGATCATTTGGATAGCTCTTTGGAGGTTTATTGTGATAATTAAGTGATAACATAATAAATAATCTTAGGTTGGGTAGTAGTAACTCATCTAAGTAAGATAAGAAATGTGTTTGTGGTGTCCCATCTCATGGCTTGGAGGACTGAAGTGAGGTGGCAAATCTGGTAACTGGATAAATCGAACTCCCTTGATTTCCTCAAAGGTTGAGATGGTTCCACATGTGTATCACGGATGTGGGATTGAGTTCTAGGATATCCTTGTTGGTGATAGCATGTGATGACACTCTTCCCTACATGATGGTCCTAGTTCCTTAGGTGTAGTGTCCACCCTTGACTTGACTTGTTTGACTAGAGTTGACCTTTAATTCATGCGTGATAGACACTATTGGGCATAGGCTATTTCAGATGATTTATAGGATGTTGATAGTATCATTAATGTTCATGTGATTTATTAGACACTATATGCTTATTATGTGATTGACTATCGAAATATTATATTGATCATGTGATTTGATGAGCATAATTGTTGATGGATTTTACATGTCTTACTATAATTGTGAATTATACTAATCATGCACTTGATGATGTTTTTATGTACTAACCATATTTAATGATTATCTATGATGAGTTGATCTTATGGTGTGTTTGATTGTTGTATGACTGTCTTCGGGATAGAGACAATTCCACATCACTCATTATGAGTGGGATGTGTCATTGCAATTCTTTAACCCTTGTCTGTTATAATATACATATATATATATATATATATATATATATGTTGCATCGTTGCTTTGTGGATGCAGGATTTGCAGGTACCAGACATCGACTCCACCTGGCTCCATAGGTTTGAGTGTGTCTTTAAATCCTAATGGTATGTGGTTCGGAGTTGACACAATTTCCCCTCACATATTCTAGGTCTAAGTTGTTCACTGTGAGTTGTCAATGTCTTGGCGCAAGTTGTCATGATAGTTAGTAAGTTGGATTTCTTTTGTGTTGTGAGTATGTTAGTATTGGCTGATTATTCCTTTTATGTTGAGATTGACTATTTGATTATTGATGCGAGATTAAATAATTAATGATGTTTAGTTTAGTTATTTGGATTAATAGCGATTTGATTATTTGGTTATCTAATGTTTAGTTTAATTTATTGGATTCTTGCCTTTTTGGTTATTTGATTATTTGATATTTAAATGTTTCTTTATTTTAATGATGATTTAATATTTATTTAATTTTTATTGTTTAGCTTATGATGTGTTTTATATTTATTTGTGATTTGACCTTTATTGGAATTTATTTATTTATTTAATCGCCTATGGTTTAATATTTATTTGGCTTTTAATGTTTATCTGGTTTATTAATTCATTTATGAGCCTTTGGTTTATTTAATTTAATTTCCCCATTTGATTTATTTAATTGTGGCTCATGTTTTATTTATTAGTTTGACTTTTATATTAAGTGGGTTGTATAAATAATAAAATGATAACACATTCCCGCCAAATTGTAAAAGCATGATTCATATTTACCTTACCTACCCTCTTCTCTTATTGGTCGAATTTAAAAAGGGAGGTAAAATTATATTATATGGTGGGGTTGGTAAAATATATTATAGATTGGAATATTTTGATTGGTTGAGATTGAGGCTAGGGCTTTTGGTTAATGTTTGTCTTTTTATTTTCTTTTTCGTGAATTTTTCGGGGGTTGTTTCTTTTTGGAAAATTTTCTCTAGAAAGTTTTCTTCTTGGTTTTGGTTTTCTTCTCTCTTGGATTTTGGCTGGAGCTTGGATTTGATTTGGTTTGGCTTGTGGGATCTCTTCTTCAGCTTCTTCCATACCACGGGTTGCAGGTTGGAGATGTATTCTACTTTTTTATATTTTATTTTACAGTTTTTCTGTATGCTTCGTGTCTGCAAATTGAATGTGTGAGCTTGGGGAAATGAATCTAAACTTTCTATAGTGAGGAAGGAAATATATGAAGGCATAAATTTGTTGTAAGGTTTTATTCTATAGTTTGTGAGAAATATTTGTATTTCTGGGTTTGCTAAAAGCCTTCTGTGTCTTTCTGAGTCTCTGTCGTGCATGGAGTTTTGATTTAATATTGGCCTTCAAGTGTTTATTATTTATTTAATGTTGAAGTGAGTTTTATTTGTTGGGTAATATTATTTTACCCATTAAGTAATTTAAAAGGGGGTAATTTGTATTCTTTTATTTAAAAGTTATTTTCACCCCAGGTCAATGGTTTAATTTATTTTACCTACCCTTGGAATTGATTGGCTGAAAGATTATGGTAGGTAGAAAATATATTTTATTTTCTTGAACTTTGGGAAGGTAGGTATGGAATATAATATTTTTGAAATATTTTGATTGGAGCATGATTTTGCTTGGTTTTGTTTTGTTTTTATTTTTATTTTTTATCAATAGGCCTTCATTTGCTAGTTGCTTGATTGTGTGGTACTTTCCAGATTAATTTTTGTACCAAAGGCTTTATTTGAGGGCTGTTATATTTTTCAGATTTGGCTTTTATCAGTTTCAATGTATTTGGATGGTCTTATATATATTTTATCCTTTGCACCATTGTGGACATTATAGACTCTCTTCCATGTGAATAGGCCATGGATGATTGAGGTGAATATATATGCTATTTTGGACCAACAAGTGAGTAGGCCTTGTTGTGATGTTATCTTCTATTTGATGGTAGCATTTGATGGCTTGATATGCCTTTGTTTATTGCTAGCCAAGAGACTCATTTTGTTATATTGATGTTGTTGTAGCCTTGCATATGTTGTGAGAGTATGTGTGGAAGTTATTGGCTACATTGAGTATTATTTTAATGTATTTATGTTGGTAGAGCCTCTTGTGATGTGTTGTTGGGCCATGTTAGGAAGAGTGGGCTTCCTTGTGATGATCAGGGTTATGAGAGATAGGCTTGCATGAGGTTCCTTGTAAGGATGCATGAAGTATAGACCACTAGGGCACATTGGAGTTTTCCATGATTTGTAAGTAAGTGATAACATTGATAATGAATTTATGGGATGGGAAAATTATAACTGACTTAAACAAGATAATGAATAGTTTTGAGCCTCATGAGTTATGTCCTAGGGAGGATGTTTTAGGATAAGCATGAGAAGGCCGTGAAGATGGTAAGCTAATCTCCCTTGGTCTCTCATAGGTTGAGATGGCTCCGCATGTCCATCAGGCTAGTGCCTTGTGTTATTATGTTATGAGGATGGCATGTGATGACACTCCACTCCTACATGTGTTCCCCCTTTATGATTTATGATTATGCTTATTGGATGCATTTATGTCCTGATGAGTCTTATGCCTTTGGGAGTTTATTCTTGTGGCTCTGTGTGAGTTCTTTCTTGAGAGTCCTTGTTGGTTAGTCTCTTTGGTTTTAAGTGTCAGCCTAGATGTAGAGTGTGTGTTGGGACCTTGTGTCATCTCCTAGCACGGGGGGTGGTTCCTTTGGTTTCACATGGTTGGGTGGTTGGTGCTTTTAAACCATTGGGATGTTCCTATCTTTGGATTCTTCTTGCGTGGATGAGGATGCTTTTTTAGATTATTCAAGGATAATAATTACAACAAGAATGTAAATGATGATGTGATTTATGTAATGAAGTTCTTATGTAACGGTTGTAAAAGAAGTCATGTATGTGAGAAATGATTATGTTTTTCTAGTTATAGTGATAGATTTTGATTATGGTAGATGATTGTAATGATGAACCTTGAGTGGTATTGTAATGCATTTATATTAAATGAAATAGATGCATGAGATGTGGATAAGTATTGTTGTTCGAAACAAAATGATGTATTTCGTATTCTTGATGAACCATGTTAAAAGTAAATTGGGTAAATGTTATGATAATGGTACTAGATTTGAAATGATGTCTTTAACTAATGATTTAAGTAGAAGAAATGTTATGTCTTGATAGGATGTATGAGTTTGAGTAATATTGGAAGATATCTTAGGACATGTTTATGAGTTGTGACTAAAGAATTTGAAATTATAGTATCATACTTCGTAGACAGTGATCTAATGATTGAATTGAAATCTTATAATGTTTGGGATGCAGTTGAATGTTCCTTATGAAAATATTGTATGGATGTCCTTAGTGAATGAATTGCTAACCTTATTAATGGAAATTACTAGTAAGTGTATGGGTAGATGGTAAATGAGTTCTTGTCTTTTAGGAAAGGATTAGAATGTATCATGTGTTATAGTTTAAGAATTATATCTACATTTGGTGGATGCTATTAGTTGTTATAGAATTAGGATATTGTACCTTAATTTGTGTTGAGATGAATTCATGTAGTCACTTAATTTGTAATGAGATGATTGTTGGTTAGTTGATATAGTGTAAGAGATTTTATGAGTATTAAACGAGCTATGGGTTAAATGTTTAAGGAGACTTTGTGAGTATTGCATTATGTGCTTTTGGAATCATGATGAAGTAATAAGTATGCTATGAGCATAGAATTATAAATGACTATGTAGAAGTTAATTGTAAATGGAAATCGTGTTAATGCAATGTAAGGGATTAATCTTGGTATGTGTATGGAAATGTTTATAGTAAAAGGTTGGTTAATGGTAATAGGAACATTTGGACTTGATGTATAAAATGAATCTAAGTGAAATAGGGAAATAGATGTGCATTGAAAGATAGAATCTCATGTTAAATGAAAGATTAAGTAGATTGCATATCATGAGTGTTAGGTATTGCTATGATGCACCTATGTGTGTATAATGACTAAGATTATGAGGTATTGATCTAGATGAAAGTAAATGTTTATTGCTAATGTAGGTAGATTAAGTAATGACGTTGAGATACCCTAGGGAGTTGGTAGTAATGATTTATTGTATTCTGCTTGCATAATTGTTTGAATAGCTTGAGTGAATTATTCTATGTTCATAACACTTAAATGTTGTTGTGTGCTCATTGCATTGCTTAAGTGATGTTATGTGCTGTATTGTTTAAAAAAAAATTTAAATTTGCATGTTTTTAGCTATATTTCTCTAGGCTATTTTGGCGGGCATTACATTAGGTTTAGTATTGTGGTGCCTCTAGATGTCCTGTATGGTGGATTATGTCATCTTTTGTGATTTTAGAGTTGTTTCATCTCTTTGGTAGTTAGGTGTCAGCCTAGATAGATAGAGTGTGAGTGGGATTTTATGTCATCTCCTAGCACGGGGGGTGGTTCCTTACGGTTCCACATGGTCAGGTGGTTTGGTGCCTTCTTCCATTAGGATGTTTCTTGCATGGATGCGGATCTCTTATCTCTTCAGCAATGAATGGCTCTTGTAGCAAATTATTGTAATATGTTTCATTTGGCATTTAAACTAGTAGGATTTAGGAGATGTTTGTGATTGAGGAAAAAGAACTATGTAATTGATGCTATGAGATCTTGTAATCATATGTAGTGGAAGGATGTAATAGGTTGTACTCTTTATTGTATTTCTTATGTATCTTGGATAGAGATTCATTAATGAAAAAAAATGGTATTGGCTCTATGGTTATGCATTTAGTGTTGTATATTTTTCTAAGGTGACTTAAGGAATGTAGTGGAACTTGGTAGACAATAATATAAATGAAAATGGATAATGTTAATGAATGATATATATGGGTATTAGGAACATTTGGTTTGGTTCTTTAAAATGAATTCAAGAGTTAATGGGAATATGTAGGATTTGCATTGATGGTTCATAATACTCATGTTAGGAAGAAATTAATTGATTAGGAACTAAATGTAATGGATGTTAATGGTATCATAGTTATGGATGTGCTTATGTGTTATTGATAGTTAAGTAATGGTGTTAAGATACCCTAGGGAATGTTATTTATGTATTGTGTTTATATCCACTTGTGTTATGTGCTCTTATGACTATGTTCATGTTGATTAATCATTTATCTTGTTAATGAATATTAAATGCACTTGAGTAGCTAGTTGTTTATGTTGCATTAGTAGTTATTGTATACATATAAAAATGACCATATTTCTAAATGAATATTCAATGTTCATTTTATTCTCATTCCTCTATTTAGTTAAATCTAATTTAATTAAATCACCCACATTCTTCTATTTAAATTAAATAAATTATTCGATTTATTTAGTTAAATTCACTTAAGCCCTTTATACCATTTAATTGAATAAATCATTTTGTTTAATTAAATCCCTTCTCCCTACTTTCTAATTAAATTTACATTTAATTAAACAATTTATCCCAATTGAATAAATCTCATTTATTTAATTTCCCAATTGCAACCAATTTAAAATAAAGCAATTTATTTTAATTAATTAATCCTATTATCCCTCATCCACTTGTATTTTCCTACATCTCCCATTTGCATCCTAACCCTATTCCTAATTTCTTCTAGAATCCATCTAATCCTAATCAATTAACCTAAATCCATTCATTATACCTTTTCCCTAAATTTGAGGAGGTCTCTTCTCAAATTTGGAGTAAAGTCTTCAAAAGGCATTAAAAGCCTTTATGCCTTCAACAAGCCAACTTGTTGAATACCCCCAAATTTGGAAGGACTCTTACAAATTTGTCCCCAAAGTCTTCAAACCATTAATGGTTAACTAACCCTTAGTGGCATGGTTAGAGACTTTTTGCCTAACTTAACCTTCATCTAACCCAGGGGTCTCATCAAGCATTCATTGCTTTGACCATGGTTATCCCTTTAACCTTTGCACAAGAGTTTATCCCTTGGGTAAAAGCTTTATCCATTGGATAACCCTAACCTAACCTAACCTAACCTTAACCCTTACCTTCTAAGGTAACCATGAGGTCTTCTCAAGCATTTAATGCTTCTTTCATCTCCTCTCAAGCATTTAATGCTTCTTTCATCTCCTCTCAAGCGGTCTTATGTTGACAATTGTCACCATTTCATTGGTGAGAATTGTAAACATGGATTGATAAATTTCAATCCTGACCCCCTATTAACTCCTTCAATCTTGACCATCCATTGCCCTATTTTCACTATAAATAGAGCTCTCATTCTTCCATTTTAAGGATCCATGCAAGCTTTTAGTATCTTATTTATGCTCAAATTTATCAATACATCTAGCTTTTCTTTATAATAGGAATTAATCTAATAAGAATTTTAGAGTATTTCCTTTATCATTGGCTTAGATCATTAACTAGTATATCATGTTAGGATAGTATTGCTACTAACCTTGTCATCTTATAATCTAGTTTACTTCATTTGTAGAATCATGCATAGATAGGTTGCATTTCATGGTAAAAATAATCTAAAGCATCCCTCGTTCTTGCATTCGTCATCCCTAAGCCACTTTGCTCAGTGATATGAGAGCAAAGGCATTGGCTTGAGGGACCTTGTGAGATAGAGAACCATGGAACCAACCTCGGGAAGTTGAGTCATTCTTCATGACTCCATAACTTGCACCAAGAAGTCCTGTGGGTGTGTGAACTAGCTCTTTGAGACCACATTTTCACAATTTTAAGTTTCATTGGCCCTCTTTTCTGGCACAAATTTCTGGCGCCCACCGTGGGCCACTACCCCCTTTAATCAAATCGGTTTTTAAATATAATCACTTTTGCAGGTACACGGGAAACATGAATCGGTGCGTACGGAACATCCCTTAGCACATCTAGTTAATCATGCAGTGCATCTGCTCACTATTCGGTGTGTGGGACTCATTCCCTAGCGCGTAAAAACCATTACTCAGCGCATCAACTTTTTAACATTTTCCTATAGGTTTTGGCATGAGAAAATAACAACATAATGCATTCCAAAAATAGTTCAGCGCATCGGGTCTATCCGATAGCGCATCTCGGTTATTTTGTAGTGCGTACAATACTTTCTGTTGTGCGTTACAGACAAAAGGCAAAAACTAAAATTGTAACCGAGCCTAAATTTAGCCTTGTTGAAGTCCACAAGAGCCTATATGTTTCTAACTATTTTGGTTGGTGTTTTGCAGGATCTTTAACATTTTCTTGTAGGGAGGAGCATAGTTTTACTTTTACAGTTACAATAGTTTAAGTTTTTATTAACTTATTTAAGTTAGTTAAAATTTAAATTCTTTTAATTCTTATGGGATAAAATTGAACTCACCTTGTTTGGGCTATAAAAAGAACCACAAAAACAATCATTTTTGCTTTTCCTAGGAAGACAAATTTTCACTTTGGCCTCTAAAAAGAACAAGGCAAATTTTTCAGTTTTGCAAAACAAAGGGGCTTAAAAAGAACTTCACCATCCTTTGGTGCATAAAAGGATCCACTTCAAAAATTTTATAAAGTAAAGAATCGCACATGTCCTAAGTCATTTGCAACTAAAGAGGGAAGATCTTTCCCTTTTGACCAATTTATTTTGTTGACCAAACATCGAATTTACTTTGTTGACCAGTTCTTTTCATAGATCAGAAAATCATTGCCTTGAAAGGATAAAATAAACACCATGTTTTTGTGGAGCAAAATATTCATATAGATTTTAGCAAATCATTGCCTTGAAAGATAAAAAGACTCGTGTTTTCCTTGTCTCGAAAGTGGAAGGAATATGCTCTCCCCTTAATTGGGTGATAAAAAAGCCAGACCACTCTTACACTTTCAGTCATATTGCATTAAAACCTTTAGCAGGCCTGCCTTCCTGAGGGGTTGAAAAACTCTTAAAGCCATTTTTGGTCGGTGTGAAGGGAATGACCTAAGTGGGAAATGACTTTGATACCAAGTGTTCCAACCCACTATAATCAAAAGTGGGAAGTGATGAAAGTCCTTTTTGACAGTTGCGCGCAATGATTAGCCTTCCCCCAGTATCTTTCAGATACGTAAAGCCTTTGTTCTAAAGGTTGGGAAGCCTCCTGAGGGAGTTTATCACTGACAGCCAAATAGGAAGTCTGATTACAAACTTTAACATTGAAACTTTGAGCCGATTTAGTTTCTGGACATTTGTAATATCATAGTGCAAGGGTGGGGAAGAATCCACCCCCAAAATTTCTCACCATATATCTCCGAAGATAACTACTCAATTGTGAAGCAATTCACTTTGGGTTAATTTTTGGCAAAAGACAAAAAAATGGGCACCCCTTAGGGGGTGACACGACTGTTTGAGCTGAAAGAGTATCAAGACTAGTGGGCTATGATATTATTTATGACCCTTGAATAAAAAGTCTAACTGAATTGCTTGTTGTATCCAAACCTATTAAAACATTGGGGATTTGAACACATCCTTGCAGAACACACACTCATTATTTAGATTAAGCAAAATGGTTGCTTCTTTTGTGTCATCCTTTCATTTGTTACTTCAGAAAATCATCTATCAGCACTGAGAAACTCAAAGAAAAATTTCAAAAATCGTAGAAAAATAACCAAGTCAAACTATCAGGGTAGTTTAGCACATAGAAACCATCTTTTAGCGCATTAGACCTTCACCTTAGTGCATTAAGTGTTAACATTAGCGCTTCATCAAAATCCAAAACTAGCAGTTTCAAGTAGCACATTTTGAAAACAGTTTGGCGCGTTGAAGCAACAAAATAGCGCCTAGAGACTAAACCTTAGCGTGTAGGGTTTAATAGTTAGCGTGTTGACGACCCATATTGGCGCATAACATTTCAAACTGAGACAAAATAAAATAAACTAGTTAGCACATAACAGGGGGAAACTTAGCACATGGAGTCTTTTCTATAGCACATTAAGGACATTCTATAGTGCATTATATCTTTGTCTTAGCACGTAACAAAAACCAAGAAAATAGGGGGCAAAACAGAGGTCATTTTTGAAAAATTTGAAAACGATTTGAGGAGCTTTCCTTCCTCAGCCTAAACTTCATCCAACAGAAAACCGAAATAGAGTATCCAAAACTATTCTCAAAACAAGTTTTTCGTCGGACAAAGTTGTCCAAAATCTGAAAACTAGTCGCAAGATAACACATCTCTCCTATCAAAATCAGGAAACCTCATCACAGGTATCAAGTAGTTCCTTCAATAAAACAAATTTCTATCCTAAAATACTCTTGTTTTAAAACTTCAAGTTGTCGAATCGAGTTTCCATATCAGGAAAGCTCGTATACCATATCATTTGACACACTTTTTCATGAGGGGGCATCTAAACCTTCATTTTGATAAAGTAAAACTTGAGTTTCCAAAACAAGCTAAACTAAATCCAAAACAAATCAAAGGAAACCATTGATCACTTGTGCATGACTAATCCTCATATTTTGAGAAGAAAGAGTATTTATCATAACACTAAGTTGAAGAAACAACAACCCAGCTCTCTGAAACTTGCCAAACGGAATAAATTTTTATACATCAATTGCCAACTCTTCAAATCTAATCAAACATTCCTTTGTCATATGCACTTGTATCTTCAAGACAAAACAAATGAATTTGACAAGGAACCATTGAGGAGTAGGCCATTCTGTCAAAAGTCAGCATTTGGTCAATGCCTGAATCAAGGAGGGAAGATCAATCTAGCCTTCTTTCCTAAAGAGTGCATCACTTACAACATACCTCGATTTGAACCACCAACCCCTGAACAAAACATCGAAGAGGAGTTCATTCCTTTTGTCACAGAAAGCATTTATTAAATGCCTACTATTACTCACTCTCAACAAAACAAACAAAGTGAAATGGAACCAGAGTCCATCATGAATCAAAGATTATCAAATCCTTTCGAGTGTCTGAATCTAGAGGACACTGAAATTTCTGAGGAACTCCTCCAAAAATGTGAAGAAAGCGCTTCATTTCAAAAACTTGTGGAAAGACTCATGGAAAGTGTCAAAGAAAAATATATGCTCATGCTGACAAGCAAAGGAGTTAAAATTCCTGAATACTTTGACACCGATATTTTTAGAACAAGGTCTCGACATTATGATTATCAAGAATGACAAAGAGAGGAAGAAGCCCGTGACCCAGAACAAAACATACATGAGAAAAATCTACCATAACAGAACTTTCCCAAGCAAGATATCCCTAAGAAAAACATCCCCAAACCAAACATACCATTCCACACACCATTTCAACTTAGAACTAATACAAGGGAAGAACCCTTCCCTCAACAAAATAATGCACCTTTGATTTCTCTCACTCAACAAATGCAAATGTTACAAAGACAAATGCAAGACATGCAACAAGGGACAACAATATGATACTCCTTAACTGAAATTTGTCCTTATCCTTTTGACAGATGATTGAACATGGTGCCTTTTCCCCCAAATTCAGACATTCCCAAATTTGACAAATATGAAGGGAAAAGTGATCCCCATGATCATGTTTGAGAATTCTATACAATGAGTCTTGAATTCGGTACAATGAGTCTTGAATTTGCCCATGATGACACCTATTTGATGAGGTTATTCCCAAGAAGCTTGGGAGGGCAAACAATGGAATGGTTATCCAAAATTACACCTCTTGTCAGATCATTCGATGAATTAGTCAACAAATTCATAACTCAATATTCCTATAACATTCAACATGCTATCACCATGTTAGATGTTTGTAAAACCAAATAGAAAAACAATGAAACATTCATGGTATTCCTTCAACGTTGGCGGCGTATGGTTTCGAGATATCCTCGAGATGTGCTTGCAAAGGAAAAGATGGGGATTTTCATCAACAACTTGAATAGTGAGATGAGTTACATACTCAAACTGCAATGCATACCATCTTTTGCCAGGTTGATTGAGAATGGCATCCAAGTAGAAGAGGCATGTGTCAAGAAAGGAACATTAAAATTCTTCAAAGAAGGAACAAGTTCATCCAATTACAACAACCAAAACAATAACTTAGACAAATCCAAATTCTGGACCAGAAACAAAAACACTGGAAATGAAGGAGGAATCAAATGATCCAAAATCCAAGCAACCAATGCTAGCATTATTGGGTAATCCTCAAGCTACAAAGAATCCCAAAGGTGCTAACCAAGGCACTAACAATTATGCACCAAATACCAATCAAGATCAACTCAACACAAACAACACCAACAATGCCCAAAACAATAATACCAATTGAGGACCTAATCCAAACTCACAAGGTAATGTAAACAACTTTCCAAAACACATTTACACACCACTGGAGCAATCACTGGAGTCAGCATTCAGAGAACTCCTGGCAAACAAAATTATCTCCTTACCAACGATCAACAACTTTGAACCACAAATCAAACCACCCTGGTGGAATGACTCTCACTTTTGTGATTTTCATTGCAACAAAGGTCATCAAATAAATGATTGCATGAGACTGAAAAATATTGTTCAACACATGATTGATAGAGGTGATTTAACAGTTGATGGTCTCAAGACAAATGGTGGCCATGGAGCCTTTAAAAATACTCTTCCAAACTACAACAAGGATGGAGCTTCAACCTCAAATGATACACGTGGGGCTCATATCAATCACATATACAATAACACCATCAATCATTTATCAGCTGAGGACAATCAAGTTAATGTTATCACAATCAAGAACAAGCGTGAACATGAATCCATCAACATAACAACCAGAGCTCAAAAATATGTCTTGAAGAGGCATATGTCAACAACAAACACCATGCCTAAAATTCAATATGATCTATTCAATCAATTGCGCAAAACTCCTGCTCAAATATCTATACTAGACTTATTGAAACTTTCACCAAAACACAAAGACATATTGGAACAAGCGTTATTGGAAATAAGTGTACCTCAAGATTTGGATGCTGACAAATTCCAAGCCATGGTAGCTCATATGACAGGGCCTCATAACCTCACTTTTTCTGAGCATGATAATATCTCATTGAGCCATCCACACTATACTCCACTCCACCTTGAAGTCTTGGTCTACAAACATCGAGTCAAAAGAGTATTAATAGATGGAGGAGCTGGACTCAATATCTGTACCTTAAAACTTATCCGTGCATTAGGCTTCTTTGAGCAATCTATTGATCCACACAAAAAGATCACTATCAAAGCCTATGATGATGAAGAGAGATCATCTAAAGGAACAATAATGTTGCCAATTCAAGTAGGACCAATACAAAAGGACACTATGTGCCAAGTCTTAGACATAGACCTCACATACAATATCTTATTGGGTCGACCTTGGATACATGAAATGCAAGAAGTACCTTCTACTTATCATCAGTGTGTTAAGTTCCCCTACAATGGGCAGGAGATTTCTATATCAGTAGATCATAATCTATTTCAACATTGTAATGCTATGGGGGCAGCCCAAGACAACTTGGTTCCGCATAATAGAGAAAAACAATGTTACTCAACACTAAATCTTCAACAAGAAAAATCTACATCACTATTTATGGATTTCAAGCAGAAAATGAAAATCAAAGAGCAAGGCATGGGAGAATACTATTTGGAACCCATGTGTTTGGCCAACTTACCAACATCACCTAAATCTCATGGATTACCTACAACATCAACACATCAAGCAACCCAACCCATCACCAAGTTTGATGGCAAATTTATCCAACTAGGCACTCTAGCACATGAATCAGAGGAAAAGGACATCCTTAGTTGATTGTACAAGGATAAGGAAGAGGACAAAGCAACTACCGTGGAGGTAGCTATACCAACACACCTGTATGGAAAAGGCTACTTGATCATGCAACAAATGGGATACAAGGGAAAAGGACCTATTGGTAAACGTCAGGAAGGCATCACAAAACCATTAGATCCTCCTTCGCAATTTAGTAAGGACAAGAAAGGATTAGGCTATGAATACATTTTACCACCAAAGAAGACACCACACAAATACCAAAAACTTCAGTGGAAAGAAAAGACAAAATACAAGGAATACTCCTAACAGGAGGCACTATTTGAGTCAACTGAGACAATACATAAAGAACGTGAAAATCAAGAACAAAAGCAATATCAAAAGAAGCCTATCAATCAAAAGAAGGAAGCATCTACTGCAGAAGCACATAATATTCAAGAACCAATATCCAACAAAGAAGACTCATCTCCTAGTAACATCATTCCTCCTCGATGAGAGACAGTAGATGAACAAATGCAAAGAGTGAAAGTAGGATTTGACACAAAATTAGAGAAAACTATCAAACTTGTATCAATCATCAAAAAAATGTTCTCACCCTACAACATACCAGTCCACAACACTGCCAGAATCTAGGATAATACCTCTGAGACTGATTCCAATGAATATGAATGGGGTAGTTGTTCTAATGTTACTGAAGATATTGGTGAAAATGATAGTTATACACCCATCTCTCAAGAAGAACATGGCACAAAATCTAGACCACTTGAATTTGGTCCATAAAATATCTATGATGCCAAGGAAAATGAGCAACGACATTACGAGCAAGTCTATACAGAAGATGATACCATTGAAGACCTTGACAAAATCCTTAACTTCTTTAACACCCAGACCAATTGTGATGATACCTCCATCCTGATATTGACAACAACAGAACTTGATCCACCTAATGACTCCTCACCACTTGTCTTTCGTGACCTCATAGACTGGGACGAACCTAAAACTCATGATATACCAATTTTCCCAAATGACGAATCCATTATCCATTACTTGTGTACCGTTAACCCAAAAAAAAACTCTACTAGTGAACAAAGTAATGACATTTGCAATCAGGGGAGTGCCAAGTCTCTCAGTCGCAAAAATGAACAAAATAAAAGATCTATTACTGAAAACCAATCAATGACAGCAATAGATCACAAAAAAGTAAAAATAATGGACGCATGTGAGGGTGAAAACCTTTGTAAGGCACCTAAAGATGGGAGACTTGACACTCTTCCTAAGCATTATCATGAGCGATCACCCATATTGATTGAGCCCACTCAATCAATCAACATTGGTACTATAGAAGCATCCAAAAATATACACCTTGCAGAATATTTGACAGAGGAAGAAAGATCAGAGTTTATCAAATTTTTTAAAGAAAAGCAAATCAACTTTGCTTGGTCATATGCTGATATGCCCTAGATTGATCCACAATTAATCATGCATCACTTATCCATTACTCCAGGAGCTAAGCCAATCAAGCAAAAACTTTGAAAGATGAATCCACATGTGGCACTCATGGTTAAAGCTAACCTGAAGAAACTATTAGATGTCGGATTCATTCAACCTATCGACTATGTTGAATGGATTTGTAACATTGTACCAGTATCAAAACCAGATGGTAGTATTAGAATATGCACTGATTTTAAAGATGTCAACAAAGCTTGTCCCAAGGATGAATTTCCTTTACCTAGTATCGACATAATTGTAGACCTCACAGAAGGTCATGCAATGCTATCACTAATGGATGGCTTTTTAGGCTATAATCAAATCAAGATATCCCCAGAGGATAAAGATAGAACAACATTTACCTGTCCCTGGGGAACATACTGTTAGAATGTCATGCCTTTTGGCTTAAAGAATGCAGGAGCAACTTATCAATGAGCAATGACAACAATCGTTCATAACATGATGCATACCTTCATGGAGGATTATGTGGATGATTTGCTTGCCAAATCGTTCACCAGGGCAGAACATTTAAGCATCTTAGAAAATATTTTTGACAGATTGGAAAAATTTCAAGTCAGGCTCAACCCTAAGAAGTGTGTCTTTGGGGCTACATCAGGCAAGTTACTAGGCTACATAGTTTCAGCTAAGGGTATTGAAGTGGATCCAGCAAAGGTACAAGCCATTATAGAGATGCCACCACCAAAGAACATCAGCTAGTTCAGATCTTTACAAGGATGACTCCAATCAATCAGGTGATTCATTGCTCAACTAGTAGATAAAAGTCTACCATTTAATCATTTGCTACATAAAAATGTACCATTCAGATGGGAAGCCAAATGTACAGAATCATTTTATCAAATCAAGCAGTATCTAATGAATCCACCAGTTCTAGTACCACCAATAGAAGGGAAGCCACTCATTCTCTACATTTCAACAACATATATATCAGTGGGGGCATTATTAGCACAAGAGGATCCACAAGGCAAGGAATGAGCTATATATTACATCAGTAGGACATTGAATGGATATGAACTCAACTATACATTCATTGAGAAAGCTTGTCTAACAGTGGTATTTGCCTCTCAAAAATTCCGACACTACATGCTAGCTCACACAATTAAGCTAGTTGCAAAAATTAATCCTCTCAAATATTTACTTAGCAAGGTAGCTCTTACAGGTAGATTGGCTAAATGGGTCATGATTCTTACTGAATTTGATATCCACTACACACAACGACAAGCTATCAAAGGACAAGCAATTGCAGATCAACTGATGGAAGCACCACTACTTGGAAAACAACCTATGGAGATCAAATTTCTAGACACAGACATTCTTTCTATCTCCACCAAACAATGGACCTTATACTTTGATGAATCCTATACACAATATGGCTTAGGTTCTGGCATTCTGTTCATCACTCCTGAAGGGCACACCATACCAAGATCATATAGGCTTATGTTTCCATACACAAATAACATTGCTGAATATGAGGCACCAGTTATAGGCATCAAAATGGCTATGGAATGGAGAATCACATAATTAAAAGTCTACATAGATTCACAACTAGTCATCAATCAAATCAACAATGACTACCAGATGAAGGATGACAAGCTGCTACCATACAAGCGAATGGTGGATGATTTTAAACAATATTTTGTACACATCACCTTCGAGGAAATACCAAGGTTGGACAATAGAGTAGCCAATGCGATGGCTACTATTGCTTCACTACTGCAAATTCTAGAGCAACAGAATCATTACGAGTTTCTGGTAGAGCAACTATTCTTCCCAGCCTATGACCATTCTAATTCCCATGTTATCTATGCCTTGACCGGTTCTGACTCTCAATTATATGGACCAATATACGACTATCTTAAGAGAAATATCCTACCCATTGACCTATCTCGTAACCAAAAACACAACTTTATTTGGCAAGTCGCCTGTTATACTCTCACTGCTGATACTTTGTACCATCGAGGTCTAGATGGTACTCTTCTTCATTGCCTTGATCATAATGAATTTGATTCTACTTTACAAGAGCTTCATGAAGGTATCTATGGCACACATTCAAGTGGTCCTACTCTTGCTAAAAAACTTCTAAGAATGGGATATTACTGGCCGACAATGGAAAAAGACTCTTATCACTTTGCAAAGTGTCCTAAATGCCAAATCCATGGCAATCTTATACATGCACCAGCACAAGAACTGCAACCATTCATAACATCCTGGCCCTTTTGCCAGTGGGGACTGGACTTAGTTAGCAAAATTCATCCTTCATCTTCAAATGGACACAAGTTTATTATAACTGCAACAAAATACTTTACCAAGTGGATTGAAGCGGTCCCCATGACCACTATAACGGGGAAACAAATAGCCTCTTTCATCCTTAATTATCTAATCTGTAGATATGGTATTCCAAGTTCCATAATCACAGATAATGGATGACCTTTCAAGAACCAAGATGTGCGAGAACTATGTGAAAAATTCAAAATCCAACATCGTTTCTCTACACCTTACTACCCATAGGGGAACGGTCAGGCAGAAGCATCCAACAAAACAATATTGATAATCTTAAAGAAAATAGTGAATGATGTAGGCAAAGATTGGCATGTACAACTCAATCCAGCACTTTAGGCATACAAAAATAGCATCTCCACACCTACGAGAGCTACACCATATTCATTGGTATATGGATCAGAAGCAATTTTACCATTAGAGGTAGAAATTCCATCTCTTAGAGTCTCTTTGAAAGGCCTAATTCCAGATGAAGAGTACCGAGTTAACCGACTGCAGGAGCTAGAACTTCTAGATGAAAGATGCCAATGTGCCTACACTTATCTCAAAGCATATCAACAACGCATGTGCATAAGCTACAACCACAAGGTCATTCCCAAAATTTTTAAAATTGGTGGCCTAGTACTCAAGGAAAATCCTAGAAATTAGTAAGATCAGGAAAAGAAAGGGAAATTTGAACCTAACTGGTTAGGTCCCTATGTCATCATATTAGCCTATGGATCAAGTGCTTATCAACTAACAACTTTAGAAGGAGATGTTCTTGACAAACCAACTAACAACATCCATCTGAAGAAATACTAAACTTGAGCAGTCTAATGCATGGAAAATTCAAAAAAAAAAAAATAAAAAAATCAAAAAATCAAGAAAAAGTAAATAAAGAGGTACAATAAAAGCAACTGGTGAAAACCTAGCAACATGTGCTATTATGAGAGGACAACTCCTGTATCTATATTTTTCCGTTATATCCACAGTTAAGCACTATTGGCCATCACCCGACATTTTTATCACAATATCCATCCAGGACATACTTAGTGTCGTCACTATCCTGGTTTATCCCCATATCCTTTCGCCACATCTCACCATGGATTAGTAATCACTGTACATATCTACATTAAGAGGATCATTCATCTGGGGGTAGCATTAATCAACACTTGCAGCAAATTCAAGACGTCAAAAACTTGTAACAAACTCATAACATCATATCCAACAAACAAAACTCAACAATCACAAAAACCACACATTGATCGTTTAACGTGATTCACAAAATATGATGGATGATTTTCTGAAGTATCAAATGTTGTATCTTGCATAAAGTTTTGACTATTTTTGCACTTGAACTTTTTTTTAATTATTGGATCCTCTACATTTTCTCAACAATGCTTCACACTAGAGAAAGTCGTGGGTACTCCAATATTTTTTAGTTTTCTGTCTATGAGGCGAACATTTGTACTATGCAGAAACTTGTCTTGAGACATGATTCAAAGCATATCACTGAAGACATGATCCCACATTGCACATACAAATGGTAAATCTTGTCTGTTTATACCCAATCCGCACTTAGGTCGTCCTAGTTCAATTATACCTTGATGCTTGTTCTATCTTGCAAAATAAAAAATCATGTAAATTTTTCTCAGGTCATTATGGTTCAAATTATACCATTATGCTTGTATAAATTTTCAAAATATCCCAAACAAATCAATGCTCAATGATGATACCTACCAAAAAAAAGCAAACAACATGTGGCTATATAGGGATGACTAATGTAGAATGAGGATGCTCAAATAAATTAGTTGCATATCATTTTACAATTAGTTGCATATCATTATCATACATCTCATTTTCAAGATACATCTCACAACATATCATCATCATACATCTCATTTTCAAGATATATGTCACAACATATCATTATCATACATCTCATTTTCAAGATACATTTCACAGCATATCATATCATACATCTCATTTTCAAGATACATTTCATAAACATTATGCATTAACACATCATACTCAATGCACATACAACTAAGCATCACATCATCATCACAGAAGCAACAAAATCATATAGAAAGCATAATCCATAACACAACATATAAGGATCAAAGAAAATGGTGTCATATATATCTCAAAAATGATTAATGTGCAAACATGTCATGTCTGTACCAATACAACAAAATGATCAAAATACAATAGAGACAATGTCTCTCAAGTATGACTATCTCCTGACGGAGACAGTCTCGCTGCAGATGTCCCAGCACCTGGATCTCTAGGTGGATCTTGTCTAGGAGGCTCTATCAAGCCTCTACTCTCTGTCCTCGACCCAGTCTCTCGAGATTGACTAGATCTCAACGCTGTGAAACTTGGCATTCAACGCTCCCTAGGCATCGCATCCTCATAATGCCTCCTGTAGTACTCTGCCTCCTTGGCTCTCAAAGCTAACTCTCTCAAGGTGTCTCTCATCGGGCCACCTATTGTCACTCTCTATAAACTCTTTGCAAGCTCCTCTGCTTGACCCTGATGCTCTATCTTTGTATCTCACTCTATAGTCAGCTGAATAATCTGATGCCGATGCACCAACAACTATGTCTACAACTACTCCACTGACAATTGCAGAGATCTAATATGTGCATCCTCCCGATGCATCGGAATCCGTATCTGTAGGGGTACCTGTGAAGGGATATCCCTGTCCCTCTACCTGTACTTAGTGCTGGTAAAGGTAAAACATCTGACCTCCTCCTCTGGGCCGGTCGTCTAAAATCATCATGCCCTCCCACTGCTACTATCACATCTCCAACCCTCTCCTCACCCCCAACTCCGATAGCCAAACCTCCTCTCCCTCTTTCCACCATAGCCTACCACACTACTCTCTCAACCCATATCCCTCTATCACCATCATCTCCACCCCTATCTCCTCTCCTCCCCCGATCCAATCTCCCCCTATCCTCTCATTGACCTCGGCCACCTCCTTGGCCACCTCCTCGGCCACCTCCTCCATCACCTCCTCCACCATCACCATCTCCCTCATCCACCTCCTTCCCAGCTTCTCCTTGTCTCCCTAGCCTCTCAGGCTGATCATCCTCATCATCATCAAAAGTGGGAATCATCTCCATTGGATTTGATATCCTGGCCACTGCATGCGTTGCAAAGAGTGCTGCAAACTCATCAATCATCCCTGCATCCACTATCTCAGGGGTATAGTCCCATATTTGGCCAACTAAGTGAAATAAATCCTCAACTACCATCGTGCTATCAATAGTGGTTCCCCACTCTGGAACATCTTGTCTTTGTTGAGCATATAAACATGCTCCCTCTGGTATCCCCTGTTGTCGACCATACTGTCGCAACACCCGACTATGCAGAAACCTCTCAATAACAAAGGGCATCCACCCTATCAGATATCTGAACATGTAGGCCAAGGGCATCTCCATCCCATCCTCTGCCCATACCTCATAACCTGTATATGGTCGCTAGACGACCATATCAATATCATCCAAAACTCTCCTCCAGTGCTCTAGTTTGCCCAGCTTACGCTGGACAACTATCCCTTGATATCTATATGCGTAAGCACACCCAACATGCCTATCTCTATCCGCCAGTGGCCTGGCTATGAGAATATGCTCCCACTCCCATACCCATAGCAATGTAACTCTAGTGGATAGACTGTTATACCCCAAATACACCACTTGATGCAGATCCCTATGTAAGTGGGCCAGCTTAGCCAACTCCCATACAAATCGGCGACCCTGTGTCACCATGTCCTCCAGGACCAACCCCCATACTACATCCAATCCCTTTGACCTATGGTCAGGACATAAGAAACCACCTATGAAACCTGCTAGCACTGATGGTAGAGGAGCGTAATCCAAATCTAGGAACTCCTGCTAGGGGATCTCGTATCCACAAATTGTATCATCTTGAAGAATCTGGTTAAGTGCCTCTGTCCCACCCTCCTCAGTATTCTCATAGGGTAACAATGCACTTACCATAGGAATCCATAGAATCTAGTAGCAATCGTCAAGCGTCACTGTAATCTTGCCTGTCACCAAATGAAAGGTGTTCGTATCACTATGCCACCTCTTAGCCAACGCTGTCAATAAATCTTGGTTAATGATAAACTGGGGCATCTCTAACAAAGAGGATAGGCCACACCTCTCAATAATATCCCTGTTAGTCTGTGTCAATTGTGGTATCAATGACCACGATCTCAAAAATCGCTCTCGCGACTGAACAACTCCATGGCACTCCTGTCACAAACAAAACAAGTCCAATATCAGTTTCTTCATCAAATCCATTCATATCAATATAAAATTCATATCAACTTGAAACTTTGAAAATCTAATCAAGTTCCACATCATATCAATCCATTTTCATATCAAATCATATCAGCTTGTAACACAACTCAAGTTCCACAATCATATCAACTTGTAAAACAACTCAAATTTCACAATCAAATCAACTTGTAAAACAACTCAAGTTCCACAATCATATCAACTTGTAACACAACTCAAGTTCCACAAACCATATTAGCTTGTTAAACAACTCAAGCTCCACAGGTATATCAACTTGAAACAATACAAATCAAATCAAGTTCATATCAGAAACATCCCTATCAAAAACCACATCATATCAAATCAACATCAAATCAATATCAACTTGAAACATTGCAAATCAAATCAAGTTATATTGAAACTCTTATTAGACAACTTATGAAAACAATGACAACAGGCATGCAGACTGACACTTCACACTCATCCCGACAAAACTAGCAAAAACATACCAATTTTTCTTCATCCAAAAATCCTGCTTTACCCATATTTTTCCCTCATGCGCTAAACAATCTTGTCTAGGGCTAAACTGTTGGGTATGCGCTACCCTATCCTCTTAGAGTGCTACACCATTCACCCTATGCACTAGCCAACATCTATGCACTACCCTATCCTATTTCTGCGTCACCTAAACTACCATAAGTGCTAAACTATCCTATGCACTATCTTATCCTAGTCCTACGTTGCAAACCTAACCCTATGCGCTAGGGTATACCTACGTGCTACCTATGCCTACCCATGTGACCCCCTAGGAACCCTATGCGCTAGGTATCTCCTATGCGCTACCCATTTTTCCCTATGCGCTACCCTATGCTCCCAGTGCGCTACCCTAACCTACCACTGTGTGATCTTAATCTTCTCAGATGCTACCCTACTTTATCAAACCCTATGTGCTATGAAACCTATCGTATGCGCTACAATTTGACTCTGACATGTTAAACCGATTAATCAACATGACAAAATTGAAAACATGAATAAAAATGACAAAATAAAAAATCCAAAAGGGGTCAAAAGGGATGACTTACTGGTAATCCATACGCGACGGGCCTCCGATACCTCCGCACGCACTCGAATCGATGAGAAGCATAAGGAACCGACATGTTGACTTTTCTCTAGGTGTCACTTTCTCTAAAGTCAACAAGCACAAATGAGACAAAAAGAGATCACTTTTTCTCTTTTATAAGGTAAATCAAAATTAGGGTTATGTGGAGGAACACGTAAATTGCTTGTGGTGTCTCATACAACCCTACCAAACATCATTATCAGGAGATGAATCAAATAACCGCATTCAACATAGCCAAAAATTTTACAATGCAATGAAATTTATCAAATTTATCCAAAACAAATCAAATTTTCAAAATTTTTGATTCATCTCCCGAGGGGGCATTATCAACATCATTTATCAAATCTGGGGCACAACATGAAAATCCCAAAATGACATAAAAATTGATCATAACAAAATCATGACAATACATCATTTTCTTTGAATCAACATATACCCACACATCACTTCAAAGAGAGGCAAAATGTAGACATATAAAAATGACCATATTCCTAAATGAATATTCAATGTTCATTTTATTCTCATTCCTCTATTTAGTTAAATCTAATTTAATTAAATCACCCACATTCTTCTATTTAAATTAAATAAATTATTCAATTTATTTAGTTAAATTCACTTAAGCCCTTTATATCATTTAATTGAATAAATCATTTTATTTAATTAAATTCCTTCTCCCTACTTTCTAATTAAATTTACATTTAATTAAATAATTTATCCCAATTGAATAAATCTAATTTATTTAATTTCCCAACTTCCAACAAAATTAAAATAAAACAATTTATTTTAATTAATTAATCCTATTATCCCTCATCCACTTGTATTTTCCTACATCTCCCACTTGCATCCTAATCCTATTCCTAATTTCTTCTAGAATCCATCTAATCCTAATCAATTAACCTAAATCCATTCATTATCCCTTTTCCCTAAGTTTGAGGAGGTCACTTCTCAAATTTGGAGTAAAGTCTTCAAAAGGCATTAAAAGCCTTTATGCCTTCAACAAGCCAACTTGTTGAATACCCCCAAATTTGGAAGGACTCTTACAAATTTGTCCCCAAAGCCTTCAAACCATTAATGGTTAACTAACCCTTAGTGGCATGCTTAGAGACTTTTTGCCTAACTTAACCCTCATCTAACCCAGGGGTCTCATCAAGCATTCATTGCTTTGACAATGGTTATCCCTTTAACCTTTGCACAAGAGTTTATCCCTTGGGTAAAAGCTTTATCCATTGGATAACCCTAACCTAACCTAACCTAACCTTAACCCTTACCTTCTAAGGTAACCATGAGGTCTTCTCAATCATTTAATGCTTCTTTCATCTCCTCTCAAGCGGTCTTATGTTGACAATTGTCACCATTTCATTGGTGAGAATTGTAAACATGGATTGATAACTTTCAATCCTGACCCTTGATTAACTCCTTCAATATTGACCATCCATTTCCCTATTTTCACTATAAATAGAGCTCTCATTCCTCCATTTTAAGGTTCCATGCAAGCTTTTAGTATCTCATTTATGCTCAAATTTATTAATACATCTAACTTCTCTTTGTAATAGGAATTAATCTAATAAGCATTTTAGAGTATTTCCTTTATCATTAGCTTAGATAATTAACTAGTATATCATGTCAGGATAGTATTGCTACTAACCTTGTCATCTTGTAATCTAGTTTACTTCATTTGTAGAATCATGCATAGATAGGATGCATTTCATGGCAAAATTAGTCTAAAGCATCCCTTGTTCTTGCATTCGTCATCCCTAAGCCACTTTGCTCAATGATACGAGAGCAAAGGCATTGGCTTGAGGGACCTTGGGAAGTTGAGTCATTCTTCATGACTCCATAACTTGCACCAAGAAGTCCTGTGGGTGTGTGAACCAGCTCTTTGAGACCACATTTTCATATTTTAAGTTTCATTGGCCCGATTTTCCCGCACACAGATATATTAAAAAAAATTATCCCTATTTGCACGTTAGATATTTGTATTTCTGTAGGGTATTTTGGCAGGAATTACACACTTTCACACTAACATCATAATATGAAAACACCTGGAGAAGTGATCACACTTTACTAACTCTTGTGAAAGAGAGTCAAGTGATACTTCTAGGGTTTCTATTCCTTTGTTGCTATGGAAGTGGATATGTAATTTATGAGAGATTGCAATACTACAATTTAAGTGTGAAAGAAAGTGAATACAAAGATGCTATAACATATTAGTAAACAACATAACTAAAGTAGCAAACTCAAAAGTGAAAGGAGGGTCTAACTATGCACCTATGGTTTAAATATAAAGTTGAATTGACTGGACCAAGAGTGCCTTGGTATCCTAGAATTGAGCTATGATCAAGAAGTCTAGATCTTGAAGTAGTCTGAGAACCAATGCTGAAATATGGAGTATAATTGTGAGGACCAGGGTGCCCTAGGGCCTTAGACCTAAGACAGGGGCACCCTAGTGCCTTGGTCTCTAAAAACAAGGCTCATTTATTTTATTTTATGGTAGACGTGTATTAGCTCCCCGAGGCTTCCTGAAGTCTTCTGGCTCCATCATATACCTATAATTGCACCTACAAGATAGAAAATGGTAGGGTTGTGGCCATATAGGGGTTTTCCTTGGTCAATGACCTTGCTTTGGTGATTTCCACCTCTACAAATAGTCAGTATTGTAATTGAAAAAGTGTGTGCTCTTGAATCTTAAGTGTGTCTAAGATTGTTATGAGCTAAAGTATCTAATATGAAAACTAGAGTCCCAATCAAATGTGTTAGAGTAAACCCTAAATGATTGTAATGGAAATGCTCTAAATCACAATTGGGATGCAAATATAAAGAAATGATGTAAATATGAAAACTAACATGAAGTAGATCTGAAACTCATTGTAGAAACACAATCTAAACAACATGAAATCATACCCAATCCCTTAGAAATAGGTGCATGCTAATCATCAGTCAGTAATTACTATATCATCCTCTAATATCTCTTGAAGCTTCAGTGGTTGAAAAAATGTTGATGAAGACTTGATAATTAATGAATTTGTAGGTCTGAGGCTTCACCTAAAATTAACGCTTTCACTTCATAAGGATCTCCACTCGAATGCTATATTGGATCCCCTAATGAGGAAAATAATTCCCTTATATATGAAAGCCTAAATATGATTTTGATTAAAAGCCAATCTAGAATTGATATATTTTCACACAGAGTAGGATTTGAATTAGATAAGACTGCCAAATTATCCTTCCAAAATTCAAGGGAAAAAAGAGTGGGACCAAGGTGGTAGGTCACCTTGGTCTTGACAATTATTTTTTGACTTTTGGGGGATGAAAGATAGTGGGGTTCTAATGTTGATTCCAAATTGGTGGCTCAAACCATAATGTATAGATATGTGGGATGTGTTTTTAAGGTTGAAATTAGGGTAAGATTATGATTAAATTAGGATGAAATAAAAAGGGGCACACCTAAGATCAAGGGCCCATTTTATAGAATGTGAATTGATGAGAAAAGACATAGGTTTAATTAAATTATTAATAAATTCCCAAGGAAGTCCTATAATGCATAGTACAATGAGAGGCACTAAGGTGAGTTTTAACTAAGCATGGAATTGGGCAACCTAATTAAGGGTGTACAATTTATGATGCTACACAATGTATATAAACCCATGATATTAATTGTTTAGGTTTTAGTCATAAGAAAAAGTGATAGAAGGAGAAGAAGAATCAAAGTAGAAGTGAGCATCAAGGATGCCAATAAAGAAAGAGGGAGCAGTGCCAAAATTGTAAGGGACATTAGAAGGATGAGAGGCATTGAGAATGACCAAAGAATCAATAAGGGGAAGACTAAAGAATAAGATTCACATGAATAGATTGGTGATGTTGGTGGAAAGCATTGAATATAATTGTTGGATGGATGGTGTAACGGATTTATTGTTCTAACTAATGTTACACTTAACATGAATAATTTTTCTATGAATAAGATCTTAGATCTTTTGATAAACATTGCACACTTTTTAGTGCCATGGTTGTTTGTTTGATGATATCCACAGAAGACACTATCATTGTAGCCAAGCAAAACTGTGATATATACATCAAGAGGATGGATAAGACAAAGGTTAGGAAGGTTGGCCAAATAAAGTTGGTTAAGAATAACGTGAAGAGCATCAACCAAGCATGTAAAGTTGTATATATTTTAGAGTTTTAAGGAAATATAATTTGTGGAAACTTGACCTAATTAATAATAGAGAGTTAATTTTGGAGAAAGAAATAAGTAGGGTTGTTTCTTAAAAGACACATTATAAATTTTGGGTCAATGAGATGATGAAGGGGAAGATGAAGAGGAATAATAAGAGCGGGAGGAGGGATTCCAAGCAAGAAGAACATAACTTTTGGGTCAATAAGATGATGAAGGGGAAGATGAAGAGGAATAAGAAGAGCAGGAGGAGGGATTACAAGTGAGAAGAACATAATCAAGAATCTTGGTCTCATGGTCCCTTGAGATTGTACTCAATTTAAAAAAGCTAGAATAGCAATTCAATAATGCTTTATTTTGATTTTGGACAAGAGACTATTGATGAACAAATATTAAATATGATAATTGGGGAGATGAAAATGTATTTTTATAGGAAAGGATTGAAAGAATCAAACTAAATTGTTGATTCATTTAGTTAAGCCTTCCTTGCATTAGAGGAGGTTGTGGAATATGAGTTTCAAGCTAATGTTGACTTTAAAATATTATAGAAAGTTGAAGGGTAAGCTAGAGATACTTTACAATATTCTAGAAAGTTGTAGCGTAAGATATAGAAGTATAGTATGTAGTTATACTAGAGGGAATAAAACCATTTAAGGAAATAATTCTTAAGTGTTTGCAGAAAGAGTTTTGCAAGGAAGCAATTGTCATGAGTGTAACTAAGACATGTAACATTTAGTGACCATACATGGGTAGTAGAATCTCTTTATCATTATATATTGTAGCGTCGTAAATTGTATACCCTTGCTAGGGTGGTATAATTCCATGCTTGGTTTCGCACCCGCCTTAGTGTGTTTTGCATCTTGCATTTCTAATTCCTTTAAGAATTTAATTAATTAATTTAATTAAATCTAAATTCATATTTCATCACTTCACACACCATAAAGTTGGGCCCTTTACCTTAAGTGTGCCCCTTTTCATTTCATTCCTTGAATTAATCATTTAATCATAAACCCTAATTATGTCCTATTTTGATCTTTAAGGCCCAATTTTTCATGTCAAAAGATCTCGGAATTAGCTATAACTTTGGGATCTTCTCTATCATCATATCTAACAACCCTAAAAATTTGGTGAAAAGTTGGTCGGACAGTGTGCAAGTGCAACACGGTCACCGAATTTTTTCCCAAAATTATGGGAGCACAATTCTATGATATTATAATGCTTAACCCCAAAATATTGGTGGGAAATTCAAATCCTAGGTCATCCTAAAGATGAAATTAAGTTCTAGGGTTTCATACATAAGAGTTCTCTTTCTTCATTTGAAGGTCTAAGGAATCGAATCTGGAAAAAGATTTTGGGAGAGATTACAAGGAATATTCTATGTAGTGAAAGAGTAGATATTTGGAGTCTTCAAAAAAATTCAACAACACCTATCAAGTGTTCATCAAGCATTCTTTCATCAATTGGGGGCTTTTGAAGATATGTGAAAGCAATAGGAGATCACTGACTAAAGATTGGCTTGTACCTATCCCTTCGGGTTGGGTATGATTTCATGTTGTTTCTATATTTTTATGAGCTTCATTACATCAATTTAATTTACATTCATTCTTTAGATCACTTTGCATCATTGATTTAGAGATTTTTCTTTGTCAATTACAAGCAATTAGGGTTTACACTCATCCTAAGATCTTTCACACACACAAGGTTCTTGCACACACTATTTTACTATACAAATCAGCTATTTGTTGAGGTGGAAATCACCAAAAGAGGGGTTTGACTAAGGCAAAACCCCATATAGCCACCCAAAAGCCTATTTTTCAGTTACAGGTGCAGATTCAGGATCCAAGCGTCTCTGTAACTTTAAGGACCGACAAAGCACACAAAGATCATTCTGAGGGTCATATTTGGTTAGAAAACCATAAGACAAGGGAGTGGCACCCTGTTCCTTCATAGGATAGGGGCGTGTTTCCCTGGTCATCCCTGTTTTCAGCAAAGTTTGGTAGATCAGCAGTTCAGAATCCAAAGATCCCAGTCTATTGGGTACAACTTCTACTCTGCATAATAAGGATAGGGGCATAGCACTTCGGTCCTAGAAATTTTTTCTCATATTTCCGGTATAGGTGCACATTTGAATTTGTCTCTTAATCTATACTTTACAACAATATATCAGTTGTTCTTAGTTCTGCATTTCTAGATTAGGGTTGTTTATGCATACTTGTATTCTAGGTTAAATCATTCAAATCTGCACTTTTGTATAACTTCTTCCTCTCATTTGCAGTGAAGGAATAGAAACCCTAAGAAGTAATCCTTGGCTCTCTCTTCCTCACAAGAAGTAGCCAAAGTGTGTTACCTTCCTAGGCTCTTTCGTATTCCACAATGTGTACATGAGAGTGGGATTAGGGTTTTTTTTGCTTAGTCTCACTTTTTCCCCTACACATTTCTGGTGAACCCGACGTGAATCCAATCTCATTTTCATTACATTTCATTGTTAGATCTAGATTTATTATCTTTTCATTTTACTTTATAAACATAAAATTCCAAAAAAAAGTGAAAAAAATCAAGAGATTTCCCTTTATTTGCTTGCATTGTGTGTTTAAATTTCATTCAATTTCCATTTCAAAATGTCAAATTTTTATTTGCAATATGTTCATGCTTTTGATGATGCATGCAATTATGTTGATTATGAGTTTAGTAAGGATGAATTAGATGAAGCTTTAGATGAGTTTTTGAACCCTAAGCCTTATAAACCCTCATTTTGCCAAAAACTAATCAATGTTGTTACTATGCAATTTCGTGGTGATGAAAAGGATAAGTTGAATGATTCCTCTCATGGGTACATTTCTATAAAATCCTCCACTAGATCTAGCAACATGGTTGCCTACAACAATTCCCTTTATGAGGACATGTCTCTCTTTGAGTCAAAAGATAAACCTTTCAATCGATATGAGCATGCTTTGCTGGGTGATGCCCTTGATGACTTTATGTCTTTATCTTCAAAAAAGAATAATACATCTAAAAGGTTAACCAACATGATAAATGTGAATGAACATAACAAGCCTCTTTTTGTAGTCCAAGGTGCTTATCCTTCCTCAACCTCACAACTCCCCAATCAACCTCTTTTCATTGTTCAAGGTGGATATAGTCATGATTCATTTAGTACTCCTAATAAACTTGTCATTACTATGCAAGGAGAAAATCCCACTAAGAGTCCTTATGGTTATGTTAAAAAACTAACAAAGGAGAGTCATCATGTAGTTTTCCACACTTATAACACAAGAAATAATAGGTAAGCTAATCCTCCTCTAGTTATTCCCATTTCTCTACCTGATCCTCAACCTATTCTTCCTCAAGCACCTCACATTTTACAAACTCTTGGTAAAGAATACGATCTTATTGAACAACTAAAAGATATTCCTACCAAGACATCCCTTTGAGACTTGATTCAAACTTCTTCAACCCATCATGGAATGTTATAAGATGTCTTAAAAAATTTGAATGTCCCACCCATATCAACATTCAATAATATGGCTTCTTTGATTGATTCTATCACATCTCCTAGAGCTTAAATTGTGTTTACCCAAGATGAATTACCCACTAGTGAGATCCAACATCAATATGATCCTTTAATGATTGTGGTTATCATAAATGATAGTGTAATAAGACTAACACTAGTGGACAATGGTTTTGGCCTTAATGTTTGTAGCATTAACTTGTTGCATAAAATCAATGTCGATACATCTCTCATTAAGCCTAATTCTATCACTATCTGAGGCTTCAATAATTTTGCCAAATCTTCATTAGTGATGAGGAGGCAACTTACTAGAAGGAGGGAGACCTTGAACCAACCAACCTCTAAGGCTCACAAACTCAACTGGTAATCCCTGTTTCCAATGATCCTTACACAATCACCAAGTCAAAAAATGGTTCAATGACACTAATGAACACCTTGGAAAACCCCAAGGCTCCACTATGTCCACTTTACAAACAACTAAGCACTTCTCAAGTTCTTGAGTGACTACACACACCTTTGCATACAATGAGTGGGATACTACTAGGCTTAAGGGTTTGAATGGGCCACTTGACCATTTCAATACAACAATCCTTGGAGGGTTGTTCTCACAACACCTTAACACAAATGAAACAAGATTTCATGATTTAGATCCACCAAAACATCAATCTTGACTAATTTGCTCACAAACTTGAACCGGTTGCTATTAGGCCTCCTTTTGAGGGAATTGGGTGATAACTTTTGTCACCCTGAGGATATAGACAAACAATTTATGTTTTTGGATACTCTTTTGGGAGTTCTAAACAATATCTCAATTTTCGGTACCAGATCAACTTGCAGATATTCCAACCAATGCTGCACTAACAAACCTAATAGGGCTTTTAGACTATTTGACTGAACGCCTTTCACAATCTAGGTTGGTTCTCCTAATGGGTGACCATCACTGAACATGAAATATCATGTAAACCTCCAAAGTACTCTTATATCACATTCAAACCCTTTCCTAGTTCTCTACCTCTCAATTCTCACACACTACACTCATCAAACTGGTCTGTCACATAGAGATGCCATACCTAGGGTTAGTTATCCATCCTCTTCACCTTATTGTATCCTTTTAATGGATTTTGGTCCTAACACATGATATAATGACCTATCATCTCCTATAATGGCAGAGTGTCCAGTCAAGGATTGATAGGCCAAATTCCATTATTGCAGTCAAACCCTAAGGGTTTAAGGGTTTTGGCTACCCGGTAGAGATTTGCTTGTAGGATGGGGCAGAAATCACTTAAATACTTCACACTGAAAGAAAAAAAAGGTAAAACAATCTTGTTACATGATCTATGTCATGATCATTCTTACCAATCCACCTTTAGTATGCAATCAATAGAAATTGGACGGTTTTTTTTTTCAAGTTTCCAACAATTCTTGATGCTTCCAATTCCTTTCCAAATTAACCAATACAACCAACATACATTCTTTGGTGTTTTGGGCCTTTAAAGGTTTTTCCTAAATGACCACAACCTCCTCTAGCTATTTTTCAAACCAAATTGACTGTTGGAGAATTATGACTTACAAAAAGTGCAAAATTGTCAAGACAACAAATTGACAATATGACACCTTTTGCATAATTTGACCAACTTAGACTCTGGACTATCATAGTCCCCCAAAATGATTACATTTGATTTTGAAACATAAAAAATGACTCAAATATACTTGAGGTTACTTGATCCCTCAATTTAGACCATTGTGACCCTTATTGACTCAATTTGCTCTACCAGACCCTAGATGACAATTTAACCCAAACATGGACAAACTTGTCTCAGTGATAGGACATTGAATTACAAAAAGGATCCACAAGGTCTTATTACATTTGTTCTAACTAATAGAAAACCATCTTGTTCCTGGATCATGCCTTCATAGGTAGGTGCTCCTACACCATACTCCCTGAGTGAAATTTGTCTCAAGTCCTCTTAGAGACTATCTGCTGCAAATCACCACCCTGCTTCTTGATATCTTCCTCTAGCATCCAAGTAGCTTCTGAGTCAGGAAGGCTTTTCCATTTAACTAAGTGCTCAAATTAGGTCTTGTGCCTTGTTTTCTTGGCTTCCTTGCTATCCAAAATGCACTCCATTTTAGGCATCTCCTTAGATGGTAAGTGTTTTATCCATTCTTCACTTTCCTAGACAGAGTCACCTACACATTCTCTTGCAGTAGGAATCCTATACAATGTTAGATCAGACACATTAAATATAGGTGAAATAGAAACATCATCAAGGAGTTAAATTTTGTAAGCATTAAGACCATAGTTATCCAAAATTTTACAAGGTCCAATTCTTCGCATCCTCAACTTGCTATGGGTTCCCTTGGGCAACCTGTCCTTGCTAAGATGAACCATTACCATGTCACCCACTTGATACTGCACATCTCTCCTTCTCTAATCCACTCTTGCTTTAACCTTTTGACTGTTCCATTATAGGGTATCTCTGACTTGTTGATGCACCTCTTTCATAGCCTTCACGATTTCATCAACATGTCCACTCCTCTTGTCCAACTCTAGACATGTCTCAATTCAAAGATTCCTCTTGGATGACTACCATACATAATCTCAAAAGGACTCATACCTGTACTCCTATTTATTGAATCATTATAGGCATACTCTGCCCGAGGTATCACCACACCCCAACTACTTCCATGATCCATTGTCAAACATCTAAAAAGATTTCCCAATGACCTATTCACAACTTTAGTTTGGCCATCGCTCCGAGGGTGATAGGCTGAGCTAAAAGACAAATTTGTGCCTAATCTTTTCAACAAGGTTCTCCAAAAATTCCCTATAAACTTGTTGTCCCAGTCAGATACAATACTCAAAGGCAACCCATGGATTCTAACAATTTCTTTGAAAAACAATCCGGCAATATAGCTAACATCATTTATGGTTTTACAAGGAATAAAGTGAGCCATCCTACTGAACTTGCCTACCACAACAAACACACTATCATGACATGTCTTTGTCTTGGGTAACCCCATCACATATTCCATACTCAAACTTTCCCATGGTCTACTTGGTATAGGCAAAGGTTGGTACAACCCTGAATTGGTTGAGACCCCCTTTGCTCTCTGACACACGGTACAACTCTCCATAAAATTTCTGATATCAGTCTGTATTTTCGGCCAAAAATAAAATCTCCTAACTAGGTCCAAAGTCTTATTTTTCCCAAAGTGACCTCCTAAACCACCACTATGTTTCTCCTTTACTACATTATCCCTCATTGAACATCTAGGGATACATAACTGACATCCCTTGAACAAAAGACCATCCTGCAAGGTGTAGTCAGAAAAATCTCCATGAAAAGCATTTGCAAGCTCACAACATACCTTATATATATCCTTGAAATCTTGGTCCTCTTCATACAATCCTTTGAGTGCTTCAACACCCATACTTTGCAACTGTACTTCTTGCACTATCAACACCCTCCTACTTAGAGCATCTACAACCTTATTGGCTACCTCTTTCTTGGGTTTGATGATAAAGGTGCATGCTTCCAAACTTTCTATCCATTTCATATATTTATGACAGAGTTTCTCCCATCCATTCAAAAAACTAAGAGCATGATTGTTACTATACACAATAAACTCCATGGGAAGAAATTAATGCCTCCACTTTTTCAGAGCTTGTACCATAGCATCCAACTCTTAATCATATGAGGAATTCTTCCTCTTTGCTTCATTTAGTTTTTCATTGAAAAAGGCCACCGATCTCCCCTCTTCGCTCAATACTACTCCTATAGCCAAAACACTTACATCACATTCAATGGTGAAAACCTTACTGAAATTAGGCAATACTAGGACTAGGTACTTGACAACTTTCTATTTTAAACACTCAAAACTCTTCTCTACTTCTTTGGTCCACACAAACTTCACCTTACCACCACCCTTGATGGTTTCTAAGATAGGTGCACAAATATCACTATAATTTTTAATGAATTTCCTATAAAATGTTGCCAAGCCATGAAAATTTCTTACCTCTCCAGATGTCTTAGATGTAGGCCAATTCAGAATAGCTTCTACCTCGAAAGAATCCATCTTCAAGTTACCCTTAGAGATTACAAATCCCAAGTACACCAACTCTTGCTTCATGAAGTCACACTTTTCTAAATTTATGATCAACTTTTGCTCCTGCAACCACTTCAAGACTATCTACAAGTATTTTAAGTGCTCCTCCTTGCTCTTACTAAACACCGATATGTCATCAAGGTAGACTACCATAATTTTCCCTATAAACTCCTACATTACTTCATTCATTAGTCTCATAAAAGTGCTAGGGGAATTTGAAAGGCCAAAAGGCATCACAAGCCATTCATACAACCCTTCATTGGTTTTAAATGTAGTTTTCCATTCATCCCCCTCTCTTATCCTTATCTAATAGTATCCACTCTTAAGATCAATTTTAGAGAAATAGGTAGCTCCTCCTAAATAATCCATTAGGTCCTCTATCCTTGGAATAGGAAACCTATATCTAATGGTCATCCTATTGATAGCTCTAGAATCATTGCAAAGCCTCCATTTCCCATCCTTCTTTGGGGCTAAAATAGTAGAAACTACACATGGGCTAAGGCTCTTTCTTATCAACCCTTTATCTAGAAGCTCTTGAATCTACCTAGCTATATTTTCATTCTATTGTGGGGTCATTTTATATGCTTCCTTGTTAGGAAGTACTTCTCTCGGTATGAGGTCAATCTGATGAGTAATATCTCTAATAGGTGGCAGGGAACTAGGTATATCTTCCGCAACCACTCCTTTGTACTTATCTAGAAGTTCCCTGACCTCCTTAGGTCCTACCTCACTCACACCCTTCTTCCTTTCTTCCTTGGGCTTCAAAATCAAAGAAAAACCTACTCCACCTTCCTCCTTTAGTGTATCAAGGGATTCTTTTTCCCCTACCATCATCACAGTAGATCCTACATGTTGTGGATCCCCTTCTACCACTGACTGTATCTTAAAGGTCACACCATCCTTTTGGAAGGAGTAAGCATTCTTTTCTCCATCATGATGGGCCTTTCTATCAAACTGCCATGGTCTACCAAGCAAAAGATGGCAAGCATCCATTGGAAGGATGTCACCCAAAATTTTATCCTTATACCCCCCAATACTGAACTCTACACATGATTCTTCATTGATGAGTATGTGTTGCCCTTTTTTCAACCAACTGACTCTATATGGATAACTATGGGGTATTCTCTCCAAGTTCAACTTGTTTATTGCTTCCAAATATATAATGTTATTAGTGGATCTCGAATCTATGACAACTTTACAAACCTTACCTTGAATCTTGCAGTTGATTCTAAACAAAGCCTTCCTTTGGGGTGGCTCAGTCTTCACTGGTTCCTTTAGAAATGTCCTCTTGATCATCTGGTTCTCTCCCATCTTTGATGTCAAATTCACTTCAGGAGATTTCACACTCGTTGCATCTTCTTGAGTCAAAGTGGTTCTCCTCTCACCACCATGAGGAGTCGAGACCTTCTCTAGACACTTGTAGGCCAGGTGCCCCTTCTGATTGCAGTTATAGCATCTCATACTAGAGAACTTAGATCCTCTCCCTTATCCATTTGTCCTACCTCTTCCATTAGGTCTTCTCCCACGGTAGCCTCCTCTGCTACTTGAGTCCCCAACTTTCTCTCCTTGGCTAGACTCACCACTAAACCTTTGGTTAGGACTTCTTCCTTGAAAAATGCCTTTGCCTCTGACTCTTCTCCCTCCTTTACCTCTATTACTCTACTCAATTCTTTTTAGGTAAAACAATATAGTTATAGGATCTATGCCATGAGAATTCTTACCAATCCACCTTCAGTATGCAATCAACAGAAATTGGACAATTTTTTTTTTGAGTTTCCAACAATTCTTGATGCTTCCAATTCCTTTCCAAATCAACCAATATAACCAACATACATTATTTAGTGTTTGGGGCCTTTAAAGGTATTTCCCAAATGACCACAAGCTCCTCCAACTATTTTTCAAACTGAACTGACCATTGGAGAATCACAACTTACAAAAAGTGCAAAACTATCACGACAACAAATTGACAATATGACAACTTTTGCATAATTTGACCAACTTAGACTCTAGACTATCATAGTCCCCCAAAATGATTACATTTGATTCTGAAACATCAAAAATGGCTCAAATATACTTGTGGTCACTTGATCCCTCAATTTAGACCATTGTGACCCTTATTGACTCAATTTGCTCTACCAGACCCTAGATGACAATTTGACCCAAACATGGACAAACTTGTCACACTCCTAGGACATTGAATTACAAAAAGGACCCATAGGGTCTTATTACATTGATTCTAACTAATAGAAAACCATCTTGTTCCTGGATCATGCTTTATAGGTAGGTGCTCTTACATGAATTAGATATCATCACCTTACTTGTTAAGGTAGGTCCTATTACTTTTCCCACACCTATTCATGTCATGCCTAGAAATATGACATATAACTTGCTATTAGGGAGGCCTTGGATTCATAGCATGTAAGTTGTCCCCTCTATATTTCATAGGCAAGTTAAATTCATGTACAATAATAAGATATATACCTTGCTAGGTGATACCAATCTCCAGGCTTGTCTCCAAACATCAACATCTAAATCCTCTTCAACTAATTCTTCCCCAACTGTCTTAGATGATTCTTCCAGAGTTTCTACTCCTACTAGTGTTTCTACTTCCTCTAATCTTCCTCCTATTTCTAGTTCATTCCCCAATTATTCCTCAAATGAACCTAAGGTTCCTGAAGAAAATCCTTCTCAACTTGATTCTACCACTAAAAATGTCTTTTCTCTTGAAGAGATTCTTGTAGAAGATGATTGGGGATCCCTTAAATTTAATCCTACTTTCATAGGAGAATTTAAAATTCCCCCTAGAGAACCCAAGGTCAAAAAGAAGAAAGAAGAAGAAGAACCTAATAAGCAATCTACTTTATTTGTGCCATTGAGTAATAACTTTGTGGCAACTTCTCAGAATTCGTCTCCCTTGGTTTATGAGCTAGAGGATTTCGATCCTTCACTTTATGAGAATCCTCCTTCTCTTTCAGAAATGGCTAACCTTTATGGTCCTATTTTTCACCTCCTAGCTAGGTGTGGATATAATAGTAATGGTTGCAGTGCCCAAGAACAAGGGATAAAGGTTCCCTTGGAAAATAACTTCCTTGACACAACATTTGGACTTGGATATGATCCTTTTGAGCATACTAAAGCTTCTAAGAGACCATCTATTAGTGTTAATTTCATTGCTACTTTCCTTTCACTAAAATATCCATAGTATATTGACTGTGACTCGTCTAGTGTCTTTGCTTTGGATTTTTCCCATTGATGATTCCTTAAATTCCTAGGAGTCTATGACAACCTTCCTTGTTATCATCATAATCATGGTCTTTCTTATTGTTTGAATACAAAATCTTACTTTGGGAAAGAAATAAATAATGATGAGATAGTCAAAGAGTTTCATCAGTTGAAAGATGCTCCTCATAAGTAACACTATTGATATCTGGAGGGATCCTTCTATCAAAGATAAGCTTAGTAAGATAGGGAAATGCTTGGATGAAGAAGAAGAAAATACATATTCTAAATTGTTACATGAATTCCCTGAAATATTTGCTTGGATATATTCTGACATGCCCGACATTGATCCTAATATTGTCACTCATAACATTGCCTTAGTTCCTAATGCTAAACCTATGAAACAAAATATTTGAAAGATAAATCCTAAGGTAGCATTGTTTGTTAAGGCTGAGATTGAAAGGTTATTGGATGATGGATTCATCTATCCTATCGACTATTCGCCATGGATTTCAAACATTGTCGTTGTGGTTAAAATCGATAACAAGATTAGGATGTGTACCAATATTTTAGATCTTAATAAAGCCTCTTTGAAAGATGATTTCCCTCTTCCAAATATCGGTATGATAGTGGATTTTGTAGCAGGCCATGCTTTGTTATCCTTCATGGATGGTTTCTTAGGATATAATCAAATATTCATTAATCCTCAAGATCAATTCAAAACTGCTTTCACTTCCCCTTGGGGCACGTTTGTTTGGGTTATGATGCCTTTTGGATTGAAAAATGCAAGCGCTACCTGTTAACATGCTATGACCCTCATCTTCCATGATTACATGCATAAAATGTTAGAAGATTACGTTCATGACATCTTAGCTAAATTCATCGTATAAAATCACATGTTAGATCATGTTAAGATCCTTCGTCAAGTCTTTGAGAGAATTCGTAAGTACAACATGTGCTTGAATCCCCGTAAGTGTATTTTTGACGTGGATAATGGAAAACTATTAGGATTCATAGTTTCACATCATGGAATTAAGGTGGATACGAAGAAAATAGATGCCATTGTCAACATGTTGCCTGCTAAAAATATTTCCCAACGAAAAAGTTTACAAGGAAAGATTCAAGCTATTCGTAGGTTTGTTTCTCAACTCACAGATCATACCTTTCCTTTTACTCTATTGCTTAAAAAGAATATCACCTTTCAATGGAATGAGGATTTTTGTCAAGCATTTGAAGACTTAAAAACATATTTAGCCAATCCTCCTATTCTCCAACTGCTGACCCTTCTAAACCCTTTCTTTTATACACAACTGCTTCCCTTCATGCTCTTGTAGCTTTATTGGCACAACATGATAAGGATGATAGAGAATATCGGGTTTATTATATAATTTGCACTCTGCTCGATTGCGAGGTTTGATATTCTACGATAGAAAGACAATGCCTAGCTTTGGTCATTGTAACCTAGAAATTAAGGCATTATCCTTTGAATGCTGAAGTCCATGTTATTATTAAATTTGATCCACTCAAACCTCTTTTCTCCAAAACTGATCTTTCAGGATGCTTAGCCAAGTGGGTTATGATGTTGACCAAGTTTGACCTTAAGTTTGTCTCATAGAAGGCAATAAAGGGTCAAGTGTTGACTGACCACTTAGTTGAGGCTCATTCACTCTTCTGCCTACCTAACCTAGAGCCTTTTCCTGATGAATTAATTCTCTCTATTGAGGTTGATGAGACTTGGGAGTTATATTTTGATGGATCTAGGTGTTGTATAGGATCGGGGGCAAGGGTTGTCTTGATTTCTACTAGAAAGAAACCTATCCCTTTATCATATCATCTCAATTTCTTGTGTACCAATACCATTGCTGAATACGAGTCTCTTATAGCTGGAATCAAAGTAGCCCTAGCATTAAATATAAAACATCTACATATCTATGGAGATTCTCAACTAATCATAAGGCAAGTGACAAGGATTTATCAAGCTAAACAAGATAAACTATCACAATATAGAGATTTAGCTATATCCTTGTTGCAAAAGTTTGATTCTTATACCATGGAGCCTATCCCTCAAAAAGATAATCGATATACTGATGCAATGGCATGTGTAGCCTCTCTTGTGTCTTTAGAGGACCCCTTGGTAGATCTCAAATTCACTAATCACAACCTCACTACCCCGACTATTGCTAATAGTCCTAGTGATGTGGTATATTGTTGCATTATAGGTTCTGATGAGTGGTACTCATATATCGTGAGATATTTGAGTGATGGTACCTTTCCTGACTCTACAAACAAGAATACTAGGGCTAGGACTCACAATCTGGCCAATAGATACATTATCCTTTCTAATGTTCTTTATAGGAGGGGTTGTAATGGTATTCTCCTTTAATGTCTTAGCGAAGCTGAAATCCCTATTGCTCTTGAGGAAGCACATTCGGGCGCTTGTGGGGGGAATTTTGGTGGCAGATCCTTAGTTTAGAGATTGCTCCAAATGGGATATTATAGGCAAACTATGGAAAAGGATTCCTTTGTGTTTGTTAAGAAATGTCATCAGTGTCAGCAACATAGCAATTTGATCCATGCTCCTGCCCAAGAGCTTTGATCTCAAGTAGCATCTTGGCCCTTTTTCACATGGGGTTTGGATCTCATTGGTAAAATATCTCCTCCCTCATCACAAGGACATACTTTCATCATAACCGCTACTGATTACTTTACAAAATGGGTAGAAGCAATTCCTCTTCAATCCACTACCATTGAAGTAATTTGTCAATTCATTTTAGATAACATTATTTCCCAATTCAGAATACCTTCCTCTTTGGTTTCAGATAATGGAATACATTTAAAAATAAATATGTGAAGTTTCTCAAGAAATATCATATTCAACATAAATTTTCTACACCATAGTATCCTCAATCAAATGGTCAAGCCAAATCTTTAAATATAATAATCGAACAAATCCTTTGTAAGACCGTGAACAAGCATGGTAAGGATTTGAATACTTAGTTAATCTACGCTCTTTGGTCTTACCAGACGAGCGTGCGTATTCTATGGGTTGTACTACTTATAATATTGTATATGGTGTTGATGTTATTATGCCTTTGGAGTTAGAAATTTCATATTCAAGGGTCTCTCTTAAAGGTATAGTGGATGATGATTCTTATAGAGAAAAAAGGCTCCAACAACTTGAGATGCTCAATGAACGATGTATAAATTCTCTTGAGCATATTCAAGCGTATCATTAAACTTTACAATGAAGCTACAATGATAAGGTCATTCAACGTTCCTTTTCAGTAGGTGATTTAGCACTCTATGAAAATCTATGCAACATGAATGCCTTACCTGAGGAAAAAGGAAAATTCCACCCTAATTGGCTTGGTCCATATATTGTCATTGAAGTCTATGGATTAGGTGCTTACAAGATAGCAAATGTGGAAGGTACGCCTCTCAAGGAACCCATAAATGCTATGCATCTTTGTAGATACTATGCCTAATATTTCTCTCTCTCACTCTGTCTAGTTTATTCTCTCTCCTTGCACCTTTTCTTTCTTCAAATTGGATAATATGTTAGCATATTGTCATTAAAGAATGTGTTATTAAATGATATTATATTGGTTAGTCTATATTACTTCATTCTTGACAAGCATGTTTCTTCACTTGATAGTTTGTCTTGGATTCATTTATGTAAATTATAATTCATTTAAATTTTTATATATGCTAGCATGTTATACAATTTCTTATGTGTTAAGTAGGATTATATCATGTTGTGTTTAATTGGGTTTCATTAAATCACATTAGTCATATAATTCTTTCGCTTAACACATTTTTCTTCTACGTCATCAAGGTAGCATTTAATTAAATACGTAGCTATTTAATTAAATCACATGTGTATCAATTTTATCATGAAGTATTGAGAAATCAATCACATGGAAGTTAAATTAGACATACATGTTTATTACCAAATATGTTACTTTTAATCAAGGTAATGCATACATTGTTTCAAGAATTAAAATAACATGTTTGAGATCAAACATAACCATAAATGTCATAACATGTATCTCACTTTACATCAAAAAAGTATCACAATACAATCATCTCCTATCTCTTGGACTAGTAGTTGGAGGATGGTGACTAGATGTCCCCTCTTGATCTGGTTGTGTGGGTGGATCCATGGGTGTATATCATGATGTGGAGCGTGAGTGGCTCCCTGAGGAGCTCTTGCGATCCCTCTCCATCATGATCCTACGATATGTGGTTGCCTCTGCCTAAGACATTGTTACATCTCACTCTGTCCATTGTAGTCTCTCTTACAGGTTACTCTCCTTCTCTCTCCAGGCCTCCATCTTGATGTGAATGGGGGTGAATAGGTCATCATGCCACCTGACACTCCCCTATGGTCTATGCTCTATCTGTGAGGAGTTAGGAATGTGTGTGGTCATGATGATATCTATCACTATGTTCTGGATAAGGGAGTGCCACTCCTGGGTGCCAACTTGATGGGGCTCACCTAGCTTGCTCACACTTCACCTAGTTGGCGTTTCTCACTTTCACCAACCTCTCCAGGTATAGCTATGCACTAAGACCTCCAAGTCCTTCTAAATCTCTTCTAGGGCTTGCTTCTTGTCAATCTCAAGGTGTTTGCATCAAGTGTTTAACAAGGAACCCCACCATTTCAAAGTGCTTCCCACATGCTCATTCTTGTTGTCTTGTCTTCAACTTGTCAATTTCACCTCATATTATTGTGAGTTGTTTTTGATTAAGGTAAAAGCAGGTTTTGAAGGGGCCTTGAAACCCTTTACAAGAAGAAATTAAACAACAAAAATGACGAGATACAAAAAGGAACAGTCCAACGAAAAGTCAGCAGAAAACCAAAGAAAACCAGAAAAAGCCCCACAAAGTCAGCAGGCCATCCAGAATCCAGAAGAGATACTAGTTGATTTTTTCCAGGGCATTTGCCTGGGTGTTACTAATTTCATGCAACTCTTTGATGTTATCCTTGAGATTAGGGAGATCCTTTGTAGAAGCAGCCACAACTTTCTTGACACTAGCCTTGGTCTTCTTCTCAGCGCCATCCACTGGAGTAGTATCATTGCTACCAGTCTGGATAGTCTCTTCATCCAAGTCAAGATCCACAACTGGTTTTGGAGAGTAGGTATGATCAAAGACCTTAGTGATATCCTCCATGTTTTTAGTGACAGTAGAAAGGATACTCAGGATAACGCCCATCATATTTTTCATCACCTCTCTCCCATCTTCTAGCAATTTAACCTTATCCCCCATATTCTGCTTCTAGTTTATTTGCTCTCTATTTTCATCCTCCCTCTTCTCATCTGTATTTTTCCCCTTTTTTTCCAGGTTCTTCAAGAGCTCATAGGTCCATCTGTCATAATCCATTCTTGCCTCAGAGAGTTTCTTGAGGTTATCCAAGATTAACCCTTTACCCACACTTTCCTTATCCTCACTAACCATGTCCATAGTCAGGTCCTTCTCAAAATATTTGTTCATTTCCCTCTCAAAATTCATATCAGTTTCCTCATTATCCTTGAAATCCACTTCCTCCATCGGATGGTTATTGTCCTTACCAGGGCAATCATTGAGGATAGGGCTTTCATGACCAGGCTCATTATCACCACTTTCTTCCTCACTACCCAGCTCCTCATTGTTCTAGCTGTCTTCACCGTTGGAGTCATCCGTCTCCATTCCACTACTTTCCTTTTCAATTTCCTTTGTTTCCAACCCAAGGGCACTTTTCCTTTTTTTGCTAGAGGATGCCTTCTCCTTACTGGAGTCTCCTCTTTCCATCTTTCTCTTACTCAGAGAAGTGTAAATCCTCTTATTTTCTAGTAGGGAAAGGGTTTTGCAATGCTCATAGATGAGTAGCAAAAGCCCACAATGGAGAATCAAGCTAGAAGGGTTATTCCTGTGTTTATTGAGGAACCTAGAAAGGGACCTAAAAAGGTAGTAGGGCAGGGATACCTTTTTGTCGTGTCTGAAATGGTTTAAGAGAACAAAGTGGTAGGTGTGGGCCTTGGAGAAATGACCTTCAATCGTGATGTATTCCATAATTTCTTTCAGAACCCAGCCCCACAGTTTCTTGATATTTGCAGCTTCATAGTAGTCCCTAGTGGCTTTTCCGATTTTAACCCTCTCTTTCTCTTTCTGCAGGAACAGATTGACCGCGTTGTTGGAGACTTTAAGGTCTTGAAAGAAATTAAGCCCAGTGTGGGGCATGCCAGTCATAGTAGATATGAGCCCAACATTCAGCTTAAACTTAACTCCATATATTTTAAAGGATCCATTAGACTAGTTTTCAGAAATCTTGGAAATGGCGAGGTTTACCCTACCTTTGTCATAGTCCACGAGCTTCTCCATGAAGCTAGTGAGAGAACCCTTTTCCAGTTTCACCCAGACTTTGGGCATCACTTTCCAAGTCGATGTATTGTCTAGTTCCTCCCGCCTTAGGTCTCCTCCCATTTTCGGATTCAGGCTATCTGCTTTGTTTCTCTGCAAACTAAGTCCTTCTTTCCCAATGTTGCTCGAGATTTTGAACCGGGTTACCCACAAAGCATGCAGAAAATTATTAAAGATTGTTGGAGATCTGCCGCTTTGCCAAGTAATGATGACCTTTTCATCAAGGCATAAATTATTCTTTTTACCTGTCATGATTATGTTGTCCTTCTCTCCCCATGGAACGATCCTTGCTAAGGAACTCTTTAATGTTTAAATTGAGATCATCCTCATGCTAGATCGATTGGGAGTCAGAGTTAACCCCTATATTCGCTAAACAATCCGCTACACTATTTTTCTCTTTGAAGGCATGTTGAATAATAATTTCTTTAAAACTTGCAATGATCTCCCTAGCTTTCATGATGATATTTTCAATTGACCAAGAAGGTTCCGACTCCCCCTTTAAACACATAATATTAAGTGAATCTCCCTCAAGCCATAATTGATCATAATTAAGATTTTTTGCTATAATTAAGGTGTTTAGGGTAGCTGAGGCTTCAACAAAATGGCTAGTTGGATTCCCCAGAGGACCAGCCACCGCCTTTAAACAACTTCCAGCAAAATTCCTAACAATGTCCCCATATCCAGCTTTACCCGAATTCCCTTTAGAGGCCCCATCAAAGTTATCCTTAATCCACCCCTGAGGAGGAAAACACCAAACGAGACCTTCTCTTCCTGTCTCCTTGCTGGTAGTAGTGGTAGAGAGGTTCCACCTGTCTTTGAAGTCATCTTTAGTAGCAGGTCCATGATCAGTGCCATAGAGGCATTCAAAAATACTCCTAAAATTTTTATCTACCACCACTTCATGAATAGCCCTTTTATCCCTAAAAATCCTATTGTTACGCTCTTTCTAGATATTCCAGATAACAATCGACAGAGTAAGTCTCCATGTCTCCACAATTTTAGGATTAGAATTAGAGCATTGCCATTGCTGCCATGAATCCCCAAGGGAATTTGGGAAAACCCAGCTCAGGTTCCACCTACTTAAGATGATTTTCCAGATATCCTGACTAAAAGTGCATTGATTGAGAATATGGCAAGCTGTCTCTTCTTCCCTACAACAAAGAGAACACCTATTAGGAAAAATAAAACCTCTTTTATGAAGGTTGTCCAGGGTTAAAACCTTATTTTGGATGAAAATCCAAAAGAAGATATTAACCTTTGGAACTAACTTCTTGTTCCAGACTTTAGCCCAGATGGGAATTTCTTCCACCAGATCATTATGAATAGCCACAACCGAGGAAATGGAATATTTCCCATCCAGGGTTTCCCTCCATATCAATCTATCATCTTTGTTGTCTCTAGGGATTTTAGTAGAGAGAGAAATTTGAAGGAACTTGAGCCTCGGACACTACTGGCTAAAATCAATCTAGTTCCCATTTCTCCAATAATCTCTGAGCAACTCACCAAACCTGCTTTTGAACCAATCTTTCCAATCTTTAAGGATTGGAATTTCCTCTAGAGGTTTATCCAGAATCCATCTATCTTCCCAAAATCTTATTCTCCTCCCATCCCCAAGGTTCCAAGTTTTGCCAGCAGCAACCCAACTTTTAGCAGATTGAACAACATTCCATATAGCTGATCCTTCAACAATGAAAGAATTATCAAGGAATTCTTCCTTAGAAGGTTGCATCTAGAGGTATTTGTTTTTCTAGATTGAGTTCCATTCTCTTTCCTCCCATTTCAATCTCCATATTTATTTGGCTAATAAATCTTTATTCATAGAACCAATGTTCCTTAAGCCCAACCCACTTGAGGCCTTAGGGGAGCAAATTTTATTCCAAGCAATAAGGGGAATTCTATTTTTGACTTCCACTCCCAACCAAAGGAACTTTTTTTGGATTCTTTCAATAGCTTCTACAAACTTTGTGGGGATTTTGAACAAGCTGAGAGCATAAACAGGAAGATTTTGGAGAGTGGCTTTGAGCAGAGTAATTTTGCCTACTTGACTAAGGACAACCCCTTTCCAACCAGCAAGTTTCAAGTTAAGTCTATCTATCAGCTTATTCTAGAAGGAATCCTCGGGCTTGAGACATAGCGTAAGCCCCAAATAAGTAGAGGGAAGCTCAAAAATATTGCAGCCAAGAATTCTTCCAATCCTTAGTTGCCTTTGGACCGGGGTATTGATGAAAAACAAAGAGCTTTTATCCCAGTTGATTTTTTGGTGAGAGGTAGATTCATAAGTATTCAGAATATTCTTCATATTTTTAGCTTCCAAAATGGTGGCTTCCCCCACGGTAATAGATTCATCAATGAATTGTTCATGAGAACAAACAACATTGGAAGAAGAAGGTTTTAGACCCCTAAGATTGCCATCTTCCACATTTTTATGAATAAATCTGCCCAGGCATTCAGCAAGAATAGTGAATAGGATAGGGGAAATGGGGTCCCCCTGTCTAAGACCTCTAGTGCTTTTGAAGAAATTGGATGGGGAACCATTCACCATAACAACAGAGGAGGAAGTTTCCATAAGTTGAGAACAGAGCTGAATAACTTTGTCACCAAAACCAAACACTTTCATGATCCTAAGGAGAAACTATCAATTCACTCTATCAAAAGCTTTAGCCATGTCTAACTTTAGGAAAAAGCCCTGGTTTTTCACCACTTTCAGGGAGTGGATATTTTCATGAATGGATATGATGGAGTCCAAAATCTATCTTCCGGGGACAAAGCCATTCTGCTGGACAGATATAATCCTTGGAAGAATTTCCAACAACCTGGAAGTCAGAACCTTGGATAAAATCTTATAAACAGAGTTACACAAGCTAATAGGTCTAAACTTGTTGAGAGAATCAGCTCCAGGGATCTTTGGGATAAGGACAATGAAGGTGGCATTCAGTTCCTTGAGGAGTCTTCTAGAGCCAAAGACTTCTTTAACACCATTGCAGATGTTAGCCTCCACTATGTGCCAAAAATTTTGGAAGAAAAAAATTGGAAAACTATCCGGTCCAGGGGATTTATCACCCTGAAAGAAGAATACTACCTTTTTGATTTCCAAATTAGAGGGAATACGAGATAAAAGGTTGTTATCAGCTTCAGTCAGGATAGAAGGAATAGCTTGTAAAAGGGTGTTTTGATTGCTGAAATTCAGGTTATCCACATCTCCCAACATGGTGCTGAAATGCTTGAGAGCTTCCTTCCTAATGTCACTATCCTTTGTTAGGATGCCTTTATTGCAGGATAATTTGGATATTCTGTTAGCTTCCATATGCTTAAGAGAATTTAAGTGAAATAACAGGGTGTTTTTATCGCCTTCCTTCAGGAACAAGGCTCTGGATCTTTGTCTCCAGAATGTCTCTTCATTAGAAATGATGGTGTGGTATTTAGATAAAAGAGCATTTTCAGCCATCCTAAGATCTTCAGATAGCCCAACCTCTTGGATTCTATCCTAAACATCCTTTATTTCAGTTTTGACTTGAATTTTACTCTTGAGTATGTCCCCAAAAATCTCTTTGTTCCAGATTTTAATTTTGGCTTTTAGGATATTGAGCTTTTTAAAAATTCTAAAAAGAGCCATACTCTCCACTTCAGAATTTCACCATTCAGCAATATGAGCTTCCAAAGAAGGATGGGAAAGCCAAGCTTTTTCAAATCTAAAAGGGAAGTTTCTCTTGGCCAAGAAAGAGTTGGCAGTAAAGGAGATGGGGTAATGGTCTGACCCAATTTTGATAACAGAATCAAGGGAGCAGCTATACTTGGAAATCCAATCAGGAGAAATTAAAGATCTATCTAACTTAACTTGAATCAGATTAGCTTTGGTTCTTCTATTGGTCCAGGTGTAATTAATACCTTGGAGATCCACATCAATGAGAGTTTTATCATTTATGAAATCAATAAGGTCTTGTTTCCCATCAAGATGTAAAAGGATACCTCCCATCTTCTCTTCCTCTTTGAGCAGAATATTGAAATCTCCCATAATAATCCAACTTTGATCAACAAACTTGAGTCTGTCGACTGCAAGGCTTTTCCAATATTTAACTCTCCCAGTTTTGGTGTTAGGCATGTAGACATTAGATAACGCCCAAACAAAGTTGTCCTTAATATGCTCACGCTGAACAGAGTTCCTATTAAAAGCAGAGATGATTTCCTTACCTTTTATAGTTTTTAGGTTCCAAAAAATCACAGTTCCTCCAGAAGCTCCCTCCGAGTTAGATCCAATGACCCCATTTTTCTTGAAAATTCTAATCTTTTCAACTTTTTCCTTAGACATCTTGGTTTCCTGTACAAGGACCACATCTGGTTTATGATCTCTAGTGATGTTTCGTAACACATCCTGGTTATGAGGGGCATTCAACCCTTTGATATTCTAGGATATTATCTTCATACTTTAACTGGGGATAGGGATGACTCAATGGAACACTGTGTTCCATCAGCACGGTTCTTCCAGCTTTCCTATTCCCTTTGATGTTTTAGGGATGGCCTTCCCTACTTTTTGTTCTGACTTCCAAGATCTGCCTTTTTCTTGTTCTTGCTTCTGGTTGAGATTCCTCCATTGAGTTCCTCCTTGTTCATTTTTCCTTCTCTCAAACTAAGAATTCAGAGATTCCCTTCCAACATATCCACACTTTGAGAAGGGGTTTTACAAAGAAGAGGCTTTGGGCTTCCATTAGTTAAAAGCAATAAGGGCTCATTGTCAGAAGGGTCTTGAGTTTCATTAAAGTTTTCCTCGACCGATTTTGAGAATGAAGAGGCTGGAATAGTTTCTTCCTTCTCTTGACTAACAGATCCAACCTCCTGGTCCTTTGGGTTATTTTTATTATTCAACTCAATTCCTTGCTCTACTTCTTTAGAGCTCTCTGGTTGGTTGTTAGAGCAGACACAATCTTGTTTATCATTACTATTATTCCCAGTCCTCTTGACTTCATTCACTAAATCCGTTACATCCTTATTTTGGTTACACTTAGTTGATGGGTCTCCTTTTTAATTTATCGTTTACCAAATCTTTTTGCTCTTGATATTGCTATTAGTCTTTCTTACCTTTCTTTTCTTGAGCGGACATGATTTTGCCCAATGCCCCAATTTTTTGCAATGGAAATAGGAAAATGGAAGAGATTCATATTCAATAGCTTGGGACCATTTTCCAAGTTTAGATATGATTTCTATGGATTGAGGCATATCCGTCATTTGATTAACATTTATGCAGATATGAGGAAAGACTAACCTTGATTTTGCCACCATCATCGGGTCAATCGTCAGGATTTCTCCAAAGGATTTTGCAATACCCTTGAAAACTTCCTCATTCCAGTATTTCAGCGGGAGACCCGAGAGGCACATCCAAACTGGCATAGAAACAAAGGACTCATCAAGGGTGAGGTTCGGGGCCCCTTTCTGAAGAGCCAAGGATGACTTGTCAAACATCCAGGGGCCTTCATAGAGAGATTTATTCATGTCTTCTTTAGAGTTAAAAGTGAAGGAAAAAAACCCTCTAGGCAGTGCTACCATGTCCACTTGACCTTTTACAAGCCATTTTCTCCTTATGAAATTCCTCACATCATCGATGTTAGGCCTAAAGCCAGAGAATCATCCCACTAAAGTCATGGATAAGCCAGCTACAGTCATATCAACCACTTTGTCTGAAGCAGAGATAACAACCAGTCCAGAGGCCGAGTGTGAGATATTTGTAACTTTCGAAAGCCTAGATTTAGCCAGTGGCTTCACTCCAAAGAGCGAAGACCATTTTTTACCTTTACCTCTATCGTGTGGGTCCCCAGGTTTTGAATCTTTATCCTCTCCTAGTTTTTCTTTTTCCTTGTCCTCTTCTGACCCTTGAGATGCTTGACCTCTTGCCTATTTGCCAGTTCCAATCCCAGAAAAACTATAATCTCTAGGAAATCCACCTTCCTGAGCAATTCCGCCATTCCCCAATTTGAAATTTGGGATTCCCGCTCCTTTTCGCTCCACTTCGCCATTCCCCATCTTTTTGGAAGTTTTCAATTAGCCTTATTATTGTGAGTTGTTGCAAAGGTGTGGAGGTGGCTTTTAACATGAAAATGAATTCCTTTTAGGTCTATTTGTGGTTTTCATTCATTACCTTTCTTATCGATTTCACCATTCTGCCTAGAAAAGGGCTACAAGGAATGAGCCCTTATTAGGCATCCAAAATCCGGTTTTCTAAGGGTTAGAAGAAAATGGTCCAAAAGACCCTGCAACAAGGTTTTATTTTCTTCAATTGTATACCTATTCCCAAGTTATTTTAGTTGTTTTGGTTTCTCAACCCACCGTACAATGCCCTAACCCAAAAATGAGGGTTTTGAAGGGTTTCTAGGCCTCTTAACCGACAATGACTAGTCAAATTAGTGAAATGGACATCTACTGGTCTTGTCAAGGCTTCTCCTTGTAATTGAAAGTCTATATGAACTTCATGGACCCCTCCAAAAGTTTTGGTTGTTGTTTTATGCTCACCCCTGCACTATGCACTCAAATTTCACCCTGTCTTCTCTAGCCGGGTTGCTCTTGGACTTGCCTAGAACAAGGTGGTAGCCATATCAAACATCACCTCCAAAACTTCTCGCTACATATGTAGAATGTACAAGTGGTTTCCTTCCATGTACCAAAATTCCATGATGGTAACATAGAGGGATTATATGGGCAACCATTTTACATAAAATTGCTATATAGAAGCCAAAATTGGCTTATTGCAAACAAAACTATGAAAACACCAACACACACTAAATACAAAGCTTGAAATGAATAAAATGACTCTAAAACATACCAAATAAACTCAATCCATTATTGGATCAATGGATTCAATCCATTTGTATTCACATTATGAGCAAATAAGCCAAAATAGTGACAAACAGTCTGAAAATGAGTAGTTTTAGATTGTTGATCATACAAATATAAAAAATCCAACCTTGGTAACCATGAAAGAGGAGGTTATTATAGTCTTCCCAATGTGTGGAGTAATTTTAGGGCATTGTGCTATCCCTAACTCCATCACTAAGCATTTTAGGACAAAAGTTGTGATGATAACTTTTACAATTTTGCACTTTTTGCTTTGCCAACCTATAAAACCTATTTAAAGTCATTACTCATGAATTTTTAAGCATTGCTAAAACCATACTAAACCTCTCTCATTCTCATACCAATTTTTACCAATTTTGACCATCAAGAAAGTCAATTTCCTACTCAAACCACTACTTATGCACAAAATGCAAACCTAGGAAGAAACTTACTCACCTAGGCCTACACTTGACTAATCACACTCACTCTTGGACCCTCCTAGAGTCCTTATTAAGTAATTGACTTGGATAAGGTCAGTACAAGCCTAAGTCCTAGGTGCTCCTGCACCATTCTCCCAAACAAAAGAAAACTAAGTCACCTCCTTGGGGATCAGGTTCTGATTAATGCCTAACTTCTTAAGGTTTATCTCAAGCACCCATGTAGCTTCAAAATAATCCATACCCTTCCACTTGATTAGGTGCTCCCAATATATTTGATGCCTTGTCTTCTTAGCGATCCTTGAACTCAACACCTTCTCAGCCTTTGGATTTGGTTTTGTTGGTAGTTGAAGATTGTTTGCGTCATTTGATACCTCTGAGTGACTACAATCTAAACCTTGAATTAGTCCTTTTTAGGAAACTAAGTTTGCTATGTTGAAAACCAATGATAATCCCATGTCACTAGGTAGGTCCACTTTGTATGCATTTTCTCCATACTTGGCTAGAATGGCACATGGACCCAACCTTCTCATTTGCAACTTGTTAGGTACTTCTTGTTGTAGCCTTGCTTTATTTAGGTGCACCATGACAAGATCTCCTACTTGGAATTGTAGGTTCTTCCTTCTCTCATCAACTTTTTGCTTGATTTTGCTTGTGTTCTCCATCAATGCTTGCTTGACGGATTCATGTATGTCCTTCATTGACTGAGAAAAGTCTTCTGCATATCCACTTCTTGTTGTTGCATTACCTAAGTCCCTTAACTCCAAAATACCCCCCTTGGGTGAACAACATAGACCACTTCAAAAGGGCTCTTGTCAGTGGACCTATTTATTGTGTCATTGTAAGGATATTCAGCTTGTGAAAGCACTTGATCCCATGTTTGACCATAATCTTTGGTAAGGGACCTCAATAAGTTCCCTAAGCTTCTATTCACCACTTCAGTCTACCCATTTTTTTGTGGATGGTAGGCTGATCCAAAGGAAAGGTTTGTGCCAAGATTTTGGCAAAGTGTCTTCCAAAAATGACTCATGAACTTTGAGTCCCTATCGAAAACAATGCTCATGGGTAAACCTTGTATCCTTATCACTTCCTTGAAGAACAAATGAGCTATTTCACATGCATCATGAGTAGTCTTGCAAGGTACAAAGTGGGCCATCTTATTAAATCTGTCCACAATGACATAAATGTTGTCAAATCCCTAATTTGCCCTTGGTAAACCTACTACAAATTCCATAATAATGCACTCCCAAGGTCTATTTGGTATGGGACAAGGTTGGTATAAACCAACATTTGAAGAAGTACCCTTGGCCTTTTGGCAAACTATAAAAGTCTCCACATACTTTTTCATGTCTTGATTCATTCTTGGCCAATAACAACACGTCTGAACCAACTCTTGAGTCTTATTGACTCCAAAATGACCACTAAGGCTGCCATTATGCTTCTCTTGTATGAGATTTTCTCTCATTGACCCTATAGGCACACAAAGTTGTCCACCTCTAAACAATAGTCCATCTTGTAAGGTAAAATCAGAATACTCAATAACAAAATGATTTTGGTATTCTTTTCATGCCTTGTAGGCATTTGAGAAGTCTTCATCCTCTGGGTATAGGTCTCTAAAGCTGTCAACACCTATGCTCCATAATTAAATTTCTTGGATTGTCAAGAGTCTTCTGCTTAATGAATCAGCAACCTAGTTTAACTATCCTTTTTTGTGTTTGATTGTGAATGTGTAGGCTTACATGTACTCCACCCATTTCACGTGTTTATGATTGAGTTTGTCTTATGAGTTTAGAAAGCTCAATGCTTGATTGTCTGTATAGAATACAAATTCCTTAGGAAGGACATAGTGTCTCCACTTCCTCAAAGCCTGCACTAAAGTATATAATTCCAAGTCATAAGATGAGTATTTCCTCTTTACATCACTTAGCTTCTCACTATGGAAAGCTACTGGTCTTTCTTCTTGTCTTAGGACAACACCTACTACAACATTTCTTGCATCGCATTCCACTATGAAGAGTTTCTTAAAACCAGGCAACACTAACACCGGTTGAGTAGCTATCTTCTCCTTCAAGGTTTAAAAACCTTTATTTGCTTGTTCATTCCACAAAAACTTTGCCTTCATTCCACCTCTAATTGTGTCCAACATTGGTGCACATATAGCACTGAATTGCCTAATGAACTTCTTGTAGTACTGAGCTAGTCCATGGAAGTTTGTCACCTTTGTTTCTGACTTAGGAGTAGGCCAATTTAATATGGCTTCAACCTTGTTGGGATCCATCTTGAGGTTTCCTTGAGACAACACAAACCCAAGGTAAACCTACTCCTGCTTAATAAATTCACACTTGTCCAAATTCATGGTTTGCTTCTCATCATACAATCTTTGTAGCACATTTTGCAAATGATTAATATGATTTGCCCTATCTTTACTGAAAATGAGAATATCATCTAGATATACCACCACAAATTTACCTATGAAGTCCTTCATCACCTCATTCATGAGTCTCATGAAGGTGCTTGGAGTATTGGATAAGCCAAATGGCATTACAAGCCATTCATAAAGACCCTTTGTAGTTTTAAATGCAGTTTTCCACTCATCACCCTCCTTAATCCTAATTTGGTGGTATCCACTTTTAAGGTCAATCTTGGTAAAGTACTTGGCTTCCCCTAAACAATCCATTAGGTTTTCTATTCTAGGAATTGGAAACCTATATTTGATGGTGATCCTATTTATAGCTCTATAGTCAGTACACAATCTCCAAGTACCGCCTTTCTTAGGGGCTAACACGGTAGGGACAACACAAGAGCTAATTCTTTTCCTAATTAGGTCTTGGTCTAAAAGCTCCTGGATTTTCTTGGCAATCTCAACAATTTTTAAGTTTCCTTGTGAGGTAAGGATGCTTTGGGAATGAAGTCTATTTGATGGCTTATGGTTCTTTTAGGAGGTAAGGTGGCTGGCTATCCATCACTTACTATGCCTTTGAACTTCTTCAATAGGCCTTGAACCTCTATTGGCAAATCTAGCTGCTCTTTCTTGTCTTCCTCTTTAGGCTTCATTACTAATTCAAACCCTACACCTTCACCTTCCTCAAGTGTTTTCAAGAACTGTTTTTCACTCACCAAAAGAACATTAGGATCTGTTGCCCTTTTTTCACCTTCCTCAAGGATAGATTGGATCTTGAAAGTGACTCCATCTTTCTTGAATGAGTATGCATTCTTGGCTCCATCATGAATATCTTGTCTATCACATTTCCATGGTCTTCCTAATAGAATATGGCATGCATCCATGGGTAGGACATCACATAACACTTTGTCCTTATACCTCCCAATGGTAAAATCTGCCCATGCTTGCTCATTGACTAGGACATGTTGGCCTTTGTTCAACCAAGTGACTCTATAAGGGTTGTTGTGATGTGTCCTTTGCAATTTAAGATTACTTATTCCCTCTTCTGACACAATGTTGTTTGTTGAGCCTGAATCAATGACCACTTTGCAAAATTTGTCCATAATCTTGCATTTAATCCTGAATAATGACCTCCTTTGGCTAGGCTCTTCTTTGACCGGTTATTTTATCAAAGTTCTCCTTATCATCAAATTGCCAGCTACCTCTGATTCTAAGGCAACCTCTAAAGTCTTGTTGCTTGAAGTCTCTTCTTGAAGATAGTTCACTCTCCTTTCACTACCTTGTGATGATGATCCCTTCTTTGGACACCTATATGCTGGATGACCAAGTTGGTTGCAATGGTAACACTTCATTGTTGCAAAATAGGAGGAACCTCTACCTTGTCCACTAGTTCTTCCTCTAAAACCACTATTTGACCCCCTTCCTCTATTGAATCCTCCTTTACTAGTGCCACTTTCTTGCTACTCAGTGAGTTTAGACTCACCTTGTGTCCTTTTCTCTTAACTTCTTCCTCCAAAGCCTCCCCTATGGCCTCTATTGTCTTTTCCTCAACCTCTGTCCCTATTGCTACTTGAATCATGTCTTATTTTTAGTTTTTCTTCCACTTTAAGGGAAATTTGATAGGTTTGATGAACTGTCTTTGGGCTCATTAGACTAATTTTTTCTTGGATGTTCCACCATAGACCATTTAGATACCTAGCAACTTTAAGACTCTCTTCTTCCACCGTATGAGATCTAAGGCTAAGTTTATGGAACTCCTTTGTATAACTACTAACATCAAGGTCTTTTTGTCTTAAGTTTTGTCTTTTCCTATGAATTTGCACTTCATAGTCATCAGGGAGATAAACTTCTTTGATTTTGACTAACATCACTTTCCAAGAAGAGATGGGTGCTTTTCCCATTTTCTTTCTCTCATCTTGCACAAATTTCCACCATGTGAGAGCAACTCCTCTCATCCTAGACTTGGCCACTTTAACCCTTTGGGCTTTAGTTATGCCTTAACATTCAAAATGGTTCTCCATGCCTTCTATCCATTCTAAGACCACTTCTGCTTCCATCTTACGAGTGAACAATGGTGATCCTTCTAGTGATTTACCACTTAAGGCCTTCAATGCCTTTAGGAAAGGTTCTTGTTCTAAGACAGGGTCATGTTCAAGTACTTTTTCAATATCTAACACTTCTTTACCCTTCCCTTTTTCTCCTTCAACCTTTACCAACACTTCATTTGCCTTGGTTTCAATCTCACCAAGCTTACTTTCCAATTCAATCAACTTCTCCTTCAAGAGTCTATTTTCTTCCTCCTGATCATCCACTTTCTTTGCCAACTCTACATTGGTCACCATGTTGTTGTCTCCTACAGATTCCACTAAGGACATCTACTCACCTACCCCAAATCTTATAGGCTCTGATACCAATTTGATGGGGTTCACCTAGCTTGCTCACACTTCACCTAGTTGGTGTTTCTCACTTTCACCAACCCCTCTAGGTCTAGCTATACACTAAGACCTCCAAGTCCTTCTCAATCTCTTCTAGGGCTTTCTTCTTGTCAATCTCAAGGTGTTTGCATCAAGTTTTTAACTAGGAACCCCATAATTTCAAAGTATTTCCCACATGCTCATTCTTGTTGTCTTGTCTCCAACTTGTCAATTTCACCTCCAACTATTATGAGTTGTTGCAAAGGTGTGGAGGTGGATTTTAACATGAAAATGAATTCCTTTTAGGTCCATTTTTGGTTTACATTCGTTACCTTTCTTACCGATTTCACCATTTTGCCTAGAAAAGGGCTACAAGGAATGAGCCCCTATTAGGCCTCCAAAATCTGGTTTTCTAGGGCTTAGAAGAAAACAGTCCAAAAGACCTTGCAACATGGTTTGATTTTCTTCAATCATACACCTATCCCCAAGTTATTTTAGTGTTTTTGGTTTCTCAACCCACCATACAATGTCCTAACCCAAAAATGAGGGTTTTGAATGGTTTCTAGGCCTCTTAACTGGCATTGACTAGTCAAATTAGTGAAATGGATATTTGGTAGTCTTTTCAAGGCTTATCCTTGTAATGGAAAGTTTTTATGAACTTCATGGACCCCTCCAAAAGGTTTGGTTGTGGTTTTATGCTCACCCCTGCACTATGCACTCAACTTTCATTCTGTCTTCTCTAGCCGGGTTGCTCCTGGACTTGCCTAGAACAAGGTGGTAGGCAGATAAAAAATAACCTCCAAAACTTATCCCTTCATATGTATACTGTACAAGTGGTTTTATTTTATTTCCCAACAATCCATGATGGTATCACAGAGGGATTCTATGGGGCAACCATTTTACATGAAATTGCTATATACAAGCCAAACCTGGTTGATTGCAAATAAAACTATGAAAACACCAACACACACTAACTACAAAGCTTGAAATGAATAAAATGACTCTAAAACACACCAAAGAAACTCAATCCATTATTGGATCAATGGATTCAATCTATTTGTATTCACATTATGAGTAAAATAAGCCAAAATAGTGACAAACGGTCTGAAAATGAGTAGTTTCAGATTGTTGATCATAGAAAAACAAAAAATACTACCTTGGTAACCATGAAAGAGGAGGTTTTTATAGTCTTCCCCACATGTGGAGGCATTATAGGGCATTGTGCTATCCCTAACTCCATCACTAAGTATTTTAGGACAAAAGTTGTCATGACAACTTTTACAATTTTGCACTTTTTGCTTTGCCAACCTATAAAATCTATTTCAAGTCATTACTCATGAATTTTTAAGAATTCCTAAGACCATACTAAACCTCTCTCATGCTCATACCAAGTTTTACTAGTTTTGACCATCAAGAAGGTCAATTTCCTACTCAAACCACTACTTATGCACAAAATGCAAACCTAGGAAGAAACTAACTCAAGTAGGCCTACACTTGACTCATCACACTCACTCTTAGACCCTCCTGGAGTCCTTATTAAGTACCCAAATTGGCTAATGTTAGTACAAGCCAAAATTGAGAAAATACTATAAGCCTAAGTCCTAGGTGCTCCTGCACCACAACTGTAGAGATAGAAGGAGGTTTTCCATCAGTAACATTCTATATTGTTACTCTCCAATATGTCTTTGTACAGTGGGGACTAGGACCTCCAATGACAAGGACCCGCTAGGCTCTCCGTGCTCATAATGTCTCTATATAGTGGGGACTAGGATTAGGATCCCCTATAGGGTCCTTGTCCACTCGCAATGGAATTGTCTGTGGATCTAGGGCTATGGTATCATCCTCAAAATGATGAGGAGCTACATCTGACTCATCCTCCTCATCCTCCCTATCCTCCTCATCTTCCTCTTCTTCATCCTCATCTGTCCTCCTCTCCATCCTCATCATCACCATCCTGATCTCCCTCTCCTACATTGAGATCATCTCCATCTCCACTAATCTCTTGCTCTCCTGCATCATCATCCTAATCATATGTGCCTCAGATGTATCCGGATCCTCCTCAACACCCACGTGTCTCCATGGTCTGGGGTTACCTCTAGGGAAGTTTGCTAGAAAGATGTCTCTAGGGTATGTCCTACCCCACCACGTGTTGTACCATCAATGTGCACCCACATCATCTCCATAGTCGGTCGCGATATCTTGATTTGACCCATCTGAATCTATGATATCAATCTCGTCGCTAGTAGGCCTTGAAATGGCTCCTTGCCTCAGATTCACACGTGAATGCTAGGTATAGATAGGCACATATGTAGGGACACACTGCTCAAACACAAACTATCACCGGACTTGGTCAAAGTAGAATGGGAATACAATGTGGTTGTACTATCCCTCTAGTAGACAGTTCCTCTGCATGAAAAACAACTGCTTATGTATATCTGCCCACATGTACATCTTGAGGTATGGTTTCCATGTGATAACCTCTGCTATTAGATTGTTAAATGTCACTCTCTAATGTGGCAAATCTCTAAATTTCTACTCATGGGTGAGAGGATACTGAACACCCTAGGCTACTCTGGAACCAAATCAATGGGTACTCCAGTGGGTCTAGTGCACGTAATGTACTTGATTATCTAGATATGTAGTAGTGTGCAGGTCATTAGGCTGCATCCCTATCCAAACATGTACTCTCTTAGGTCATGATAGAGGTGGTCTAACATGCTCCGCCCCTAGGAGAATGCCCTCCTATGTCTCTCCATAGCTCTAATTACACACAAGACCTCGATGCATATGAGTGTCATACCCCTAGGGCACATAGTTAATGAAACAGTAGCAATCATTAGTCATCTCACTAGAGGAACCTCACAGGTGGGATGCAAGAGCCAACTTATTATAATGTGGCTTCTCATCTAATGAGGTATCTCTCTCCCAATGCAGTAGACTTGCTCCCTACTATAATTGGTAATGGTGCAGTCTACTCTGTATCTCAATGTCTCTCCTTTGATGGGAAGATGAAGTATGTGGTATACATCCTCAAGTGTGACCATCATCTCCCCCACATGTAGAAGAAAAGTGGAGGTATCCATGTCCCTTCTCTCCATCAATACCATCAACATCATGGGATGGAACTTGATGATAGGCATGGTCATCACGTAGCACAACCCTACTAAATGAAGCAACTCCCTATCCTCAAGTGAAAGCCTCATAATCTGACTTCGAAGGCTCTAGAAATTCTAGTTGGTAGTGTGCTCGTGGATATAAGGAAGAATCTACAAAGCAAAATAATAAAATCATTAGTACTCACTCGTTGATCATCATAATCTAATCATAAACATCATTGCATCTATTCTACTCATCCAATGCCTGACGCTGTGCAACCCTTGGTTGCTCTGAGTAGGGACTAGGGTGCCTTGAGTTGACCAGGGTACCCCTTTGGGACTTGGGCACCCTGGGAGGACCAGGGCGCCTGGATGGGACCAAGGCGCCCAGGTGGGACTAGGGTGCCCAGGGAAGACCAAGGTACCTTAGAGGACTATGGTGCCTAGATAGGGGGCATGTGCATGATCAATCACTGACATCATCAAAATGAAAAACAATGCAAAATGGGAAATGTCAATGACGAGTCAATGATCGATCAACTCACCTCGTTGAGCGATCTCCCGATCAAGACAACCTGGTGCAGGATCTCCATCTGCGTGGGTTGCTAAGGTTGATGTAGGGGCTTGATGACTAATGTGTTGGCTTCTCTATAGAGAATAGTGTTGAAAGTCCAAAAGTGACAAATGAGAGTGTCACTTTCATATTTATGAGGTATGCACTTTTTTGTTTTATGATTTTATGTTAAAAACCCTAATTTTGCTCTTTTTACTTAATCTATCATAACTTGAGCTAGGGAGCTCTAATTTTTGCATCGTCGATGGTATCCGAATTGTGAAGTTGCTCTCTTGCTCCACATTTATTCTATAAAGCATTTGGAAGTACAATCCAACCTTGTTGAGAACATGTTTTCATCAAAATATTTATCACAATTTATTGTGGTAAACATGATACCCTGTTTCACCTCACTAATAAGCAAGCTGAAATAGGGGGGCATATAGCTACCCGAAAATTACATCACTTTCCTTAGTAATAATTAGGTGATTTTGGGATCTAAAATATGGTTTTGTAGGGTGCGGTTCCTAATTATGTACTGTAGATACCACTAAGGGCTTCGTCCGACAACTTATGGATATATTCTTTTTCAAAATAATGTTTACTTTGATGTACTTTAGCTTGCATATGCATGTAGTGTCATATGACTGCTAAAGTGGGGGCTAAATGAAGTGTCATAAATTGTACACCCTTGCTAGGGTGGTCCAATTCCACACTTGGTTTAGCACCCGCCTTAGTGTGTTTTGCATCTTACATTTCTAATTCCTTTAACCATTTAATTAGATCTAAATTCATATTTCATCACTTCACACATCATAAAGTTGGGCCCTTTACCTTAAGTGTGACCCTTATCATTTTATTCCTTCAATTAATCATTTAATCATAAACCCTAATTGATGTAGGAGCATCCTCGGTCGATGAGAAATCTTTCATCAACCAAAAAAATATCTCCTTTCAGTTTTGTTCTTGTCTAGTTCTTTATGCAGTTTTTTGTGTTCTTACTGGTTGGCACCGATAGTTGCTTTTTCTTCATGGTGGATCTTATTTTCAGTTTCTAGGTGGATTCATGTGCTTAATTCCAGATTTTTAGTTCATTTGGGTTCTTTTCCGGCCAGTTATCACTTTTAGTTGACTGTTTTTGGGTTCTGGGATAGTTCTTGTGCTTACCACTTGGTTTTCCTTCATTATCAACGTGATTCTTGGCCTGTGGATCTATTTCAGGCCTTGTTCGATGTTATTTGGTGTGTGTTCGACCTTCTTGCTGAACCACACTTCGTGGTTGTTATTTTTTAGAAAGATTTCTTTAATTCTTAGGGCCGACCTATTTACATGTTTCATTTTCCTAAATTGGTAAATGTAATCTTATGAGACCGACCCAGATATGTTCCGGTGGGTATAAATATGATGTTATGTAATAATTTGGAGGGCTAGAGGAAGTAGAATTGAGAATAAGGATTGAGATTCACATTTTGTGATCTGGTTGATTCTTAGAGTCTTGGATTGGATTGTATTTGGTTGATAGCCTGCATGTAACTAGTTAATTGTTGGATGTTCTTTGATGATTGCCGGATGATTGTTGAAAGTTCTAAGGTATTAATATGATCTATTTATGTAATCTTGTTATGTTTTCTTGTTTCTTTTGTTGTGTTTCTCTTGCTGCATAAGCCAATTGATTCTCTTTGAGGGTTTTACTAGTTATGGCTGCATCAAGTGGTAATAGAGCTGGTTATGGATTGGCTGGTGGAAGAATTGTCTGCAAACATTGAGGAATTTCTTTGGGTGGACATATTGCCAATTAGAGGTAGGCTGCATGTGTGTTCAATAGATCATCAAGGGGAAGCAATTGAAAATGGTAGTCATATTGTCGAGTTGAGGCAGTTCATTAGAGTGGAAGAGGAGATGCCACCTAGAAGGAAAAACCCCTGGAGGGTAGAGCAGATGATGGAAGACTTCAAGAATTAAGTGAGGAACAAAATCCAAAATGCTTTGGTTGGTTTGTGGAGAAACCCTAATTTTGAGGATGAATATGAGGAAGTTAGTGAAGATCTTGAGGAAGCTGAAGGACTAGAAGATGAAAGAGAGGAAATATTCCTGAAAGTAGTGGCACACACAATTAAAGTTCATAAAGTTGAAGTTTCCAACTTTTCCAGAATTCTGAACTTGGAGGATCAGATCGATTAGATCAGAGAGTTGGAGGATTACTTCAAGTTTGAGGATGTCAAGGACCCGTAGAGAGTCTAGATGGCACAAACTAAGTTAAAAGGGCATGCTGCCTTATGGTGGAAAGAATTGCATAAAGATAGAGTGGAGAATGGTGAATTGAAGATCACTCGGTGGAGATAGATGGTTGCAAGATTGAATGCCAAGTTCATACTGGGAGACTATGAATTGGAGTTGTTCAAGAAGTTGTGGAACTTGAAACAAAGAAACATGACTATGAAGGAATATACTGAGGAATTCTAAAAGGTGGTGATTAGATTTGGACATAGAGAGATGGATAGAGAAAAGGTGGCAAGGTACATCAATGGACTTGCTTTTATCATTCAAGATGAGATGAGTATGTTGAAGGTTTCCACAGTTGAAGAAGCTTATCAGTATGCTTTGAAGGCTGAGGAGAAGATGAGGAGAAGACAACTGAATAGAGGGAAGGAGAAATTCAAAGGATAAATGAGTGACAGTATGAAGAAATCTGTTGAAGAAGATGAATCAAAACCTAAGTGGAGTAAAGAACCAGAGAAAAAGACACAAAGGAAAGGTAGCAACAGTACCGGTAGAGAATTTCTTGGCAAATGTTACAAGTGTGGAGGAACCGGACATAGATTCTATGAATGTAAGTAGGGAATGGAAAGAAGTTGTGTAGTAAATGAGAAATCGAAAGGTGAAGGTACCAGATCTAACTATGCACCGGAGCAAGGAGAATCCCTTATGTTCAGAAGAAAGGATACCAGATCTACTCAAAGGAAGAGTCTTTTCCGGACTATGTGTAAATCAAGTGGTAAGTGTTGCAAGGTTATTTTAGATAGTGGAAGTACTGACAATTTGGTATCTAAGGAGATGATTGTGAAGCTTGGATTGAAGAGGCTTGAGCATCCTTGTCCTTATGACATGATTTGGTTATAAGATAATCAAAATATAGAGATAAAGGAACAATGTTTGGTGAATTTTAATATTGGGCCTTTCGGAGATGAAGTTTTGTGTGATGTTGTATTTATGAGTGCCTGTCATGTCTTGTTGGGAAAACCTTGGCAGTATGATAGAAGAGCTATTTATGACTGTAGAAGAAACCTAGTTACTATTGAGAAGGATGGGCAAAAGTTCACATTGATTTCTTTAAAGGAGAAAGAGAAGGAGGTGAATAATATGAGTCCTAAGAAAAGTTGTGGTACTGAGAAACCAGTGGCAGAGGTTATACCAGAAGGTTTGCAAAAAGATCTGATAGAACTAGTTGCAAAGGTTATACCAAAGGGTTTGAAGAAAGATTTGATGGAACCAGTCACAGAAGTTATACCAAAGGGTGACATGAGTACAAAAGGATCTGACAGTTGAGCCTAATGGACATATGGAACCAGTTGACAAGGAGCTTATGATGATAAACCAGATGAAGTCTTGTGGCAGAACCAAATCAAAGTTGCTAAAGAAACAAGGCAGTAAACAAAGACAATGTGCAAATCTAAAGAAAAGGAAGAGAAATAGAGAGAGTTAGAGGTTAGAAAATCCCGATCGAGGCACCAGAGGAGCTAAAGTATAGGTTGGTAGATAAGGAAGATATTTGGATCATAAATGACCATGGGGTCTTTATTATGAATCCTTTTAGATGTTGTATGGTAGGTCCAAGTCTAGAACTTGGCATGCTGTGTCTTTTTGCAAAGGTCCCACTCTAAGGGGTAATACCACAATTGCTTTAGGGTAATGTTCTTCTTCACCATATGCTTTGATTTTTATCCTTTTCCAGGGATCAACTGTATCTTCTGAATAACCTAGAGCATAGACAAGACTCAAAGAGAAAATGTTTAAGCCAACTCCCCCATCTATTAGGACACATTTAACAAGTTTTCTATGAATGAGGACTTCAATTTGCAAGGGAGTGCTATGGGGATGTTGCAAGGAACCAATGCTTGGATATGAAGGAGATGAGATTTGAATAGGATCCTCTAAAATAGGTTTGATGTATATTATGGATATCCCTTAGGGAACTTCATCTTTGGATGTATTCTTTGGTGATGATGCTATGGAAGGTTCTTGCAAGCTTTCAAGAGGTGTAGGAATAGATGCCTTTGGAGAATCAATTTTATTATTTAGGGATGACCCATTGCTAGACATAGGTGCATGATTTTGATCTTTCTCAACCAAATCCTTTAGGGATATCTTTAAGAGTTGCGTAAAAGAACCACCTTTCTTTGGAAATGTATTTGAATCCTTGTTAGGTTTTGACATAGTTGGATTTTGATTTTGGACTTGTTTGATTGCTCTGATATGTTGGTTTATCATGTTTTCTTCTTGTGTTTTGCTTTGGTATGTCATATTGATATGATTTAAGCTATTTCAAATATTTCTATTTCTATTTCAAGGGTTCGATTGTCTAAAAGTTGTTTTGATACATGATCAATTATCAATGTAAATGTGATAGTGTGATATGACACGAAAAGATGATTCAAGTGTTTAAAAGTTTGCAAGTTTTTTGATCTTCGATTTTGCAGTGCAATGATGATGATTTGATAAAAACCAAGTCCAATAGGAATGATATATCCTACAATGTGGGACAAGATTATCCTGACCAAGCATTGTAGTTTTGTGATAGAGAATGATGGATCTTGATGAGAAACTATGTTTGAGTGATCAGTTTACCAAAGAGGGTGATAATGCACTTTGAGATGTTTAGATCTTGAACTTGTTGAGGGTGAGTACTTGAAAATATTAAGGTGTTTATCTTTTAGAGTCTGATTTTGATGGATGATAACTTGACCAAGCAAACTAAGAAGACAATCCAAGCATAGAATGACAGATAACCTATGTTTATGATTACTGCAAATTGATCAAGCAAAAATGATAGATCTAAAAAAGGCATGTAGGACACAGTTCTAGACTAGTAGAAATAGAGACACGTACGACAAACTATGCAACCTCGAATGACAAAAGATACAAGACCATACGACAAACTAGGATTTTCATGTGAAAAAGAACAGTCTCGTATGACAAACTTTTCTAAACTATATGACTAAAGATTAATCTCATATGACAAATGACTAGTTAGTATGACAAACTTTTTTGAACCATACGACAAGATAAATGTTTCGTATGACAAATAATAGGACAAAGGTAAATGTGTTTGTTTGGTCGAATTTTGATGTTTTGCTTATGTTTTCCAGTTTTAGCTGTCTGATTTTTTAATTTAGGGATGAATACACAATAAACACATGATATTTTAAGTGACCTCAAGCATGCTAAACCCTAAGGAAGTTGGCTAAGAGAGAAAACCTTTGCTTGCAAACTTAGGTACACACCCAATAAATAATCAGCATATGGCCATTGAGTCTCACATTAATGGGGGCACAATATGGAAAGTATCTTTGGAGAGTTACTATCTCTCTTGCACAAAGATTATCACCCTTTTGGGGGTGAATCAGGTAGCTTCTAATTTAACTGGCACTACTAAGGGATCCGTTCAACGCGTCAAGTATAATACTCAATTAAGAGGTCTCCCAGCCTTAAAAACCAAGATTTTCTATACCCGAAGGTACGAAGGAGAGATATTCTTGAGCACTATCGTTGACTTGATTTTCATCAAATCACATTTATTTTATAGTGGGTTGGATTACTTGGCATTAGCCATTCCCACTTAGGTCGTTCCCCTCTCACCGGCTTTAATGGCTAAGAGTTATTAGCTCCTCGGGAGGGCGGGCCCGCTAAAGATATGCACTAATGATAGTAAAAGATGAGTCTAGCTTTCTAATCACCTAAGAAAGGTGAGAGCATACTCGCCTATCATCAAAAACACAAAATACATGATTGTTCATTCCTTTGGCAAAAGATAAGTGTGCCTAGAAAGATTTAAGAAATACACAAAGTTTTGTTGAATTCTTTTAGGCAACCTGCAAAATAGATCCATTAGTAATCATGATGTGTTTGGTTGAAATAAGTCTTTGGCTAGCGTATCTTCGACAATCATCCTGCAAAACTAGTTAGGTTGCCAAAAAGCTCATAAACAAAAAAGGGGTTAGCATTAATAATGATCAGATTAAAACCTAAAAACCCTAAAATGCAGTCTATTTAAAAAAATAGAAGCAGAAAGTCGTACGACACGCTTTACCAACTCGTACGACAAAACTTTAGATCTCATGAGAAAACATAAATAGGCTCATACGATAGAAAAATGAGCTTATACGAGTAAAGAATGATTATCTTGCCAACTCACAAAGAATTTAATATGAGCCAGCAAAGGAGCTCATACGAGTTTCTGAACTAGACCTGAGTAGAGATGAATGTTGATGAAGCTTGAGAGGCCAAAATGATAATTCCAACCCCATTGTGGGTGCCAAAATGTCATGCTTGTGAAATGTATACCTGCAACTACAACACAAAACAATCAATAGATCATTACAAGAATGGTTAGCAAATTTAAAACAAATAAAGATAAAACCATGGCTAATCGATCTATCACCTCCTAATAAATGCGAGTGTAGATTTCCTCTCGGATCTATATAAGCAAATTCTAGTTACTTGACTACATCTAGATGAAGGATTTAGGATGATAATGATGCATTTAAGCTAGAAAAGAGAATGACTAAGCTACATGATTCAACAATTATGCTAGAAAATAAGCTAGATCTAAGAATGCAATTGCCTATAATAACAATGCTCAAATGATATGCTAAGATCAATATTCCTATAGTAATAATGCTTGAAATGAAAATGAGATGGGATGATTATTTCTCCAAAATGGGGTCTATTTATAGGATTTCCAAGGCTAGTGGTGAGGTGGTAGGAATCAACAGTTAAGATTAAGTCTAAAGATATCAATGGTAAAATTGGAGGAGGTTAGAAAAGAGGTTGGATGAAAGGGAACATTTATCATCTCTATGGTGACAAGTGTCAAGAGGCTTCCAAGAGAGGGGACATGTGGCCCAAGAATTCCACGTGTCTCAAGGGGAGAGTATCCACACCATAAGAGGTTAGGATGTGCAAGCTAAGGCAGGTTTAATTAAACCCAGGGTTAGATGGAAGGGGTTAGGTTTAGAAGTGGTTAGGTTAGGTGGTTAGAAGTTAGGAGGCATGTGGGTAATTTGAATTTAAAATTCAAATAAGACTAATTAATTCTCAACAACTCATAAATTGATTTGTTTTAATTAATTAGGGAATTAGAAGAATTAATTGAAGATGGGAAGAAAGATTAATTAATTTGAATTAATTAATCAAAGGGGATTATGAAAATGAACCTATTAAATAAATCCTTAGGTTTATTAATAAGTAGATGAAAGGGGGAATTTAGTTAAATTACTTAGTGAATTCGATTAAATTAGGAAAAGGGATTAATTAAATAATTTCTTATTTAATTAATTATCTTCAAACCATTTTTAGGTGTATACAGATATTATAATGTTTTACCCCAAAATATTGGCAAGGAATTCAAATCTCAAGTGGGCATAAAGATGAAATTAAGATCTAGGGTTTCATACATAAGAGCTCTCTTTCTTCATTTGAAGGTCTAAGGAATCGAATCTGGAAAAAGATTTTGGGAGCGATTACAAGGAACCTTCTATGTAGCGAAAGAGAATATATTTGGAGTCTTCAAAAACATTCAAAAACACCTATCAAGCGTTCATCAAGCATTCTTTCATCAATTGGGGGCTTTTGAAGATATGGGAAAGCAATAGGAGATCACCGACTGAAGATTGGCTTGTATCTCTCCCTTGGGGTTGGGTATGATTTCATGTTTTTTCTATGTCTTTGTATGAGCTTCATTACATCAATTTGATTTACATTCATGATTTAGATCACTTTTCATCATTGATTTAGAGCATTTACTTTGTCAATTACAAGTAATTTTACTCTTAGGGTTGCTCTAGATTGTTTACTCTCATCCTATGATCTTGCACACACACAAGGTTCTTGCACACACTATTTTAGTATCCAAATCAACTATTTATTGAGGTGGAAATCACAAAAAATAGGGGTTTGACTAAGGAAAAACCCCATATAGCCACCCAAAACCCTATTTTTAGCTACAGGTGCAGATTCGAGATCCGAGCGTCCCTGCAACTTTCAGGACCAAGAGAGCGCACAAAGACTGTTCCGAGGGTAAGATTTGGTCAGAAACCACTGGGACAAGGGCACGACGCTTTGGTATTTCTTAGGACAGGGGCATGGTGTCCTGGTCCTCCTTGTTTTTTAGCAGAGTTTGGTAGATCAGTAGTTCAGAATCCAGAGATCCCAGCCTGTCAGGTACAACTTCTAGTTTGCATAATCAAGATAGGAGCGTAGCACTCCGGTCTTGAACATTTTTGCTCAGATTTATGGTACAAGTGCACATCTAAATTTATCTCTTAATCTATACTTTGTAATAGTATACGAGTTGTTATGAGTTCTGCATTTCCATATTAGGGTTGTTTATGCATACTTGTATTCTAGGTTAAATCATTCAAATTTGAACTTTTGTATCACTTCTTCCTCTCATTTATAGAAAAGGAATAGAAACGTTAAGAGGTAATCCTTGTCTCTCTCTTCCTTACAAGAAGTAGCCGAAGTGTGTTACCTCCCTACGCTCTTTCGTATTCCATAGTGTGTACATGAGAGTGGGATTAGGGCTTGTTTTCTTAGTCTCACTTTTTCCCCTACACATATATCTCAAATTTAAGAGTCATGAATGAAAAATGAAAATTATGTGTAAGAATTTCATGTGAAAGTGTGTCATGATGCAAGTCAAGAGTAATGTATTTGCAAGAGGAAGAGGGAAGTGCAATAATTATAATTTATATTACACCCTTGAAGTGATTGATGATGTATTGAATGAAAATATTGGGGATGATGATAGAGTTGGAAATAAGAGGAAGATAAATACTAAGGAGATATACATGTTTGATGTGATGGGGTTTTATGTATGTATATAAGGGTAAATTTGAGTATGGTGCAAAGGGGTGAAAAGTATGATGAGAGTGAAAGGTATAATGAATTATATAGGTAGAAGAGGGAGGTAGGTAAGTAGAGTAAAGAATTACATGAGGATTTATAATTTGGTGGGGATAATTTAAGGGAATGAAGCATAAATTTCCATTAGATTAGATATGTTTGGAAGAGGTGTGAATATTTGTGCAATAATGAAGAATGAAGTGGAGGAATGGAATGGTTAATATGGGGATGGTATGAGGGATGGAATAAGGGAGGGAAGAGGAAGATAAATTTTAGGAAGAGTATTGGGTATGAGAGAGATAAAACTCATTCACAAATGATTGATACTTATAAGAATTGAAAGGAATCAAGGTACATGAAAACACTTCAAAACTAATCTTAGATGAGAGTATTGTGAAAATTCTAGATCGTTGCAATTATGGAAATGAGATACACATATAAAACATAAATATAATTATACTACAACACAAGTGTACACAAGGAACACCCTTTTAAAAAAAAATCACACTAAAAAATGAACTAATTATGTATCAATAACAAAAGATTTATCATAATTTCAAGGAAACACCCTTACATGAGTATCACTTTCACATAACTATAGATAAATTAGAGTACTAAAATAATACCTAAAAATCAACTATTGTGTTACTCCTTAAGAACTCAATAAACAAAAGCAATAAAACATAGAAATAACGAATGGCAATTACAAAACCATGGACTAAAGCCACCCAAAAATGTGGTGCCCAAATATCTAGTTAGAAAACCAACACCAAAATACCAAGGTAAATTCAGAATTTAAAATAAGCATATTCCTTCCGCCTTTTATAAGTGTTTCATAACATGTACCATAAGTTAGTCAACAAATTGTAACACTCTTTTACAACTATTTCAATGTCTTAGATGATTTTATATTTCCAATGCATGAGGCCTAATTTTTGAAGACCATAACTTTTGATCTAAGTGCTATTCAGGACAATTTTAAAAATTATCTTGCTCAAAAATATCAATTCAATAAGCATCCTTGTAAATGATGTTGAATAATTTGGAATTAATTTTTATTTTGGCAAAAAGTGAACTCTATAGCCCAAAAAATGTGTTTATGCTTCATAGTTTGAAAAGTACATTCCTTATATACTCAATATTAGGATTTTTAAGAAAGAAAAGGTAGAAGAATCAACTTCCTACATTAATATTAAGAGTAGTGGTATATGGAATTTTTTTAATTTTATGTAAACTATTATAGAAAACACAAGGAAATACATAAATGTGTAAACATTAAAATACATAACACCAATAGTACATGGAAAACCCTTTTGAGATAAAAATACCACACTCCAATGAAAATAAATGTATTATTTAAATCCATGAAGATATTAAAACATACTTGCAAAGAAACATATTGTATGAGTATTATTAGCATATAATATTGGAGTAATTTTGATAGCATTCTAGTATCTTCAAATTCATTATACAATATTACAATTACAAGCACCTAATTCATAGTTAATGAGAAACCTAGAAACCATGAACAATTTTATAAATAAGTGGTTGAAGCCACTAGATTTTATGGTACCAAAATTTGACCCCATTTTCAATGACACACATGACTATTCCAACAAAGAGGCTAAAATTGGTAAATAGATCATGTCTCTATGTAACTAGCATAATCTATCATAATATTCCACCCAACTTGGGCACCCTATATGTAACTCCCATTGATTAAAAATAGTGTTACATGGAAATTTTAAGCATCTATTATAATTTTGGTCAAGATTCTAACATAACTCAGTTATACAAACTCTTGCATGCCATAAACATCTTTCACAAAATCCCTCAAAATTGGGGCACTCCAAATTTTATATGAATAGCACCACCCTTTATGATAACTTATAACACACTTTACAAGGCATTGATACTTGGCCAAATATTCCACCACATATTCCAATGCTCCATTTTGGCTAGAGCACAATTTAAATAAAAATAAATAAAAATATGAAAAAATAATATAGAATTGAATCAAATGCTAGGAGCTTGCAAAGGTTGAGACATCTTTCCTAACATTATTCCCCTTTTTAAACACACTTGAAGAGAAAAATAAGTACTGACACTTATGAACTAAGTACCACGGGATGATGTTGAACACTACTAGAAGCTAAGAGGGTGAGGGGTGGGGGGGGGGGGGGTGTGGTGTGAATCAATAGTCGCAAAAACCTGAACATATTAAGTTATTTGAACAACAATAGTTATCCAAAAACATATGCATGGAAGTAAACAACTCAAACATCAAAACACTCTCACAAGAACACCAATTTTTTTAAATAGAAAATCCAAACAGGGAAAAACCATGATGAGAATCAAACTCACAATACATAATAATTATTTTACAATAAATAAGGCTTCTTGCCAAATGAGCCCATTGTTATGGACTTGCTGACTAAAGCACACAACCTGAGGTAAGATACAAAAGAGGACTTGCTTAGCTGAAGATCACTTCTTTAGGGAAAGATACAAAATTGCTCTTACAATATAATAAAAATAGTAATTTGAAATGTATACAAAATAGCATATGTTAGAATGCATCTGTCTGCTCAATACATTTTTATATCTTCGCACAACTTTTGCATCCATCACTTACACCACTTTCACATCATCTCTCACCCATACATGTATCATCTATCACACACACCATCATCATCATACCTCTAACACAACCAATTCACTCAATACATATCAATATGACCCAAAGATAACTTCACTAGGTTGACCAAGGAAATATGAAATGTATACATAAAACCAACCCCCCCCAAAATCATCTGGAAGGTATAAGAAACATGTGAGGGTTCACACCAAGTTGGCACACTATTCGATTAATAACAAAAACCTTTATGCACAACCGCTTGGACCCAAAGACACAAATCAGTACAACACTTGATTTGTTAAACACATATTGTCTTATTCTAGACCTAAAAGAAAACAATTCATCCAAAAAGAACCACAACATATCAATATGAAACATAATCACGATGAGAAAATAAATCCAAATGGACAACATGATCATCAAAGATATATCTTGTACAAACATTTATTCTGAACCATAATAAGTTTCACCAAAGCAGACACAAAAGATAATAGAATTACTTTCAGACCAGAGAGGAAACACCAAGCTTTCATAAGCACATTAAATCATCTCCTTACTTCATTTCATCAGTAAAACATGAATCTACAATCAGTTCTATAACATAGAAACATAGAAACATAGAAACATAGAAACAAACATCCAAACTAATAACTAGATACATCATGTAATAGATGAATATATATACATATATTTGGATCACCTACGACAAAGGTTTGACATCAATGACAACAATGACATCCATATGTGCAACAAATGAGATGGCCATAGACTCATTGCACCACTTGAACATCTATGTATTCGCTAACTTCAAATGCTCTACAATATTTTGTAAAGTTTTAACTTTTTCTAGCATCACCCTCCCATTCTCTATCATGCCACAAAAAATGGTACTAAAAATATAATTTTATCCTGATGTGAAAGGTTGATTTCTTTACCAAACGTATGACACTCTAACTATCACATAGGCATATAATAACTCCTAGACTTAGTCAAACATTTAAATATGATTTCTTAAGTCAAATGACTTTCATAAGAATATGATTAGCTACCATGTGCTTTTCTTTTAGGGTGGACAAAGTGATTGCATCCTGCTACTTATACATCTAACTGATAGCACTACCAAACATAATGAAATATATCCACTATTTGATCGGGGTGGTCGTCTCTGGATTGAGACATTGTTGTGAGGTTTTTGGGATTGATTTTGATTGTTTTGATTATTGAATTGATGATTATTGGGGGTGGATTTTGGGGGAGCGGCCACGGTTTTGACCCGCTTTGCATCAGTTACACCATCATTGACCACGTTTTTGTTTTTAGACCAAAATTTTGGCTTGTCGTTATGATAAGAGGGAGAACTTTATGTCGACTTTTGGTAATGTTTCAAGGTTCCTTCCTCCATCAAGACACATTCGAGGGTGAGGCCCTTATCAGTTAATTTTTGGAAGGATTTGATACATTGGGATATTAAGGGTCTCGAAAGTTCAGGCACCAAGTTCTTTTGAAATAGCTGAATTTGATGTTGTTCTGGCATGTCCCACTAAAATTTCTTGATAAGATGTCGCCATCTTTGTAGGAAATTGGCGAAGGTTTCTCCAAGCCTTTGTTTTGTATTGCATAGGTCCATCATAGAAACATCATTAACCATGTTGTAAGCATAGTGGGCCACAAATTTTTCTGCCAAGTCTGGAAAGGAGACAATGGAACCTCGTGGTAGAGATGAGAACCATGCCAGGGCATCTCCCATGAGACTCTTGGGAAAGAGTCTGCAAAGATAAAGGTCACTATAGGAGACTTCTTGGCATAAGATGTGGAATTCTCAGACATGGTTGCGGGGGTCTCCTTTGCCTTCATACTTGGTGAATTTGGGGATCTCAAATCCTAGGGGGTAGGGTGCAACTGATATAGAAAAGTCGTAAGGACAAGGGAAAAACTCTTCGAATGAGTAATTTTTTCTTTTATTAGTCTTTTCTTTCATGTCCTTGATGATATTTTTCATGTCTTGAATTTCCTTGATGAGGTCTTGTTGTGGACTTTGATAATGATGAATTGTATTTGCCCCAAGAATTGGATGAGCCAAAGAAGGTGCAGCACCACCAATACATTGATATGATGAGGAGGTGGGAACATGGGATGGGAAGATCGATGTCGTAGGGATTTGTGTGATAGCTGTTTGTGGTCCGCAAACTATTGTGACGGGATTGAGTATGGCCCAGATAAAACTTGCGACATTGTTGGCTGGAAGGGAAGTTTGTGGAATAGAAATAGGTGGTTGAATGGAAGGAGGTGGTATAGAAGTGTATTGGAGAATAGATGAGATCGAATGTGATAGTGGTATAGATGGTAAGGAGGAAGAAGGTGAGATGGAGACCATGGTGGGAGGTGCTGCAGGTGGCATTGATTGAGCTTGGATGATTGATGGGGCTGCAATTGATTGAGTCTGAATAATAGGCGCATCACTTTGTGTGGAAGCGAGGTCTCCTTGTGGTTTTTGGGTGAGAGTGGATCTGTTAAATTTAGGTGGAAGTTGAGCTCCACTCTCAAGGAGAGTTTTCAGAAGTGTAGTAGGATTGTGTTGAATAAACTTTTCCATCATCTCTTGGTTATAAGAACTTGCTAGGAAAGTTTGCACTTCCAGAGAGAGTTCATTTTGGTTAACCATGTTAGGATTTTGGCTTTGATCTTGATTGCTAGGCTGCCCACTTTGTGTAGGATCTTGCGTGGGATCTTCATATAGGGCACTAATGTCTAGCATGCCATATTGTTGTTCAACCATCTTTCTCTTTTGGGATCGAGTTGCGACCATACGTGAATAACCTTGGAAAAGTTTGTAGGGGGGAATTTGTGATGAAAGGACTTAGCAAGATATTTGTGGAATTTTGGAGTTTGTATTTTATGACAAGGGATTTTTTTGATTGGTATGGTTCTTGGATTAGAGCCTGGATTTGACACCTTAGTCCTTGGATGAGGATTTTAGGTGGTGGATGCAACCACAAGTAAGGTGATGGCCAAGTTGTGTAGAATTTAGACCTTGGATTGATGATTAAAAATCCTCTCTTATACCAAGGATTGACTAATGATCCTAAGAAAAGTAAAGATGTGAGTTAAGAGTCTTGATCGACTCAAAAGGATTAGGAAAAAGGTAGTTGGAGAGGATTCCCCTTCAAGCACAAGAGCCAATTGATTAATGATGAGGTCTAAATGGAATTTCACAAGGCATGTAACCTTAACGCGAGGTTAAATTGGATTAGAGGATGATTGGATTTGAATTTTGATAATTGATTTGATAGTGGAGAGAGATTGATTTGATGTGCTAAGTCCTTGGGAAATTTGAGGATGATTGATGGAGGAGGTATGGTAGTGATGGCTTAGAAGAAACTTGATGACTAGGTTGTCTTTGGCATGAACATGACTTAATGGAGGATCGATTCGAATGGCAAGTTGTATGAAGGGATACGACCACCCTGAATTGGATGATAGTAGGTGTTTCAATAGACAAGATTGAATGTTGATGGAGAGGAGGGACTCTTAGCTTCTCTCTTAGGCTTATGAAATATGGGATGGATGGAGCTTTGACGCAATTTTGGACTTTATGTGGGTAATGACTTGGACAATTGTTTGTGTCTTGACAAGTGTTTTTGCAAAGTGTTTGGGGATAGTGATGTGTCTTTAGTATTCTCTTGGCAAGTATGTATCAAACAAAGCAACCACAATGATCAAATGCATATTATCGCAAATACACTCATGCTCATATACAACATTCTTAAGGCTGGCAAGGACAATAGTCATTGGATCCCAATCGGTTTCCCAGCTACGCTTACCCAGAGCGAACACTTAGATGCTTGACCCCACTAGCTCCCCTCCATGAAACTCACTTCTCGGGGCAGCCAAGCATCAATTCCCATGAAAAATCCTCATGGTGAACTTTGTGTCTCTACTAAGGGCCATAAAAATATGGGCAGCTTCGGAGGTCCAACCTCCTGCACCAATGACTAGAAGGTTTTTGGCCACTATGAACAAGGTGTTTAGTAAGTCTTCCCATTAGGAGCTACCCTTCAAAGTTGCACAAGTGTAATTGAGGCCTATATCCCAATGAAGCACCAAGAACTTAGTAGTCACGCAAGCATGATTGAGATCTCTAGGATCCTACTAAGCACCCAATGTGAGAGTGAACTCTCATATAGCCCCAACCATTGACCCTTTCATAGTCAATGGCCTATTTATTATAGTTAGTTGGGAACCCCAGGTCTAGGTGTACTCACTTGGGTCATTCCCCTCTTACCTTCTCAAAGAGAAAGTTGGGAGGGCAGGCCCGCTAGAGGTAAACACACAATCAAACAAGAAAAGGTTGGAGGGTCTGGATTTTTGGTCGTCTAGTAAGACGAGAGCATACTCTCCTACCTTTACACTTTTCTTAAAGACACATAAGACAATGGTTCATTCCATTTTAATTAATATCTAGGTGCCTAATTTAAATAAATGCACAATATTCAGTTGAATTAGCTAGGCAACCTACAAAACAACTTGATTAGTAGTTTGAAAAATGGAGTCTTTAACAAGCGTCCTGCAAAAGACAAATAATTCTTTACTCTACTTACCTACCTCCAAAAATAATGTCATCAACAAATACTTCAATAATCAGTATATCATCATTAGTGATTTTATACTATAGATTACTGTTAGCACTGCCCTTAGTAAAACCAAGCTTCAAAAGATATTTATCCAACCTTGCATACCAAGCTCTAGGTGCTTGTTTCAATCCATATAAAACTTTCCTTAACTTGCAAACTATATCTGTATCATTTGGTAGTGAAAAACCATCAGGTATCTCAATATAAACATCCTCATTAAGATCCCCATTAAAAAATGCACATTTTACATCCATCTGATAAACCTTGTAGTTTTTATAAGGAGCGTAGGCAAGAAATAATCTTACAGCTTCAATCCTAGCTACAAGTGCAAAAGTCTCTCCATAATCAATTCCTTCCTTTTGAGAATATCCTTTACAAACCAATCTACCCTTATTTCTTATAACTTGACCATCCTCATTCAATTTATTCATAAAAACCCATTTAGTTCCAATAACATTTTTATTTTTAGGCCAGGGAACCAAAGTCCATGTGTTATTTTTCTCAATTTGATCTAATTCTTCTTCCATAGCTTTTAACCAACGTTCATCTTTACATGATTTAATTACTGATATCGGTTCAACTTGTGAAATTAAACATACCTCATTAGTTGTCAGTCTTCTTCTTGTCATCACTCCATTTCTCTTATCCCCAATGATTTGATCTTTAGAATGATTCAATCTCACATACCTAGGAGTCTTCTAACTCTCTGTTCCTCTTCCTTGTTCTTCAGTTATTACAGAATTCCCTGATGTTGTCGGAGTAAATGGTTCAACTCTTTGTTTCAATAAAGGTGCTTTTGGTTTAAGATATAATCATTTCGACTATCGGTTCCTTCTCATAAACTCTGATTTGACTTATGTTCAACTCACCTACTTTGACATTAGCACTCTCCACAATTCTCTGCAATCTCTTGTTATAACATCTATATGCTTTGCTTTCATTAGAATAACCAATAAATATGCCTTCATCACTTCTAGGATCAAATTTCCCAATAGTATCATCTCTCCTAATATAAATAATATTTACTACCAAAAATTCTGAAATACTTAACTATAGGTGTATTGCCAAACCATAATTCATAAGGTGTCTTACCGGTTTCTCCTTTGATATGTACTTTGTTGAATGTATAAACCACTATACTCACTAATTCTCTCCAGTAGATATGAGGTAGACTCACTTCCATCATCATTGTTCTAGCCACATCCAAGATAGTTTTATTTTTCCTTTCCACAACTCCATTCTGCTGAGGTGTTCAGGGAGCATAAAATTGTCTTCTTATACAATGCTTGTCACAAAAGTTATTAAACTCACCAGATGTGAATTCTCCACCATCATCTGATCTCAAACATTTAATGTTCATTAATGTCTCATTTTCCACCTTAGCCTTAAAGATTTTAAATTTTTCAAATGCTTCATATTTTTGTGTCAAAAAAGTAACCCACATCATTCTAGAATAATCATCAATGATTAGTATGAAATATCTATCACCATGAAAACTTTCAACTCTAGTAGGGTCACACAAATCAATATGAATAAGATCAAGAACATCATATTATTTATCTTGTATACTCCTAAAAGAGGTTCTGACCTGTTTACCCATTTGACATTCCTTACATACTGAATTATAGGGCTTCATAATCTTAGGTATATTCCTAATTGCCTTAGTTGAATTGATCTTCACAATGGAATCAAAATTCACACGACATAACCTTTTATGCCATAGCCAACTCTCATCAATTTGTGTAATCAAACATGTCTTCTCACTGGAGTTCAAATGAAATATGTTACCTTTTGTTTGTGTACCGATTGCAATCTCCAAGCTAGATCTGTTAATGATTTTACATTTTCCATCCTTGAACTGTAGTTGAAATCTCTTGTCTACCAATTGTCCTACACTCAAAAGATTATGCTTCAAACCTTCAACATAATAAACATTGTTAGTATTGTTTTTACCATCCAATTACATAGTTCCTTTTTCTTTGATCATACATGCCTTGTCATCTCCAAATCTAACTAGTCCACCATCAAATTCTTGCAAAGACAAAAACTTTCCTTTATCTCTAGTCATATGATGTGAACAACCACTGTCAATTACCCATTCATCCTTGTCATCAATTTTAGTAGCAAGTGCCTTCTCTTCAGGTACATTCTCTTCCAGTGCCAAATCATCTTCCTTGATAGCTAGGAATGGGTTTGCCAGATCCACTAGTAGAGTCTTCTTTCGATTCATCATCTAAATCAGTAATGCCTTCCTCATCCGCTATGTAGCATGATTTGTATTTTTTTTTCTTGTATTTATACTTGTTATGATATCTAGGGTTAGGCTTAAATGATCTTTTAAATCTTTCTTCAAATCTTAAATTCCTTTAAGGACATCTAGATGCAAAATGACCAATCTTATTACATTCAAAACATTTAAAAGGTGCTTTTCCTTCATACTTACTTCACATCAGTTCTTTCGGTACTCTTCTAGAAAATAGTATTTCAAGTTGCTCAAACTCATCATCTTCTCTCTTCATATCTTCTAATTCCTTTGATTATAAATCTTTCCAATCTTGCTTACTGATTGTAGATGTAGATGCATGAAAAGCAGGTTCAGTCTTCAAAGCTCCAGAAGATACAAATTTCTCAATCTCAAAAGTAGATAGTTTCTCAACTAAAGTATCTCTATTGATAGATGTATTAGCCATTTTTCTCAACTCATTAATAGCATTAACCTTTATTTTGTAAGCCAATGGTAGGACTCTTAGGACTTTAGGAACAATTTCATCTTTGCTCAGAGTTCCACCACAACATTGAATTTCCATAACAATCTCATTTACCCTTTCCATGAATGCAGTAATCCTTTCATTTTTTTCCATCTTCATGTTTTCATATCTCATTCAGTAAGCGTCAAGTTTTTCAATCTTCACTGTAGAGTCACCTTCATTAAGAGTCTCCAACTTATTCCATATAGCATTTCTAGATGATTTGTCAGTTAATCTCATTATTTGTTGATCAGAAAGTGCACACAAGAGGGACTCTCTTTCTCTATAATCATTCTCAAGCTCCTTGTCCAGGTTTTTTGGAGGAGGATTGCTAGATCCCGAATTATAGGGTGTGACACCATTCTATGTGATCTCCCAAATCTCCTTGCCAAGACATCTTAGATGAGTCTCCATTTGAATCTTCCATACTATGTAATTTGTTCCATCAAGCCTCATAATATCCCTCCGAAAGATAGCTCCAAAAGCATTGGATGAGCTTGAACTGTTAGTCACCATAGGATCTTCCTCAAGTGGTTAAGCTTTCTACAGAGAGGACCAAAGCTTTGATACCAATTGTTAGACAATTTAGATAATTGGAAGACAACTGAGGGGGGGGGGGTGAATCAGTTGTCACATATTATAGGCACATTAAGCAATTAAAGTTTAATACTGGAACCCAAAACAATAATACCGGAATAGTAGTTAATCCAATTAAGCATAAACAGTAATAACAGAATAAAATTCATCCACACAACACCAAGATTTGTATGTGGAAAACACGGTAAAGGGAAAAACCATGGTGGGAAGCCTACCCACAGTCAGATAAAAATTCTGCAGTAAGTATGTGAATTACAATAAATTGGCCTACACTTGTAGGAAGGCCAACAACCTAGAGCACACTTCTCATCACAAAAGGAGCCTCACTGACTACATAGAAATCCAGACTACAATCCAGAGAAGTGTTGAACTGCAAAAGATAGCATCTCCTATGCCAGAGTACAGTTTTGGTTAAGTTCAATGCCAGAGGACTAAATCCTCTTACATAAACCCAATTAGATCTCTAATGAATGACCAACTCCTCTACCTAAATGATATTACATTATTCGCACATTGCATTCCTTGACCATGACCTCTTACATTAACCATGATGATCTACAATGAGATCTTACATCTTATTTATACAAACCCTCGACTATAAACAATCAGATCGGCCACTAGACAATAAACCAATTACATAATTACAAATCATGTCGGCCTTAGACCAAAACAAATAATATCAACACATAAGACATCCCGAAAATACATCAATATGTCCTATCCACACATTACATTAAAGTCGGTCCATAACCTAAATGAACTGGGACCAAGTGTAGGTCCACACACTTCAGCAATGATCTCCAAATGCCAAGTCTTGAACATCATCACCAATAGCATCTTGAAACTCCATTAGAAGTTGCACCAACACCACTTATGTAATTCATCAAATATCTTCACTAAAATCTCTTCCGGTAAAACCCTTGCTGGAACCAGAAACCAATATGAGTATAAGTATCATGAACAAGCCAATTCCATCACCAGATTATACTAGAGCTTTCCAGACTATGTTGGATCCAAGTTAACCAAAAATCACACATCCTACCGGGACCAGAAGGGTGTCGGTAAAGCATCCAAATAACCAGTGTTGGCATCAATATCAAAACATCAATGCAACATATAATAAATTCCACCAAATGGCCAATAGATATTACTTGTGCATTGAATGCACAGTGCTAGCCCATTGTTTCATCTTCTTACTTCTTCCTCCATTCTTGCTTGATCTCATTTTTCTTCCCAATTTCAGTTATGGGAGCAGGTCTTACCTTCTTTTGCTGACAGGGCTTTCTATTTCTAGATTTTTCTACATAATCGGAAGCAGTGCTACAATAGTACACAACATCCATGCCAATCTCATAATTGGGGAACCTTCTAACACACCAGTTAGACCATCTTCTTTTGGTCATGTTGTTGTGACTGTTAACAGAAACCGGTGGACCTCTTGATCATGTAGGGACATTTCTCCTTTGGTTCCATGCAGGTCTTTGACTTCCATATGCTCTATATTCATTTCTATGTTGAGCATGTGTGTTCCACTAGATGTCATGGAAATGTGAGTTCTTCTTCCTGAACTCATGACTTCTATGGCAAGATCTATTGCATTTATAACAAACACTATTTGCATAACCGGGAGAGGAATTATGCATGTTTCTACTCCTTGATACATTTTGTTCATATGCATGATCCCTATGAGATCCTAGATTATTCTTTCTAGATCCCTTTCTACATTGTTCTTGCCTATGGCCATAACCATTGCATGCAAAGCAATAACCGGAGAGGGAAGGTTTATAACTTACAAACTTATTCTGCCATGCCTGGGGAGATCTTACCAGTTTGGCATCTCCATATCTACTTCTCCAAGAATGGATCCTATATTGTCCATGCTCTACAACTCTTCCATCTAATCTCTTCTTTCCCATACTTTTTTTGTCTTGTGGGAGGTAGCATTTCCTTGTCCTCTACTGGTAGGAGGTCTTCTTTATTGTCTTCTCATGTTCTTGCTTCCAGTGAAGTTGTCTTCTCCCATCTTCCCTTTTCCTTTGGGATCTATATTGTTTCTATTTCTTGTAGCACTGATCTTCATCCTTGTTTGCATGTCTTCACTGGTTGTGATTAGATCAACCTTCTTTTGAGGAGCATTCTTAGTAGTGAAGGTCTGACCCATATTCTCTCCATTTGAGTAGACAAACAAAATGTCATTGTGGGGGACATTCTTGTTGGTGGAGCATTCACCGGCACCATTTCCTAATCCACTGGTATCCTTGGCATCCTTTTTCTTTTTCAACATTTTGTCCAAGGCTTCACTGTTGCCATCAAATAGGATTCTCACCTTGAGCTCATCCTGACATTTCTCAAGGTCATTTAGGAGAATCTCCATTTCTCCAACTAGCTGCTGATATTCTTTATCTTTTGCCTCTAGCTCAAATGCTAGAACTTTACATTGACACTCCTTGGTGTCTTCTTGTTGAGTCTTCAACTCTGAGATGCACTTCTTAGATTATTCAAGGCATTTGATCAACCGGTTCTACTCCATGACTGTAATTTTTTTTAATAACTTGTATTCATTTCTCACTCTACTAAGTTCTTCAAGTGCATTTTCAAGTTCTCCTTCAAGATCAACTTCTTCTTCTTCTTCACCTTCACTATCACTGCCAAATACATCTTGCCGGTAGGAGTGATCTGCATGATTATTCTCATATGTGTGCCTCTCATCTTCTAATTCTTGATCCATGAAGAGGTGGGTTCCTTCTTCATCATTGTTGTGACTACTAACAGATCTACCTTCATCATATGTAGATGCATGAGTTACATTTCTCATCTTTTCTTCACAAACCAGTTCTGCAGTGGTAGGCTCATTTCCATAGAGATTCTTCAATCTATCCCATAAGCTTTTCATTAATCTACATCTATCCACCTGTGAAGAAATATCATGTGATACCCCACAAAGTATAACCTTCATTGTTGCATCATTACATTGGTTTCCTCTTTCTGCATATGAATCAGTGGGAGTACTGACTTTGCAAGAGAAACCATTTACAACAGACATGCAGACATCATTCCCTAAAGAGGATAAGTAGACTTCCATTCTACAACTCCAAATGGAATAGTTTGAACCATCAAATACCAGAGCTGGGATTGAAACTAAACAAATCATTGTGTCCTTAAGCCAAAATATACCCAAGCTAGAGAAATCTTGTCAATTGGGAACCTATGCTTTGATACCAATTGTTAGACACAATGTGCCATTGAGAGGGGAGGGTGAATCAATGGTTTACAAACTTTTCCATTTTCTATCCTATGTGCGTATATCGATTAATAGATTTAATAGAAAGTAGACTTACTAGTTAGATGGGAGAGTATCACAAATGCAATCACACATGAAAGGGACGTCACATAACACCAACATATATGAGGAAAACATAAGATGGAAAAAACCTCAGTGAGAAATGTTGTTGGAATCTACTTCTGCAATCCAACCTCACAATGAAACTCTGATTACACTGTTTAGGTCACCAACCCAAGGAACACTAACCCCTACACCGAGCTCCAAATCAGTGACCTTCAATGAACATAATCGATTATACAAGTTATAGCCTTCTTATAAATGAACTTTGTAACTCTTCTGCAAATCTCTTCACTGGATCCTCTATCCAGTTCACTGTCGGTTCTTTGATCACCCACTCACTGTTGTAGCTTGATCTCCTACTGCAACCTTACCGGTTTAGCCTCTTCTTCTTTGTCAGTTCTTCTCTCTGCCAATTCTTCTTTGTGTTGGTTCTACTCTCTTTCGGTTCTCTCTTTTCTCTACTACACTACTACACTCCACCATCGTTCTTGATAACTTAGTCATATGTCTACCATCTGATTCTTGTTAGTTCTTTGCTTGCCTTCTTTGAATTCATCTGCAACTCTTCTTTTCTAATATGGTCACCACTGGTTCACTCCTCCATCAGACTCAATGTCTGACTACCAGTTGCCTCACTGATACTGGCTGAACCCTTCAACCCGATTCTCTCTTTCTCGCACTCAGTGTCTTCTCAAATTGTCTTTTTTGCACTTGATTGATTTCTCCTCTCACATGCAGCAACACCCTCTCATTTTGTGATGGTCTTCATCAATTTTGGCTTGCATATATAGAAACTATTTTTCTCACTAAAAACTAATTCAAACTTTAGGCGGTTAGGGATTCTTCATTGACCTCGAGGCAAACCAAATCCAATAAGGTCTTATCGGATCTGATCTTCTTGATTGATGAATTGCAACTCATCAATCAATCCTACCATTTTTGTGCCTTCTAGAAAATGTCTTCCTCATTTTGCAATCTCCTTTTAATCTGTCAGCTGAATTCTTGGTCGATTACCAAGAATGGTTTGGCAGTTTCCTTTTCCTAGCTCGATCTGCTCAAACAATCTCTCCTAGATCTCTATTGTCCATTTGACCTTGAGTCACAAACCTTTGCTACACATCCCATGAATTATGTAGTTGACATAAATGTCAACCTATCACCATCTACCTCACCTCCTAACACTTTACCAACTCACCATGTCGACCTGTGCATGCATGCTTGCCACTAAAACTCCACATGTCCACTTTGTTGACATCCACCTTTGCTAGGTCATCTGTGTCAGTCTGGATAGGATCACTGACCAACTCCATTATCGAGTTCTTCTACTGGCTCACTAACCCTACCGGTTATACCCTAACCGATCTACCATCACCTTGCACTTGGTTTCTCTTCTGATGTAGCACCTTTGCTAGTTGCCAATCATATCAATCCACCATATACTCATCTTTATCAGAAAGGAACACGCAACTTAACCTCTTTTCTCTCTTACCGGTTATCATACTTACTGGTAGGAACCCTTGATGACACCATGTCATCAAACTTCAACTATTTCCATCTGAGGCATCTTCATACTGGTTGCACTCTCTATCTATAGCTTCTCAGCCTTGCCTTCTTCATCATCAGCTCTAACCATATCTCACCCGGTTTGTCAAAGTGACAAACCCATCACTTCTTTACTCTTCCTTCTCTATCCTGGTGGCACAACATGCCAACACTTTCTGATTTGGTGCACATCTTTGATTTCATGCATCTGAGGCATTCTTTTGTTTCACCAGTAGATCTAGTGTGAGCCTTCAATCAATTGCCTTTAACTTTGTTGTCTTATCTCCAAGAACTATGATGCATTTCATGCATAAAGGGAGATAAGATCCACTTACTGGTGGGAGTGGATCCTTGTCATCTGCATCCTGCAATGCACCACTGTGGCTTCCCTGTTTGAGCAACATATCTTTAGACAGGCACATGTGATCTAGTTTGGGCACGCTCACTGTCATTCTTCTCTTCAAATGGTGATTGCATCTTTATCCGGTGGGAGTCCTATTATTTGACATCCACACAACATACTGGTTACTTGTACATACTTTTGAAGAGGGGAAAAGACTTGTGAGGTGGATTTAGTTAGAAAACATGCAAGTGAAACATATAATCAAATGAAATCAAAGACATAACTCCAAAACACATGAAAACATGAATAAGATGTAGATAGCTCACAAAACCTTATACCTCTCCCTCGGATTGAGCTTGATGAAGTGAAGGTGCTCCTTGGTGATGCTCCACTTGATGTGCTTCTTTGATTGCTTGATGTGGATGGCTCTCCAATGTTGCACACAATATGAAATGGATTCTAGGAGGATGATATGGACAAAATGGCTAAATGTGGATGAAATATGATTTGGACAAAATGGCTCTCCTCTTGCATGCTAAGATGATTTCCTAGGCTCAAAAGGGAAGCATAAGATTATTGAACTTGGAGATGAAGATTGGAGAGATGGAGTCCTCAATTTATAGGAAGAGGAGAGGAAGAATGGATGGCTAGGATGGATTCAAGATGAAGGGCTAGGATTGCTTGTGAGTTCACACAAGGTCCAAGAGAGGGTGTGGAGACCAAGAGATATACCTTAAGGCATTTCTTGTCTCCACACTCCTCAAGGTGCACTGGGAAGATTTCCCAAGGTACCTTGAGAAGAGCAAGGTGCATTGGGAAGGCTTCCCAATGTGCCTTGCGAGGAGCAAGGGATGTGACATTCTTTGAAAAATGGGGAGGAGGAATTTAAAATTCTCCAAAAAGGGATAATCATGGGGATTGGAGGAATAAGAAGGAATTAAAAATTCCTTGGGAGAGGAGATTCCTAGAGGATTGTGAGATTTTGAAAATGTAACATTCACCTAGGAAAAGAGCATTAAAAGCTAGTGGTTGGATGGAAGGGACAAGGAGTTGACTTCGTGGCTAATCATGATGATTAGCCATTAGCAACTCATTAGGAGGGGGATTAGAGGAAATGTTAGGTGGGATTAGGATTTGTAGGAGGATTTGAATAGGAGAGAGAATGAGTGGAGAAAATTAAAAATTAAAAGAATAAGGTTAAGTGAGTTTAGGGAGTTTCTAGAAGACTTTATTAGGTTAATGATGAATTAAGAAGATGGTTTGTAGGAATCATGTGGGTTAACTAATTAATTGAAATTAATTAGCTAAGAGGGAGATTTGTGAGGATTTAATTTTTAGAAGAATAAAGAAAGGGATTGATTTATTAAATAAATCAGTCACATACCATAGTGACAATATTGATTAGATTTAATTAATATTCAGGAGAATTTGAATTAACATAATTAATTAATTAATTATGCAAGAAATTAAAAATAATTAAAAATAATTAGTTTTAAGTGTCTACAACTTCTCCTTTAGTGTTGATGTGATTTAGATAACATTCCCCCTCTTCATCATAATCAACCGACCAACATCTTGCTCTCTTACAGATATGGTCATTTACTAGTTGTTATATATGTTGGCATTATATACTTAGATGAGAGTGGTTGATGTTGTCATTGATGGCAAACAACTGGTAACAAGGTTCAAAGGCTCTACCAGCAACAGACTTCACCTACCAGCACCGACAGTCACTATAAGGTTATTCACACCAGCATCCAGTTACATTGGCAGCCCAAGCCAACATGGAAATAATATCGCTTATGTGAATTGTATGGTAATGTATTATTATATTTGTATAGCCAACATGATGTATTGTAAAGACTCATATATGTATGACATCTTGTAGGTCATTTGAATTGTGTGAGAGTATGTATGTAGGTATGCATGTAAGTGGTATATAAGGGCGAATAAGAAGCAGAGTAGAGTGAAGCAAGGTTTTGGCAGAGGTATCAGACAGAGCTTAAACCCTTACTGAATCCAACATTACAGATGCTATTTTGAGCAATACTTGTTTATTGGATTTAATCATCCAATTGTGTAGTCAATGAGACTCCATTTTTTGTATTGAGCAGTGAGCTCTAGGCAGTTGGCCTTCTTGCATATGCAGGCCCCTATTGTACTAAGTAATATTTATTCATAGTGGCCAGTGAGTAAATATTGTGGTTCACAAATCCCATTGAGTTTTTTCCCTTACCGGGTTTCCTCGCCAAAAATATGTTATGGTGTGCATTGATGCTTATTCTTTTGTTTCTCTTTATTGCATTATTACTTGCTTGCCGGTATATTAATTTGGGTTGTAAAGTTGCAAATAAGTTTAAATATTTCATCCACCGGTTAGACATTGATTCACCCCCCATCTCGGTGTCTTTGGGACTAACCAAATATCTAACAATTGGTATCAAAGTCTGGTCCTCTATTTGTAGAAGCCTAACAACTTGAGGAAGATTCTGAAACCGGTACCGATTGAAAGTTTGAGACAATAGTTGGAAGGAGCTCTTGAAGATTTTGATGTAGAAAAATTAAAGAATATCAAACTGGAAGATGAACTCAGAACTGCTCGGGAATTTATCAAAGCACTTCAAGATAACCTGGTTATAGCGAAGAATAAGAGAAAAGAATTACATGTGCAATTGCAAAACCAAGATGATGAAGAAAAAGAAACTCTCAGAGATATTGCAGAGAAATTGAGACAAGAGAATAGTAACATGAGGAATGTGATGCAATATTTAACCATGAGACTATGTAAGGATATTGAAGATAGAAAGAGGAATGAGGAAGATTTGGCCAGAAGACTTAATGAAATATCAAATGAATCTCTAAGGCTTAGTTATGAAAATGATATTCTTAAAACAGATTTAATTCACATGCAGCATGACAAAGAGGAACTTATGAGACAAGTTAGTACTTTGGAAAGTGAGTTGGTCATTGCAAATGAATACAAAGACAAATTCAAGAATAGTTCAGACAAGCTTGATGATATGCTGAAAAAGTCAAAAACATGATGGAGAAACAGTTGGACTTGGATTTGAACATGGAGAAAGTTCTGGAACTGCAAACAATCATGATCACAGCAAACCGGTAAGAGAACCTAATGCTTATAAATTCAATGGCAAATGTTTTAATTGCAACAAATTTGGTCATAGAGCAAATCAATGTAGATTTAGGAATAATCAGAATACAAACTTACCCACTGGTCAATGTTCCAAATGCAATAAAAATGGTTATAACTCAAAAAATTGTAGAATGAATGTAAAATGCTATGTTTGTGGTAGATTTGAACATATATCTAATCAATGCAAAACTCAAGCCGGACAAGGTTATGGAAAAGCTATTCAAAGAAACAATGTAACCTATTATGCATGCAATAAGATTAGGCATATTGCAAGATTTTGCAGAAGCAAGAATGTACCAACAAACAATAGAGGATATAATGAAAAAGGCAAAGAAAAGGTGAATGAAATCAAGAAAAGAATTCACTAAACAATGGATCAGGAAGAGAGATAAGAGGAATGATGAATTTGTCTCTACACCGACAGGAGATTCTTCATCTAACTAAGGAATAATCCTTAGGGGTAAGGCAACTAATTGAAGATCATGTATTTACCCTCAGTTGGTGGTAAGAAGTCACAATTCTTCTTTATCGACACATAGGTTGGAAATTCACTTCATCGATGAAACATTTAATGCGGTTGTAAGTTAATCTTTTGGTTATAAAGAATCTAAATTTCTCATTTCAACTTACCAAAGCATTCAAGCATTCAAAGAGCATGAAAGTTGAGCATCAACATTCAAGAAGCAAAGTAGCAAAGGTTTTTTAGGGCATTCAAGTTTTTCACTTACATTCGACAGTCAAAGGTATTTATCTTATGAAATGGCTTCTTCATCCTCCATTCTTGAATTCATTACAAACCCTACTATTGTGGAAAATGTCAAGTGTCCTAGACCAGTCTTTAAAATCATCCCTAAGATAGCTAAGTTGGATGACTCCATTGGTGCATTTTCAAAAATCCTGAAGGGAGTCACATTTGTTGAAGACCCTAGGGCATACATTCACTATAACATCAAAGATTTAGGGTCTAAGGATTTAAAGAACATGTTCGTGAATGTTATTACTGAAAAACAAGGTGTAGTCAAACTAGAACACAAGGTCATTGAAGATTTAGGGTTCACTAACATCCTTCACATGCCTGAATTCTCAGGTGAGATTGTTCGTTATGTTCTTAGCCGAGTACATGGTGAATTTTTTGGTTAGATTCAATTTTCAAGACCACTAAGGAAGCAATTAAGGTTGTTACTTGTTTACCTTCTACCAACACTAGGCCTGAGAAGAAAAAGAAAATTCCAAACAAAGAGGTTATGAACTTAATTGACACTACATTTGATAACAGATCACTTAGGGTGATATAACTAACAATAATGTCAAATATGCTAGTATGGTTATTGGATACAAAGTTACTCATACTAATAGGCTGAATTATGTTTCAAGTTTATGCATTCATAGTGCCTATGAGGTGATTATGAATAATGCTAAAATTGACATCTATGAATGGTTGAAAGATGAACTGTTAGAACATTTAAGCAAGATTAAAGGTGACAAGAAGGGAACTTTCAAGTTTGGGAATTTGATTGTATGCTTGATGCTATATTTCTCAAAGGAGATTCTCAGTATTGGACACAAGGACTTTTCCTATGATATTTTTGTTGGAAAATAGATTAAGGAGGCAATTACCAACATAGGTTTAGATGGTGACAAACTGGTAAAAGAGTATTTCAAGAACTTTTAAGCAAAAATGAGGCAAAGTGAAAGAATCCCTCAGAGCATTGTAGATAAATATGACAAACGGATATGGTTTATTGTGAAAAGAGATGAAGTATGGATGGAGGCAGTTAGACCTAGAACTGTCTGGATAATAAAGGGGGGTAATGAAGTGGAATCACACATCTTGGAATCTTATGCTGGGATACTCCTAGATGCTCCACTAGAACCCACTGAGAAGATCTTTGGTAAGGCTAAAACTATAGGGAGTGATGTTTCTATGCAGAAGCAGAGGAAGAAAAGAGAAAAATAAATAAAAGATGCTTCAAAGTTTGTTAAAGTTGTTAATAAGGGTTTATTGAAACTTGATCCAATGAGAGGTGTTGTTGAACAAGAAAGAAAATCAGAACAACAACCGGTAGCACATATTTCTTCCGTGGCTACCTCATTTGACTCTGACAATGATAAGGCTACTGAATTCAAAAGGGTGGAAAGAAATAAAATAAAACCCTCACCGACATCTGGTCCATCTTCAAAGAAATCTAGAACACTCAGAAAGAAACAACAAGCTATGAGAGATCCAAATGGTCAGAAGAAGAAGGTCACACCAAAGAAGAAACCAGAACAAAAGGAACCAGAATAAATGAAATAACTCAAGAAGGAAATCTTAGTAATGTCAATAAGTTCTATCATTCTTTTATTGATTTTGATAAGGATACCATTGAGGAGAGTATTATTTTGTATCTAGACATATATTAAAAAGTTCTTATTAAGGTTGTATATGTTCTTCCTAATGATTTATATTTGAGACTTGAAGCAAAGAGAATGTCTATTATGGAGTTAGATAAGAAATTAAAGGTTGAGGTACTATTAGCCGTTCATCCTGTTAATTCTAAGAAAGAAATAGATGACTTAATATATGAAGCTAACAAGACTATTTTTGTGAGTGGTCACCAACAAGTTAGTCTTATGACCGACAAAGTAAAGGAGATTGCAAATGAAACGACTGATAAATGGGATACATTCTTTGTTGAGAAGGAAAAGGGAAGAGAAAGATGGACATAAAATTGACAAATCATTTACTAAAGTATATCAGAAAATAGAAAAGGGTAAGAGTAAGGTTGGCAATGTACCTGACATCATAGTTAAGGACAACTTACCACCACCGGCACAGGACACCCCACCGGTAGTATCAGAGGCACCGACATAAATGCAAAATGAGCTTGAAAAGATATCAGAGGAAGTGAAAACAGATAATGTTGATTCCAAGTCAGACATTCTATTTACAATGAATGCTGACACTCATGACATCAATATTGTGTTGGACAAGGAAATTGTAGAGGAAAAGAAATCTGAAGCTATAAATGTTGAGAAACCTGAATCACCAGTCAAGACTGTTGACACTCAGTAGAATATTGAGATACCGGCTAAAACAAAAAAGGAACAAGAATAGACACAATCAAAACTGATAGTAAATAAGAATGACGATAAGAGTGAAGACAAGAAGGAAGAGAAAGTGGATAAGGAAGAGGTTAAGGTAACTGAACAGGTATCTAGAGAAGAGAAGAAAGTTATTGCTGAAGCTAGCACTCCTCCCAGTACTTCTACTATGGACTACAAACCGACAAATGTTACTGATGTATTATTGGATTCCATAAAGAAGATAACATAATGCAATGCCTTAGCATTTAAGGCTATTGATGATTGTTTACCAATTTTGCAGATGATTGCACCGACATGCAAGGTGGATCACATTGTTGGGTCTATAGGTAAATTGGACACATTGTCCAAATTCATTTCTTCTAACATTCAAACTATAGATAAGATAAATGAGGAGACAATTAAGGAAAGAGTTAAAAAGGAGAAGGACGATTTCTTTGACAAAACAATAAAGGATTGTATAGGACAAATTGATTCATTGTTATTGACATTGAATTCCACCATTCTGGAATATAAGGAATTGTACAGGGAAGCATGTAAACCTCACCATCTAATATAAGATATTGATGAGAAAATAAAGAAAACACAATAAGAAATTGATGACATTGCTGACAATATGATTGGTTCTTCTAAACTAATATCAGTTTTGGATCAAGAGATGGCTACTTATGAAGAGAAGATTGAGAAATTGGAAAGCGAAAAAGCAAGGCTAAAGATAAAAACCTAGGAGTTAAAGAACAAACTTGGTCCTAGATTGGATAATTTGTTAACACACCTGAATGAGCTATCTAAGGTAACTATTCAAGGGGAAAGATCACCAGAGAAACAAATGCATTATCTCACTGGGATGATCTGACAAACAGAGACTATGATTTCTGATAGTGCAAAGTTTTTGCAAGGTCTTAACTTGGTTTTGGCAGACATTCAAATTGTACATAACCGGCTACAAGTTTCTAGGTAAATTTTTAATTTTTGATACTTTTGACATCCTTTGTCATTGATGTCAAAGGGGGAGTTGTGTAATGAGAAAAATATACAAAAGGAGATCACTTGCTTAGGGGGAGCACTCTCAGTTTTTGGACTTCAAATTTTGGATATCAGTTTTGGATTTTTCTCATGAGTGTTGCCATCAATGCCAAAGGGGGAGATTGTCGGCATTATACACTCAGATGAGAATGGTTAATGTTGTCATTGATGGCAACCAACTAGTAACATGGTTCAAAGGTTCTACCAGTAATAGACTTCACCTAGTGGCACTGATAGTCACTATAAGGTTATTCACACCGACATCTAGTTACACCGGCAATAGATTATATTGGCAGTCCAAGCCGACTTGGTAATAATATCGTTTATGTGAATTGTATTGTAATGTAATATTATATTTGTATAGTAGACATGATGTATTTTAAAGACTCATATATGTATGAGATCTTGTAGGTCATTTGAATTGTGTGAGAGTATGTATGTAGGTATGCATGTAAGCGGTATATGAGAGCGAATAATTGTATATGCATTTTGATGTATTTATCTTAAGAGCAAATAAGAAGCAGAGTAGAGAAAAGCAAGGTTTTGGCAGAGGTATCAGATAGAGCTTAAACCGGTATTGAATCCAGCATTGCATATGCTATTTTGAGCAGTACATTGTTATTGGATTTAATCATCCAATTGTGTAGTTAGTGAGACTCCATTTTTGTATTGAGTAGTGAGCTCTAGGCAGTTGGCATGAATGTGTAGGCCCCTATTGTACGGAGTAATATTTATTCATATTGGCTAGTGAGTAAATATTGTGGGGCACAAATCCCATCGAGGTTTTTCCCTTACCAGGTTTCCTTGCCAAAAATATCTATGTTATGGTGTGCATTGATGCTTATTCTTTTATTTCTCTTCACTGCATTATTACTTTCTTACCGGTATATTAATTTGGGTTGTAAAGTTGCAAATAAGTTTAAATATTTCATCCACCAGTTAGACACTGATTCACCCCCCCCCCCCCCCCCCCAACCTCTCAGTGTCTTTGGGACTAACCAAATATCTAACATATCATACCAGTCTCCTATCTATATCTTCCACACAAGTCAAACACTAACTTGTGTTGTTGGCATTTTAACAGACAATAAGAGATTGTTGGCATTTCAATAAGGATATTGAGAAGGTTGTTGATGATCATGGATATAACTGATTAAGGATGTGTACTGTCTTAATATTATTATTTTGTCATTGATGTCATGAAATTGATTTTCTAATTCAGTATGATGTTGCCATATCTTAAGAAATATGATTTGATGAGTATAAAGATGTCAGTAAAAGACACATAAAGAATGTGATGAATAAGGGGAGGAATAAGTTATTCAATGGGAAACTATTACCGAGTTAGACAATGATGAGATCATGATGTTTAGATTGTTTTGATATCCTACATATGTTGTTGATTGTAAGGTTAATACTATAATATGTTACCGAGCAAAGAACCTAGTCGGTAAACCCTAAGGTTATCGCTATCGGTTAATGAAGGCGGAATGTCTACCGAGTGAAGTTTAGTATTTATCAAGTTGCAACCGAGTTGCAACAGAATGCATTAAATGATTAAAAGTGTTGTTTAATGAAGGAAGCTGATGAGCTAGAATTGATTAAATGATTGGTATGCCATGTATGAAGTTTGTTAAGAATCTATGGCAAAGGAAAATTGGCAGAAAGATCTACAATGCAAATTGAACTGCAATACCTTAGCACAAGTTCCAAGAAATGTATGCAAGTTCCAAGGCAAGGTAAAACATTTTCATATTGAAGGATACATTGAACTTGGTCAAGTTTGAAGATCTGATGGCTATGATTGATCATGGGATATGTGATCAAGGAGATTAAGCGGTTAGCAAATTGTTTATAAATAAGGAACTGTTGATAAACAATGGATGCGGGCAAGTGTATGCACAGGGATGCTACATAGTGATTACTGAGCATAGAAGCTTGAAGACATGTTTGAATAACAAAGTATAGAGCCTAGAAAAGGGACAAGATAAGTCCTATGACTAGAATGTATTGAGCAAATAAGAATCTGCTTTAGCATTTTAGATGTGAAGTTGCAGATAGATTTTTATTACTGTTGTTTTGTGAAGTGACAGAAAATATATTAACCGAGTGGACTTAATAGTCTTATTTGTAAAACCCTCTAGTAAGGTGACATTCTGATTGAGTGTTTGAAATCCTTTAACAAGGTCACTTCTAACAAGGTGAAGATCCTAACAGATATAAGGGAAATCCCTTAACCGGGTCACATCTAGCAATGTGTTTGTAATCTTTAATAGGATTTGCTTTTAACCAAGCATACTCTAGAAGAGTATATTTCTTAGTGGGTCCAAAATCCCACAGTGGTTTTTTCCTATTTGGGTTTCCACGTTAAATCTAGTGTTATGAGTGTTATGATGTTTATATGCTTATGAGTTTGAATGTTTAGCAGTTTTGGTTATATTGCTGAAGTATATGTTACCGAGGTTGAAACTGTTGATTTTATGGAAGATTAAGTTTATATGATTCACCCCCCCACTCTCATCTTGTTAGCTTGGCATTTGTACTTAACAATTAAGTATCAAAACTATCATGTGTACCGGTGACTTCAATGGTCATTGTACTAGGTGATATTTTCTCCTTTACCGGTGACCTGCTGAGCTAGGTGACATCAAAGACATTACATCCAGTATGCATCAATGGCAGTGTTGCACATGCCTCTCTTATATCGGTAGCCATTCTATACCAATCGACATCAATGATAACACAATGCCAACATGTTATACCTGAATTTTTTGTTTTATGAGTATGTGTAGGGGCTACCATATGACTGAATTGATTTTCTTTTACATTCATGACTCCTATGACCAAAATTATTGTAGCTATAGAAAATGATATTTACATTTCTTGAGGTAGACAATGGACTCTTCCTATCATAGACGTGGGCAGATCTATGCATCTTTCTACAACTTGACATACTATGTCCATATGCACCACATTTTTGACAAACCACATTTTTATTTCTAGAGACAACATTGCCTACTCTAGCCCTATTTCTACATTCACTTGCTCTATGCCCATATCCTTTGCATGGAAAATAATAATCAGAGAAAGAGGGCTTGTAACTTACAAATTTATTTTGCCACAAGTGTGGAGATCTTGCAGGTTTGTTTTCTCCATGTCCTCTTCTTCTGTTGTTGGCATTGGGCACTACATTTGCAGCAGTCACTTCATCTGATCCTTTATGTCTCCAAACTTGTTTAATCTTCTTTGTCTTCTCAGTTTGGGAAGCAGAATGTGTTGGTCTTCTAAACCTCCTTCTCATGTCCTTATCTCTAATGAAGTCATCATCAAACATCTTGGCCTTTCCTTTGTGATCAACATTGTTCCTCTTTTAAGAAGCAGCCTGTATCTTCAAAAATTTTGCAGTAGCAGTGAGATCTATTTTCTTTCTTGGAGCATTTTTGACTGTGAAGGTTTTCTCTTGATCATCCATGCTTGCTGACACAAAATTTATATCTCTTTTAGATGTTTCTCCATTGGCAGAGCATCGGAAAACTTCACATCCTAATCAAGTAGAGTTTATGCACTTGTATTGCCCTCATATTTCATTCTTAGCTTGAGATCTTCTTGGCACTTCTCAAGCTCTTTTCTCAGACTTGCAACTTCATCTTCTAGCTTCTAGCACTCCTTTACTTTTGTCTCCACTTCTAACTCTAACTCCTCACACCTTCTTTTCTTGACATCAAACTCTAATTATATTCCTTTACACACCCTTTGGCTTCTTCTAGTTGGGTTGTTAATTTGTTGATGTTCTTATTGGACTCTTCAAGACAGTTGCTCAACTGATCTTGTTCTTCTTGGGCTGACTTCTTGTAATTTTTATATTCTTTTCTAACATTTATTAACTGTTCAAGGGAACTAACCAACTCACCTTCAAGATCAACTTCAGAATCAATTTCTTCATGTTCTTTATCACTTCCAAAAGGGTCTTGTCTGCTAGATTGAGATGCACTATCACAACTTGATGTAATCCTATCATCTTGGGTCTCTTGTGCCATGAATAGATGCGTTCCATTTTCATCTTTATTGTAGCAACTGACAGATCTTATTTTATCATCTTCACATTTATTTGCTCCATTAATCTTCTTCCTCTCATAATCTGATCTAGCAGTGATAGGCTCTTCACCATATACTCTCTTCAGTTTGTCCCATACACTCTTTGCAGATTTAGATTTTTTAACCTTTGAAAACACAGTATCTGATAACCCACTTAGAATAATCTTCTTTTCTTTAGCATTGTACTCATATCTTCTTTTTTCTTGAGGGTCAGCAGGAAGAATAGCAGGGACATAATATCTATTCACAACAAACTTCCATATATCATAACCTAAGGAAAACAAATATAATTCCATTATTGCACACCAAATTTCATAGTTGGTACCATCAAACTTTGGGACATTAGCCGAGGATGACTCATACACAACCATTATGTTCACACTCCAAAATCTACCCAAGCTAGAGGAAGCTTATCTAACTAGGAACCTAGGGCTCTAATACCAATTGAGGGAATGCAAATGGATCACTAAGAGGGGGGTGAATCATTGATAATCAAAAAATTGAATTATCTAGATGATAAAAATATTAACAATCAAGATTATGAACCTATTAACAAAGATATTCAAGCACATGAACATACACACACAAATGCAAGCCCATAAAACAATATGTATGAGGAAAACCCAATGTGGGAAACACTTCAGTGAGAAAAGTTATTGGAGTCTACTTCTCCAATCTGGCCTCACAAATAAACTGATTACAATGTTTAGGGAACCAACCTAAGGAGAACCAACCCTTGAAGTTTATGGGCACCAACCCAAAGGACCACCAACCCCTAGCTTTATGAGCACCAACTCAAAGGAGCACCTTGTTGGATAATGTTGGTCATTGATACTACTAGGATATGTTGTTGTCATTGATGTCAACATATCTTGTAATTTTCTCTGGTGATTGCAGATTAGGAAGATCTTATGATCAGGTTTTGTAGTTTTATTATGCTTTGCACAACTCAGTATTTCCTCTAGTATATTCCGGTATGATCAGATCTTGTGTTGGTATTTTGGGATATTGTTTGGGATGGTCTTATGTATCTTCATTTCAGATGGTTCATGAATTGGTGCTCTGCAAGTTATCTTTTTTTGTGATAGCTTCTGATTGGTTGTGTTCTTGAGCTTTCAAACATTGACAGATGAAGATTTGATAAGTGGTATTGGTGTAGTTTTTGATGTTTCTAAAATTCTTGTTGGTGTTTCCTAGTCATGTCCTATTTGTTTTGGTGATTTGCATTGATCATTGTATGAGTTTTTGATGGTTTCTATGAACCAATGATGATTTTTGTGTTATGCGGTTTTCTTGGTGGTGTAGAGTGTTTGCAATTGATCTTAGCATAATTTTCGATGGAGTTAAGCATTTGGGAATTTGAATTAGGTCCATGTTATGTCATGTAAATCATTATATCAGTTTGGTGGTCCATATTTTTATCGTGAGATATAATTTTGTATTTGTGAGTTAAGGGTTTAGCCGACCTTGTTATCAAGTTTGATGGAATGTATAATTAGGTGATATATTCATGTAATTTAGGTATCGTGGTTGTGTCTACATTATCAGAGAGTAGTTTATGTGCAAATAAGGATTCATTGTATTTGAGTAGTGAGCTCTAGGAAGTGTTCCTGAATGCATGTGCATTCCCTATTGTAATATTTTCACATATTACTGCAAAGTATCATCTTACTGTGGGTAGGTTCCCACTGTGGTTTTTCCCTTAACCGGGTTTTCCTTGTCAAAATATTGGTATTGTGAGTTGTGCTTTCAATTTTCTTATCTTTGTTATTTGTTGCAGTTTATTAGATCTATATTTGTGATTAAGTTTGTAGATCTAATGAAAAATGATTCACCCCCCCTCTCAGTTTTCATCCTCTTTGTTGCTAACAATTGGTATCAAAGCTAGATCCTTTGGAAGAAGCTTAACCACTTGAGGAGATCCGAGATGGCAGCTGCAGGTGTTATCTTTAAGAAGGAAAGTTTGATATTTGATGGAAGTAACTATGCTATATGGAAGAACCAAATGGAAGTCCACTTGAAATGTCTTGGAGATGATTACTGGAAGATTACAAAGAATGTATATTCTACTCCTTCGAATGGACAGTTACTACTGATGAGATCAAGGAAGTTGACCATAATATTAGAGTGATGGAAGCATTGCTTAGTGCCCTGATTAATTCTGAGATGACAAATGTAATGGGACTTTAGATCGTACATGAGATCTGGGAGAAGCTTCAAATCCTGTATGAAGGTGATAAACAAGTAAAAGTTGCTAAGTTATAAAGTTTGAAAGGAAAGTATGACATTGAAGATAGGAGATGATGAGAATATACACTCTTTCATGGCTAAGGTGAATGATATGGTCCTAGGTATCAGATGTATCGATGCAACCCTTGAAGAAGATGAAATTGTTGCTAAGGTGTTGAGATGTTTGCCTCCTTCTTACAAGCATAAGGTTGTTGCTATTAATGAGATCCAAAGTGTGACTATAGTGACAAGAGATATGTTGGTTGGAAAGATTTCTGCTTTTGAACTGAGTGATTTTGGAGAATCACATGAAAATTTTGAGAAAACATTTACAACATCAACATCTATATCTGAAAAGCAAAAGTATGATCTTGATGAGTGCAAAATATCTAGATATGAAAGAGAGAGAAGAGAGATGGAAGAGCAAGAAAAAGAGTTGGATGAGCTTGAAGCATTGATTTCCTAGAGATTGCCTAAAGGAGTCAGTAAGTATGATGGAAAATTGCCTTTGAAATGTTTGTCTTGTAGTAAGATAGGACATTTTGCTTCTAGATGCCCGAAGAGAATGGCTAAGTATGACAGGCATGATAAGTTTGACAAGCATGATATGAATGATAGATATGAGAAGGATGACAAGTATGGCAATCCTTACAAGCCCAACCAAAAGTATATGAATCAGAAGAACTATATTATGTTGTTGATGAAGGTGTTAGAGATGATGAATCTAAATGAGATAAAGGTGTTAGAGATGATGAATCTAAAGGAGATAAAGTTGTATTTCTTGCCATTAAAGAAGATGGACCTTTGCTTATTGATTCCACAAGATGTGTTGTTGAGGAGAAAGCTTAAGCTACTAAAGTTGAAGAGAAAGATGAATGGGTGATTGATAGTGTTTTTTCACATCATATGACCCGTGATAAAAGAAAACTTGTGAGTATGAAAAGATATGATGCTGGAATAGTTAGATCTGGAGATGACAAAGCCTGTGTGGCTCGTGAGAGAGGTTCTATTTCTTTTGATGGTAATCATAACATCGATGATGTCTTGTATGTTAAAGTTTTGATGCATAATATTGTTTGTTGGACAAATGGTTGATAAAGGTTATGATCTACAATTCAAGAATGGAAAATGCAAGATCCTAAATGCCTTCAGTATAGGGATTGCATCTATAACTAAGACTGAAGGTAACATTTTTCATTTGAATGCGGGTGAGAAAAGTTGTTTGATTGCTCAAATTGATGAAATTTGGTTGTGGCATAGGATAATGTGTCATGTAAATTTTGATTCAATGATTAAGATCACTTCTACACAAGCTGTTAGATTGTTGCTTGCATATGTTTCTTATAAAGATTTCAAGGTATATCAGATGGATGTCAAATCTTCCTTTTTGAATGGTGATCTAGAAGAAGAAGTCTACATTGAGCAACCTGATGGTTTTTATTATCAGATGATGGAGACATGGTATTAAATTGAAGAAAGCTCTTTATGGATTGAAGCAAGCCCCTAGAGCTTGATATGATAGACTAGATAAGTATTTGTTGAAATTGGGATTTAATAAAGGAGCTACTGATAGTAATCTATACTTTAAGATTGAGAATGATAAAATCTTGATAGTTGAAGTCTTTGTTTATGATTTTATCTTTATAGGAGATGATAACTTGAGCATGAATTTTTCCGGTGATATGCAAAAAGAATTTGAGATGTCTATGATTGGGGAGATAAAAAAATTCTTAGGCTTATAGATTTCACATACTGGAAAAGGTTTATTCATATCTCAAACTAAGTATGTAAAGGATTTGCTGAAGAAGTTTGGGTAAGATGACTCCAAACCGGTTGAAATTCCTATGGTGATTGGTTGTAAATTGTCTAAGAATGATGAATCTTTGAAAGCTAATCAAAGTTTGTATAGATCTTGTTGGAAATTGACACTGATTCGATAGTCACCTTCTAAGGTAAATTTCATTTTGGGTTGTCATTGATGGCAACTCATCTTCAGGTTTTGGTATTTCTTCATCTGAAAATATTGCTTTATCATTTTGCTTACATTGGGCCAACTGATATACACCCTATTGTTTATTCTTGTTAATCGGTTATTATTGATACTGGTAATTCACATTATAGGACCTGATTAAGATATTATGGGACCCGATAAAGTCATTTCAAAAATTGGAGGTAGCGTGTAGGCCGACATCAAATCTAATCAATAGGATAATGTATAACATACTTCCTGATCTGGGAGGAAGCCGACAGGTATATTTTCTTTATGGGGCTAACATGATGAACAAGCTACAAGGGTATATAAGGGAGTTCATTTAGCGATGGATTTCATTATTATTATGGTGATGCAATTTAAGATGTGAATAAGGAAGAGATTCATAATGTGTGAATTGGTTAGCAAGTGATAGTGTTTGTGCGCAGTCTTAACCGATAGAAGATCAAAGTATCAGTAACACCGGTTCAGTGGGGTTTCTCAGAGCTTAAACCAGATTTTATCCAGCATGGTTAGATGCACTATTTAAGTTCATTTCTATTTGAAATCATTATTTAATGTTGTGTAAGTTAGTGAGACTTCCATTTGAGCAGTGAGCTCTAGGCAGTGAGCCTGTATGCATGTGCATACCCCCTTATGTAATATTTGTATACCTTGATCAAGTATATAGATATTGTGGGTATCAACAACACCGTGGTTTTTCCCTTTGCAAGGTTTTCCATGTAAAAATATTGGTGTTATGGTATTGCTTTGTGTGTTGATTTGTTTATGCACTTTAATTTCATATTTTGTCATCTAATTGATCAGTAATAAGTTCAAAAATTCATTTATTGGTAGAACACTGATTCACCCCCCCATCAGTGTTCTTGGATTCCAACAATTGGTATAAGAGCCTAGTTCCTTAGAGGAATTATAACAACTTGAGGAAGATCCGAAACTTGGAATCAATGTAAACCAATTTGTAGCAACAACTTCAACTTGATCTTGAGGATCTTGATGATGAAAAGGAGAAAATAAACAAACTGAAGAATGAACTGAGGCAAGACAAAGAGTACATCATTTCATTACAGGGAAAGCTATCAACTGCTCAAGCGAAGAGGAAGGAACTTTGTGATCAATTGCAAAATTAGAGTAGTGATGAGGAAGATGCTTTGAAAGATCAATGTCAGAAACTCCTCAAGAGAATACTTCCTTGAAGAACGAAATGAAAGCCCTAACTATGAGAATGTGCAAGGAGATTGAAGGCAAAAAGAAGAATGAAGAAAACCTAGCTCAAGCATTGAAGGACATATTGGATGAATGCAACAGACTGACACATGAGAATGATATGCTAAAACTTGAATTGATTCAGTCCTGGAGTAATGAATAGGAACTTGAAAGACAAATCACAATCACGAGAGATGATTTGGCCATTGCAAATGAATACAAAGACAATTTCAAATCCATCTCTACAAGACTTGATGAATTGTTGAAAAGTCAGAGAGATGTTAATGACAAGAGAGGTCTTGGATATGAAGTAGGAGAAAGATTTGGTACTGCACAAAAAGATCAATCATTCAGTCAGAAGCAGAATCATGCCAACAACTAGAACCAGAAATCACCAGTAAGACAACTTAATGCTCACAAATTTAATGGTACATGCTTTGTTTGCAATAAATATGGTCATATAGCAAGTCAGTACAATAATAAGAATAATCAGAACAATGCATCATTCACTAGTCTTGGAAATGTTAGATGTCATGCTTGCAATATATTTGAACATATGGGTAACCAATGCAAATCAAAAGGAAATCAAGGAAATCAAGGGTATAACAAAGCAATTCAAAAGAACAATATTGTTTGTTATGCATGCAACAAGATTGGACATATTGCTAAGTATTGTAGGAGTAAGAATCCATCAGTAGCTGATGGAAATTCAAATGAGAAAGGAAAGGCAAAGGTTGAAGATATCAGAAAACAACATGAGAGAAGATGGGTTTGGAAATCAAAGACACAACCAATAGATCAATCGATAGATCAAACAGGTCCTGCACCGGAAGTAGGAACTTCAACCGGTAACTAAGTTTTTCTGTCTTAGGGGTAGGCAAATCACTAAATATCATGCAGACACCTTGAATTAGGTCTGTAATCAAATAATTTTGATTGTGGATGGATACTCAAGTGAATTCAAGTGTTTACTAGAACCTATATGTAGATTATGTGATCCATCCATATTCTCTTGTAGCATTTATGACATTTGAAATTTAGGGTTAATGGCAATAAAAAGGGGATTTTTTTTTTTGTTCACACAGCGATCGAATATTCTGAAGAGCAATTTCTAAGGCATTCAAGAGTGTTGGTGTAAATAATTATTCATGTTGGATATTATTATACCTTAATTAAGTTTACTTAGGAAATGAATTTCATAGTAGTTTGGGTATGAGACACTTGGGTGTTTGTGCCACATTGGGATAGTGTGTGTAGGAGAATTTCCACCTTTTATGGTGTTGATCTTGTTATTGCTCTATCATATCCACTTATCATGGAGTGATAATTCCACCTTCAGTGGGTGATCCACCTCATGTGGAATATTTTATTGTTTCTCCTACCTACCCACACCTATTTCCTACCTACCCTTGTTTCTTATTGAACCACATGTTATGTTTGTGTGCTCACATATCCATATTACCTTGCCTCTATAAGTAGGTTCATATTCATTTTATGAAACAACAACGATTGATGATCTAGTTGATCACATTTTGCATCTTGATAGAATATAGTTTATCCCTATCATTTATTTTGTTCTCTCTTATTTGTGCTTTCCATTGCCTCTAGATCTTGGCAAAATCTCACAAAGAGTCCTAAGACAATTTGTGTGAGCATTTTGAGAGCATTTCATCATCTGACAAGTTATCAAGGTATTTACCATTTGCTGAAACCCTCAAAATTTATGATGGCATCATCATCGAATGTTGATACTCCTTTGGTAGTGGAAATAAAGGACTACCCTCATCTGGATTCAAGAAACATCCTTTCAAATCACTTTTGGATGATCCTTTGGAGCATTTTTGGGTGTTTATCATGGTGTTCTTCATATTGAAGATATTAGGGCATACATTCATTATGATATTGAGGAGATCGGGAGCTATGAGATGTCATGCATATTCACTGATCACTTGATCACTAATAATCAACTGAAACTAGAATATGCAATCTGAGGAGGATGGGTTTTACCCAGTTCATGGATTTTTTGACTTTTGATGAAGATTAATGGGTACGGTACATTCTCATTCATATTCATGAGGAATTATTATGGTTGGACCGACCATACAAAATTACAAAAGAAATGATCAAGAACATCACATGCCTTCACAAGGTCGGAGGTTTGCCAAGGCTTCGGTCAATATCAAACACAGATCTATGCAAACTCACCAGTGCCACATATGATGATAGATCTATGAGAGTTGATTATATTAGGGATATTGATGTGAAATTTGTAGCGATGGTGATTGGCTACAAGTTTTATCAGTTAAAACGGCTGAACTCAATTTCCAAAACTATCATTCACATTGCATATCAGATGGTGAAAGAAGATGTGCATTATGATTTTTGTAGTGTTATGCTGAAGGAGTTGATGACCAATCTTTGGAAGATTAAGAAAGGAAAGAAGAATAATTTCTGGTATGGTTTATTCATTATATGCTTAACATTTTATTTTCTAAATATGGTACCCAACTATGGGAAAATTTAATGAGATTTTGATAGACAGGTTGCAACACAAATTGCTCAAATATTATATTGGCAGGGAGATAAAAAACAAAAGGCTAACCTATGGGCCTTTTTCAAAACTTTTCAAGAAGAAATTAAAAATAGAGTAAGAATTCCTAAATAAATTGTTGAAAAATACAAGGATACTATTTGTTTTATGGTTAACAAGGATGAATGCATGATGGAGGCAGTACGACCTAGAATAATCTGGATTATGCTAATGGGATATGAAGTAGATGAGGTCAAATTGGATGCATATGCACAACATCTACTGAAAGCTCTAGTTGATGAGAAAGAAGAGAAATTTGGTACAACTCAAGAAAAGGGTCTGAAAGTTCATCAGGAACAAGTTGCAATCGCCATCAAAAAGAAAATGACAAGTGTTGCAGTTGAGCAATTAATCAGTGAAGGACATGACAGGGCTGAAATTGAACAGAAGGTCAAAATCCTTGAATCCCGAAGGAAGGAAGAATAGAAGCAAAAGAGGAAGGAGGAGAGAGAGGCTAAGAAGGAAGCTCAAGCCACTCCCAATGTGGTCCCGATTACTATAGAGTCATCCAAACAACTGGAAGGACCATCCGGCAAGCCTACTAGCTCCAAGTTGAAAGAAATAGTGGAAAGAAAACATAAACCAGCAAAGCAATACATAACCGTTTCCTTAGGGGAGATGAAATCAGAAGAGGAAATCCGACAACCTCTAAAGAAGAAAGGTGTATTTGATAGGGTTGTTAGAGATAAGAAGGAAGAACAAAAGAAGGAACTAGTAAAGGAGATACCTAGGAAGACTCCTAAAATAACAATTGAACATAAGAGAAATCCTAAGGCAGATGAGCAGTCTAAACCGGAAGCCAAAAAAAGAACCGATAAGCAGAAAAAGTTAGATGCTTAGGAAATCATTGATCAAATTATTAATGATGGCAATCTGGATAATATTTTTGCATTTTATGATGACATTGATGATAAGGATAAGAAGCAGTTCAAAGAAGAAATTGTCTTATATCTTGATTCTTTTAGGAAATTGATTGAATTGGAGAAGATTTTGCCTAAGGAATTGTATGATAAATTGGAAATAAGGAAACTTCATTCTCATACTATAGACAGACAGATGAAAGAAACAAAATTATTTAACTTCACTAGAGGTTGCTAATCTCATAAATAAGATAGGCTTTACTGAATTCAAACCCAAACATTGAATAAGTAACTTAATGCTTGAAAAATATGAAGAGATCCAGAAGGAGACAATTGACATATGGGTAAGAATTCTTTTGAGTCTAGGTTATGAGCTTAGTCTGAGTTTTGTACAATCTCAAAACATTCAATTGCCAATTGATAAGGAACTAGTAAAGAAAGATGAACATAATGTGGATACCAATCGACATGTCAATACTCCATTGACTAATGAGTCCAATTTTGAAGTTGAGGATACTCAGAATCCTCCGGAAGCAAATGTACAGAATGTTGAAATTGAGGTTTAGAAAGATAAAGGTTTAGATGACAAGGTTTCTGATGAGGTACCAAAATAGAGTAAAGAACCAAGTGGCAAAGCCACCAGTGCACATGAGGTAAAGACTTCAAAGGATACGGAGCTGACAAACATAGGCAAGAAGATAGAGTCAAACTTCCCTTCTACTTTGGAAATTGACACTTCACTATCAAAAGCTAAAGGGAAATTGCCAGAATTTTCTATCAGTTTTGATAAACCCTATCATTTAATGTCACTGACAGAGAAATTTTTGGCTACAACAACACTTCAGACATAGGCAACTCAGGAATTGGCATAGGAAGAATCTAAAGACAAAGAGTTGATACAGATTGCTTTTGATGTTTTGAACGAGCTTGTACCAAAATTCTAGGCTAAGGAGAGCTCAAGCTCATCTGGTAAACTGCAGGAAATCATTGAATACATCCCTAAGCAGTATGATTATTTGGTGAAGCTTTTAGCTCTTGAGGCTAAAGATTTATTTGTTGAGGCTAGGAAGTAAACATTTTTGCAGATGATTGCATCAGAAAAGGCTAAACTTCAAACCTATTTACAATCTATTGATGATGCATTAGCAGAAGGAGGTAGAGTGTATAAGACTTGTCTAGATTTTCCAAAGCTTATTGCATCCATAGACAAGCATGTTTTGGATTGCAAAGGCCAGTTGCTATAGATTTTTAATTCTTATAATATGGCAACAAATTTAACCAGTTCTTTAGAAGGTCCAATTTTGGAAATTATGGATCGAATTTTAAGGTTGGAAAAGGAAAGGGACAATATAATAAGGAGAGCTACAGGGCTCCAAAAATTTATAGGTCCTCGGTTAGATAACCTACTATGTCACAAAATAGAGTGTATAGCTAATATGTAGCAGGAGGATCCAACTAAATCCGAGGCCATTGAGTACTATGCCAACTCCATTCTAGATTCTCTTAAGTAGGGATGGGATACTTATTTTTCATTTTTGAAGACTTTGTATGTAGATATTTTGAAACATGTATAGGAACTAGTATTTGTATATACGTGTACAACAATTTTGTTGGGCACCCTGCGTTGTCATTGATGTCAAAAGAGGAGGAGTACAATGAAAAATAAATGTATATCACAGGGGGGAGTACAGGTGTATATAGTTGCATGGATGTACAAGATAGGGGGAGTAGGACCACCTAGAGGCAATATCATTTTTCACATGAGTCTTGCCATTGATGCCAAAGGGGGAGATTGTTGGCAATTGGCACTCATCCGGTAGTCACCTTCTGAGGTAAATTGCATTTTGGGTTGTCATTGATGGCAACTCATCTTCAGGTGTTGGTATTTCTTCATCCAAAAATATTGCTTTATCATTTTTCTTAGATTGGGCCAACCAGTATACACCCTATTGTTTATTCTTGTTAACCAATTATTCTTGGTACCGGTAATTCACATTATAGGACTCGGTTAAGATATTATGGGACCCAGTAAAGTCATTTGTGGAATTGGAGGTAGCGTGTAGGCTAACATAAAATATGATCATCAAGATAATGCATAAAATATGATCATCAAGATAATGCATAATATACTTCGTGGTCTAGGAGGAAGTCGACATGTATATTTTCTTTATGAGGCCGACATGATGAACAAGATACAAGGGTATATAAGGGAGATCATTTAGTGATGGATTTCATTATTATTATGGTGATGCGATTTGAGATGCAAATAAGGTGAAGATTCATAATGTGTGAATTGGTCAGTGAGTGACAATGTTTGTGCACATTTACACGTGTACAATCCTAACTGGTAGTAGAACAAAGTATCAATAACAACGATTCAGTGGGGTTTCTCAGAGCTTAAACCAGAACTTATCCAGCATGGTCAGATGCACTATTTAAGTTCATTTCTATTTGAAATCATTATGTAATGTTGTGTAAGTTAGTGAGACTTCCACCTGAGCAGTGAGCTCTAGGTGGTGAGTCTATATGCATGTGCATACCCCCTTATGTAATATTTATATACCTTGATCAAGTATATAGATATTGTGGGTATCAGCCCCAATGTGGTTTTTCCCTTTACAGGGTTTTCCACGTAAAAATATTGGTGTTATGGTATTGCTTTGTGTGTTGATTTGTTTATGCACTTTAATTTCATATTATGTCATCCAGTTGATTAGTAATAAGTTCAAAATTTCATTTACCTATAGAACACTGATTCACCGCCCACCCTCTCAAAATTCTTGGATTCCAACAGATCTATGGTTTGTGGAATTAAATATCTTACTTAGACTAGACCCGAAATTATGCATGTTGCGTGCATGGCTGCTAGATATCAAGTTTATCCAAAAGAGAGTCATGTCACTGCTATGAAGAGGATATTCAAATACTTGAAGGGAATTATGGATTATAGTTTGTGGTATCTGAGGAATGATGATTTCATGTTATGTGCTTACACTGATTTTGATTGGGCTAGTGATGTAGATGATCGGAAGAGCACTACCGATGGAGCATACTTTCTAGGAAAGAAATTGGTTTCATGGGCTAGTAAGAAACAAGATTCAATGTCCTTATCTACTGCTGAAGCTGAGTACATTACTGCTACTAGTAATTGCACTTAGGTAGTTTGGATGAAGAAAATCTTGAAAGATATCAGAGCTATCTATGATGAGCATATTGTCATATACTATGATAACTCCAGTGCTATTAACATGTCAAAGAATCTGGTACAACATTCAAAGACTAAGCATGTGTCTATCAAATATCATTACTTGAGAGAACAAGGTAGTGAAGAGAAGGTGAAGCTAGAGTATGTATCTACAAAGGAACAAATAGATGATATTTTTACTAAGCCTTTGCATGCAAATAGATTTGTCTATTTGAGAGACAAGTTAGGGGTATCTACCCCTCATGTTGAGAATTATATGCATTGAGTTGCATCAATGCGGTGGACTTCAAAGCCTTATCCTTTTATCCAGATTGATGAGATGGTGCTGCTCCTTTGGTGGAGTAGTCTATTGACTTAGTTGTGTGTCTTAGGGGGAGAGAGAATCATGATTTGGTTATCTATTTTGAGATATTTGGCATTTCTGTCAAAGGGGGAGAGAGAACATGTGAAAAGCTGCTTTATATGTCTTGATCTTAGGGGGAGTTTGTTGGAGACATCTTCCTCCTTTGCATTGATTGTTTTTCACATTCATATGTTGCCATCAATGCCAAAGGGGGAGATTGTTGGATATTTTTGGTCATTGATGCTACTAGGATATGTTGTTGTCATTGATGTCAACATATTCATGTGATTTGCTCTGATGATTGCAGATTGGGAAGATCTTATGATCCGGTTTTGCATTTTTTTTTTTTTGCAGAGCTCGGTATTTCCCTCGGTATATTCTGGTGTGATTAGATCTTGTGCTGGTATTTTGGGAGATTGTTTGGGATGGTGTTGCGTATCTTCATTTTAGATGGTTCATGATTTGGTTCTCCATAAGTTATCTTTCTCTGTGACAATTATTGATTGGTTGTGTTTTTGAGCATTCATACATTGACAGATGAAGATTTGATAACTGGTGTTGGTGCAGCTGTTTATGATGTTTCTAATGTGCTTGTTGGTATTTCCTTGTCCTGTCCTATTTATTTTGGTGATCCACATTGATCATTGTGCTAGTTTTTGATGGTTTCTATGAACTAGTGATGATTTTTGTGTTATGTAGTTTTCCTGGTGGTGTGACATGTTTGTGGTTGATCTTGACGTGATTTCCAGTGGAGTTAAGCATTTGGGAATTTGATTTAGGTCCATGTTAGATCATGTAAATCACTATATTAGTCCAATGGTCAATCTTTGTATCGTGAGATGTAATTTTGTATTTGTGAGTTGAGGGTTTAGCCGACCTTGTTATCAAGGTTGATGGATGTTAGGTCCGAGGGACAACTGAGAGGGGGGGTGAATCAGTTGTTAAATAAACTTAAACCAATAACAACTTAATCAAATTTCTGCTTAATACTGGTGAACCAATCTTTTATATCGGTGGATAGTTTTATCAGATAATTGTAATACCGGTAAAGATTAGTGCATGAAATAAAAGACAAAGTCATCCACTACACATAACAACAATATTTGTACGTGGAAACCCTGTAAGGGGAAAAACCATTATGGGAAACCTTACCCGCAATCAGATGATACTACTGCAGATAGTAAGTGTATACAAATGGGGTTTGTACATGCAGAAAGGCCAAGCACCTAGAGCTCACTACTCAAACACAAAATAGGAGTCACACTGACTATAATTGGATGGTTAAATCCAATAAGGATGTATTGCTCAAAATAGCATCTTTATATGCTGGATTCAGTACCGGTGTAGTTCTGATATGCTTTCACAAAAACCTTCCTTCTCCTTCAAATGATGTCTACATGTATATCTCTGCTTATTCTCACATATAACTTCATCCAAATCTTTTTCACATTTCTCATCTGATCTTACAAATAAGATCTTACATTTATACCATAACCTAAGACCAATTTTAGTAGGTCGGCTCTATAAGATATTACAATAAAATCATTTTACAAAAAAAATAACATCTGATGCAATAACTGATTCAACATGTCGGCTTGATGCATTTACAACAATAATAACTCATCTCCATAGCATGTCGTGCTCATCTGGAAAAGATAAACCTGTCGGTGTATAACCTGGACCTATTTGCCGGTAACAACAAATATGCAAATACGAATATGCCAATAAACAAATCTCCAAGACAAGGTGTCCAAACAATGTCTTTGACATTACCAAGTGTTTTCCATGCCAATCCAAGTGTTGGTGATCATTATATCCTTCCAGTGTACAATATACCGATGATTGTGCATAAGTCATTTGCTTGCCGGTGAATGTTGTTGATTCTCCAAAGTACTAGAGTTGATAGGATTTAGTAGGCATTGACATCAATGAAAAAACCATACCAAAATACCAACAATCTCCCCCTTTGGCATTGATGGCAACACAAGATGGAAAAACCATCAAAGTGCCAAAATAGAAATGCCAAATACCAAAATACCAACAATTACCAAAATATAAGTAATCTCTCCCAAAGTAACAATCTCTCCCCTTGAGAGTGACATGTGTTTTCTTGTGTTTTTCCATACCAATCTCTCCCCCTTTGACATCAAATGCCAAAGTTATTGCCAAGCCAAGTTCATATACAAAATACCAACCAATTTAGTATACCAACTACTCCCCCTAAATTAGCTTCCTCATCAAAGTCGGAGTAAAAGATTTCTCTGTTAATTATGTCGGTTGATGACAAATATCAACTCTCTAAGTATCTACTGGTGGGGGTATGACCCCAAGCTGATCTCTAAGATATTCAAAAGTTTCCTTAGGCAGAGGTTTAGTGAAAATATCTACAATTTGCTCTTTAGTGTTCACATAAACTAGTTTTATTTCTTTCCTTCAACATTTTCCCTTAGAAAATTTAGTTTGATGGAAGCATGTTTTGTTTTAGAATGTAGTATTGGATTCTTAGATATATCAATTGTTGTAGTGTTATCACAATAGATAGTTATAGGTTCCTTGCATTTAACCTATATGTCTTTCAACATTTGTTTAAGCCATAGTACCTATGTACAGTTAGTTGCTGCTGCAGCATATTTTGATTCTACTGTTGATAAGGATGTACAACTTTGTTTCTTACTCAAGAAAGAAACTAGTCTACTTCCAAGAAAAAATGCTCCACCGATGGTGCTTTTTCTATCATACACATCTCCTGCCCAATTTGCATCTGTGTATGCACATAATTCAAAATTTTCATCTCTAGGATACCATATTCTAAGATTTATAGTGCCTTGTAAGTATCAAAAAATCCTTTTAACTGTTGATTCATGATTTTCTCTAGGATTACTCTGAAATATTGAAACAATACATACTACATTCATGATATCAGGTCTGGTTTGTGTCAAATACAGTAAACCTCCTATCATAGATTTATACCTAGTTGGATTAACAAGTGTAGATTCATCCCTTAGTGATAGTTTGTCATTTGTAGTCATAGGTGTGCTTACTGGTTTAGAGTTCTCCATCCCATATTTCTTTAGTAACTCCTTTAAGTATTTGGATTGAATTAAGAATATACCTTTTCCAGTCTGTGAAATCTATAATCCTAAAAAGAATCTTATTTCATCAATCATAGACATTTCAAATTCTTGCTACATTTCAATAGAAAAGTCTTTACATAATCCATCTTCTCCTCCAAAGATTATATCATCAACAAAAACTTCTATAGCCAAGAAGTCATTATTAGTCACTTTATAGTATAAGTTGTTGTCAGCATTACCTTTAGAAAAACCAATTTTCAAAAGATACTTATCCAATCTTGCATACCAAGCTCTTGGAGCTTGCTTCAATCCATACAAAGCTTTCCTTAACCTGCAAACCATATCTTTGTCATCTATCAAAGAATGTAAACTTCTTCTTCAAGATCTCCATTCAGAAAATGCACATTTAATATCCATTTGGTATACTTTGTAGTTCTTATGTGCTACAAAAGCCAAAAATAATCTGACTACCTCAAATTCTGGCTACCGGTGCAAAGGTCTCATTATAATCAATTCCTTCTTTCTGAGAATATCCCTTACATACTAGTCTTGCTTTATTTTTGATAACCTTACCATCTTCATTAAGTTTGTTTTTGAATACCCATTTTGTTCCAATTACATTTTTATCTTTAGGCCAAGGAACTAATGTCCAAGAGTTATTCTTCTCAATTTGTTCTAATTCTCCTCCATAGCTTTAGTCCAATATTTATCTTCACATGCCTCATTAACTGATGATGGTTCAATTTGAGAAATAAGACATGCCTCTTCATTTGTCAATCTTCTTCTTGTCATAACTCCTTTATGCTTGTTTCCAATTATCTGATCTTCAAAATGATTTAGTCTTACATACCGGGGTGTCTTTGTTTGTTGCCGATCCTCAGTCACAGTGGAATTTTCAGATCATACCGGTGTTACTGGATCTCCATTTTGTACCAGTGGGTTTAGTGTAGGTTCATCTGTCTGAATTTCTATTGCTGGTTTAAAATCTATATACCTTGAAGTTCCTCTGAATTGTTCATCAATCTTCACATTTGTACTCTCAACCATTTTCTGCAATCTTTTGTTAAAACATCTATATTCTTTACTCTTAGATGAATAACCAAGAAATATTCATTCATCACTTCTAGGATCAAATTTCCCAATGTAATTATCACTTCTAGGATCAAATTTCCTAATGTACTCATCTCTTCTAATATAGCATTTACTTCCAAATATTCTGAAATATTTAAGATTAGGAGTAATACCAAACCATAGTTCATGAGGGGTCTTACCAGTTTCACCTTTGATGTGAACTTTGTTGAATGTATAGACCATTGTACTTACTGCCTCTCTCCAATATACATGTGGTAATTTTGCTTTTGATAACATACTTCTAGCTGCATCCAAGATGGTTTTGTTTTTCCTTTCAACAACTCCATTTTGTTGTGGTGTCTGAGGTGCTGATAGTTGTCTTCTGATTCCATTCACTTCACAAAATGCATTAAATTCCTTAGATGTAAATTATCCTCCTTGATATGATCTTAGACATTTAATTTTCTTACCTGTTTCATTTTCTACCATTGCTTTGAATATTTTGAACTTTCCAAGTGCTTCTGATTTTTCTCTGAGAAAAGTAACCCAACACATTCTAGAATAGTCATCAATGATTAACATGAAATATTTATCACCTTGCAAGCTTTTAGTTCTAGCTAGACCACATAAATCAGTGTGAATTAAGTCAAGAACATTATTGGATTTTTTTGGAATACTTTTGAAAGTAGCTCTAACTTGTTTTCTAAATTGACATTCCTTACATACTGTATTGTGAGGTTTAACAATTTTAAGTAGATCTCTAACTGCCTTAGTAGTACTGATTTTTACCATACAATCAAAGTTTACATGACAGAGTCTTTTATGCAATAGCCAACTTTCATCTATATGTGCAATCAAGCATGTATTTTCACTGTTATTCAAATAAAAGATATTACCTCTAGTCTGATTACCGGTTGCAATTTCCAAACTAGTTCTATTCATGATTTCTCATTTTTCATTTTTGAACTGTAACTGAAATCCTTTCTCAACTAATTGACTAACACTCAAAAGATTATGCTTTAAACCTTCAACATAGTAAACATTGTCAGTATTATGCTTACCATCAAGAGATATTGTACCCTTACCTTTGATCAAAGAAGCTTTGTCATCTCCAAATCTTACTAAGCCTCCATTATATTCTTGAAAGTTCAAGAATTTACCTTTATCTCCTGTCATATGATGTGAGCATCCTTAATCAATGATCCACTCATCCTTTACTTCAATTTTAGCTACCAAGGCCTGCTCTATCGGTTAGACTATAGGTGCCAATTGATCTTCTGTTATAGCAACAAAAACCCATCCATTGTCTGTTGGATCCTCATTAGAATCATCAATCACTCCTTCATTAGCAAGATAACAAGATTTGTCTTTGTTCTTCTTAAATCTATATCTTTGATATTCAGGGTTAGGCTTGTATGTCCTTCTAGCTTCTTCTCTAATCTAGCATGTCTATCAGGGCATCTTGAAGCCATATGACCAATCTTATTACAGTTAAAACATTTAAAGGGTGCTTTACCTTCATACTTACTTCCAGTTAGACCTTTAGGCATTTTCCTTGCAAATAGTGCTTCAAGTTCTTCAAGTTCTTCAATTTCTTTCCTGCTTTCCTCAAGTTCTCTTGCATAAAAGGCTTTCCAATCAGATTTTTCAAATGATGATGCAGATGATGTTGATGCTTTAAAGACTAAATCTATATTTATAGTAGAAACAAGACCAAATTCCTCAATTTCAAAGGTTGAAAGTTTTCCAATCAATGTATCTCTAGTTACTGATGTATTAGGCATTGTTCTTAATTCATTTATAGAAGTAACCTTCATTTTATATGTTGGTGGCAATCCTCTTAAAACTTTTGAAACAATTTCATCCTCACTTAAGGTTTCTACACAACATTTAATACCCAAAACAATTTCATTAACTCTTTCCATAAAAGCAGAAATCCTTTCATCTTCTTCCATTTTCAAATTTTCATACCTGACACAGAAGTTTTCAAGTTTTGCAATTTTGACTATGGAATCTCCTTCATTCAATGTTTCCAAATGATCCCAAATAGCTTTAGCAGTTGATTTGTCTAATAATCCCATGATTTGCTGATATGCTAATGTGCTCAAAAGTGCTTATCTTGCTTTGCAATCATTTTCCTCATCTTTAGTTAAGTTAGGTGGATTAGGCTGACCAGGAGTAGGAGCAGTATAGCCATTCTTTGCAACTTCCCAGATGTCCTTTCCAATGCAATTTAGATGTGTCTCCATTTTGATCTTCCATATGTCATAGTTGCTTCTATCAAGTTTAGGACTATCCTTCCCGAAATAGTTAGTAGACATTGGATCTCCTCAAGCTGTTAAACTTCTGCAAAAGAGGACTAGGCTCTGCTACTAATTATTAGGTCCTAGGGGGGGTGAATTATTTGTTAAATAAATTTAAACCAATAACAACTTAATCAACTTTATGCTTAATACCGGTGAACCAATCTTTTATACCTGTGAACCAGTATTTTATACCAGTGGATAGTTTTATCAGATAATTGCAATACCAGTAAAGATTAATGCATGAAATAAAAGACAATGTCATCCACTACACAGAACACCAATATTTGTACATGGAAACCCAGTAAGGGGAAAAACCACAGTGGGAAACCTTACCCACAATCAGATGATACTACTATAGATAGTAAGTGTATACATATGGGGTCTGAACATGCAGAAAGGCCAAGCACCTAGAGCTCACTGCTCAAACACAAAATAGGAGTCACATTGACTACAATTGGATGGTTAAATCCAATAAGGATGTACTGCTCAAAATAGCATCTTTATATGCTAGATTCAGTACCGGTGTAGTTCTGACATGCTTTCACAAAAACCTTCCTTCTCTTTCAAATGATGTCTGCATGTATAGCTCTTCTTATTCTCGCATATACCTTCACCCAAATCTTTTTCACATTTCTCATCCGATCTTACAAATAAGATCTTACATTTATACCATAACCTAAGACCAATTTTGGTAGGTCGGCTCTACAAGATATTACAATAAAATCATTTTACAAACAAAACAATATCCAATGCAATAACTGATTCAACATGTCAGCTTGATGCATTTACAACAACAATAAATCATCTCCATAACATGTCATGTTGATCTAGAAAACCTGTCGGTGTATAACCAGGACCTATTTGTCAGTAACAACAAATATGAAAATACGAATATGCCAATAAATAAATCTCCAAGACAATGTGTCCATACGATGTCTTCAACATTACCAAGTGTTTTCCATGACATTCCAAGTGCCAATGATCATTATATCTTGTCGGTGTACAATATACCGATGACTGTGCATAAGTCATTTGCTTGCCGATGAATGTTGCTGGTTCTCCAAAGTACTAGAGTTGATAGGATTTAGTAGGTGTTGACATCAATGACAAAACCATACCAAAATACCAACAATGGATTGTATAAATAGGTGATATATTCATGTAATTTGGGTATCGTGGTTGTGTCTACATTATCAAAGAGTAGTTTATGTATGAACAAGGATCATATTTAAGTGTTGTAGTTGAGGAGAGATTGGTATTTCTAAGAAGACATTTGTGCTTAACCGAAACTATAATCAGGCATTTGGAGACGCTATTCTTTCAATTCATTTCTTCTGGATTGTAGTTCGAATATTATTGTAAGTCAACGAGACTTCCTTGAGGGTTGTAGCCTTCTGGGTCATTGTATTTGAGCAGTGAGCTCTAGGTAGTATTCCTGAATGCATATGCATTCTGTATTGTAGTATTTTCACATACTACTGTAGAGTATCATCTTACTGTGCGTAGGTTCCCACTATGGTTTTTCCCTTAACTGAGTTTTCCACATCAAAATCTTGGTGTAGTGACTTGTGCTTTCAATTTGATTATCCTTGCTATTTGTTGTAGTTTATCAGATCTATATTTGTGATTACATTTGTAGATCTGGTGAAAACTGATTCACCCTCACCCCTCTTAATTTTCTTCCTCTTTGCTGCTAACACGCCTACCCCTACTCTAAGAAACTACTCAAAGATTACAATAAATAAAATATATAACAACTAATTAGTACCTTGTTTCAAATGAGGTTTTGTAATTCACAAATGCTCTGTCCTTGAGATTGACTTGACTCCTTTTTACACTTTGATCTTAGGCTTCAATCTTTATTCTCTACTCTTTGTTTATCTCTGCTCATGTCCTTTGATCTTTGCACTCTGTCTTTGGCACTGATCACCTTTTTTGCTCTACCTCTCATAGTGTATACAACACACTGCACTATCTACCTCAACTATGCACTCTTTGATTGCTTGTTTCTTCTCTTCACACCTACGTTCTGCATTCTTCTATCTAGGCCTTTTTTCTTACTACTAACTCTATATGCATGCCCACTCTACACTTTCATCTCCAAAAACAACATGCACTTATCCTTTTTTTTGACGGTAATCTCCTCCAAATCTTCATAGGTTGTTACAATTGGAATTTTCTTCTAGAAGCTACATTTCAAAATTATATCCCTCTAAAAGTCATTCTAGTCGATCATAGTTGCATATTGATTGGATCTAATTTCTCTATCCATAGCTGTCAACATTTAATGCATCGCCTTTTTTTTCTAATGGTTCTTTGTATTTGAATTGCTATTTTTAGCAATTTGTTTGCCTGTCAAATTTGATATCCTTCCAAATGATCTTCCTAAAATCCCTCTCGAGTTGCACACCTTTCTATATTCACCAACTCCCTGCTTTGATTGGATCAACAATTTCCCTTGTTTGAATGCACAGTCTATGTAGTCATCATCTTCTTCAACTATCTTAGCAATCTCCATCTGATGGAAGAGATTTGGTATCCTTCCTCGACCCACACAACTAGTCTGCAATGCAGTCACCATTAATGTATTCTCCATCCTCCTACCTTGATTGGATCATCAGCTACCACATTTGATTACAAGAATACTAACAACACTGACTTCAACATTTTTATATTTACATGAATGACCACTTGGAATCCACATGTCATCATAATCATTATCCAGATCACTTGATCAAGTCTGGTTGATCGCCATGAGGACCATTGAGTCTATCAGTTTGCAAATGTGGCTGCAAACTAGGTCAAAATATTCAAATGGGTTGGTAAAATAATGATTCATCTTTTTGATAAGTGGCCTCTGATTTTCTCCGTACATGCCACGTCATTGGGTCAAAATCAATCAACACCAGTGTGGACTATCGAGCTACTCAGATCCGATGGACTCCATACTACTATGTTGGAGGGTATTTGTCACCTCCAAGATGATGAATCTCAAAGGATAAATGGATCTGCCGCTACCTCACTCGAACTGACACTAAGGTGAACCAAGAGATAAAAGTAAAAACATAAGCTAATAAACTATAGACGAGACTCCCAGATGACTCTGTTGAGTCTCTATCCTCGAGAAGATTGCACGGAGCTGGGACACCAGCATGACGTGCTGTCATCTAGTATCGACATAACACATAAATCGTATGGGGGTTGCAAATACAATTATAATATTAATTGAACGTAGAAAAATAACAAAATAGACTAATAACACCGAATGAGAAACATTAGAATGACTTGAGAAGAGGGAAAAGAAGGAAGCTCACAACTGGTCCATGATATGAAGCATCCAGCTAAATGATCTTCTTCCTATGATTATAAACGTGCACATAAGCAAGAAGGAAAATGTTGGGGGTTGTGTTTTGGAGTCTGCCTTAGTTAGACCCTTGTTTTGGTGTTTCCACCTCCACGTACAACCCAGATAGATTGATAGAATAAAAGATAAATGCAAGATAAAATAAATGATAGATGATAAATGATAAAAGAGGGATGTGATAAATCCCAAGATGCTCAAATATGAGATATATAAAATGATAGAAAGATATTACCAAAGAGGCTTGAGAAATTCAAGAAAGTTGCAAGAGATATTATGAGAGCTTGAGTGTGTTGTAGCAAACTAGAGACTGCTATAGCAAGAGAAAGGACAAGAGAAAGTTGTGAGAGGACAAAGAACAAGAGATCTTTCTTGAGAGAACCAAGAGAGCTTGAATGGAGAGAAAATAGAGATTTCAAATGAGAGAAGATGAGGGAAAAGAGGGTTGGCGAGCTGTTTGAAAGGTTCAAGGTTGTTTCCACTGACATACGCAGATGACAAGTGGAAAGGCATGCTCAGAACTGACATTCAAATGTTAAGATGTTGCAGGACTAATGCACAATGTGCAGATGTCTATGTGGTGCACTAGTGTTCAAATGAATCATGCTTAAAAACAACAAGAGACAAGGAAGACACATGGCTAATAATACTAAGGTCGTGAGGGAGCTCCTGAAAAGGGGGTCTTCAGAATCCTGAAAGGGAAAAGGATAATGAAAGGGATACAATGAGCCTACTCAGGTGCTAGGGGAATGGACACCAAAGTGGTTACAAAAGATGTAGGTTGAATTACAAAGGGGTATGTAATTTTCAACACTACAACTACGACTAACCTTCACATCGCATGTATACCTGTGGGATGGTAAGATCCACTTTCTTCCTTCCCCTCATTGCCTTGCATCATCATTTAGAAGCTCATTATACTTGTGTGGGCTAACGAGATGCATCACCTTTCTCCATTTTACTTACCCCATGAGATCCTCTTTCTCTTCATTTGCTTGTTGTGGGATAGTGAGATTCACTATTCTCTTTGTTCCCGTGTTTTCCTGCAAGACCATCTCAATTTAGTTGCCTTCATTCTGTGGCTTTGCTTTTTGTTTCCCCACAAGCTCTTCTTTTCTTCGCTTTCATCTATGCAAGATACCGGGGAAACTTGTTTGCCTTTGTCTATGTTACCCTGCACAACCTTTTTCACTTTGGCTTTCTACGATGCGGGATGGTGGGATGTCGCATCTTATTTCTTCCAACTTACCCCACATGACCATTTCTCTCCAATATCCATCACTGTGGGATGGTAGGGCATCTCTATCCTGCTTAATACCTTTACCCCGCACTACCAACGCTTCTCACATTACAATGCTACAAGATAGCGGGAGACCCAACTTTCTATGCTTTTTTTGTTTTCTCACGAAGTTGCTTGACTTTGACTTAACTCACTATAGGGTGGCGGGGAACACCATTTTCCTCTCTTTTGTGTTACCTTGCAAGGTCACATTTGTCTTGTCAATCACACCATAGGATAGTGGGGCAACAAACCTATCACATTATTGATATCCCTTGTTGTATAACTGACATAACTAACCCATCATGTTACTAACATTTATGGTCACATAAACATCATGTTATTGATATCCCATCTCACATAACCATCATGTTATGCACTTCATTGACACAGTTTCATAGTAGCCCTTTGGTCAATGCAGCAAGTTGACCATGATATAGCACTAGCGATAACCTGCATGTTATGTGCTCCACCTGTGACATTTGTGTAACTAACACAACATGTTATACATAACTGTGACTGATGCTCCCTTCAACTGCATGCGACTAACATGGCATGTTATACACAGCTACAACTTTACTTTTTCTGAGTCGGACCAGATTTCACAATGTCTTTACCACTTTACTGGCCTTTGTCTACTTCATCCAATAACCTGTCCCAATAGAATATATCATTCTTGCCTTCTATATCTCCATGTGGGAGTAACGCGATGTGTTATATGATGTTGCAATAACACTTTTTCTCTTGGTCAAACTTGTTTGCCTCATGCCATCACAACTCTATGGCTTTGGTCCTCTATCTACTTGCATAACTCTACTAACCTAATGCAACATCATATCAACTAATTTGATCTTCCTTTGGGATATTCATCATCCTGCATCACTGTCAAATCTGATATCTTTGCATGTCTCTTCAGCATAGTCCAGTGGGTGTCAAGCTATTCCTCTACACATTCTCTATCAATCTGCATCTTCAATAAATCAGCCCTGCACACACACATGTTGACATCAATGAAAACTTCAATGTCAACAATGGCTTGGAGTTTCTTCAAGAATATCATTTTTACAGTTCTTGGTTAGGGAAGACCTATTATCTTCTTTGCATGCAAATGTTATGGAGTATTTGAATAAGGATTTGAATGGAGAAGGCTCTTCTTTGAATGGCGAGTTAAAATTATGAAATTGAACAACTATTTAGAAAGGAGCTAGGGCCACCCAATACTGGTGATATAGCCAGATTCAATTGTGAAATATGTTAATTTTATAAGCAATAATGCATTAATTTATAAGTTTATTGGGATTTAGGTCTTTCTTCCATTTTTGGAATCATGGTCTCATCAAACTTGAAAACCTGAAGGAGATATGGAAGTAATATTGACAACTAACAATTACTTTATGGTAGTCTTTTCATGCCTAGTGGATAGAAATAAGTACTTTGAGGGTGGGCCTTACTTTTACAACCAGGTTGGTCTATTCATCAAAATATGATACACAAGCTTTAATTTTGTAGAGGACCTCTCTTCAAGGGTTCCTATCTTAGTTTGTCTCCTAAGAATACTACTTGAGTTTTAGAGGAATGAAATTCTACACATGACCACTCTTTTACTTGGAAAACTAGTGGGCTTATCACAACAAAAAATGGATAAAAAGGTAATTTCATATTCTTAAGTTTGTGATGAAATTGATTTAAATAGTTTGCTACCTAATTTTGTGGAAATTTATCTTGGGTCCTTTTCTTGGGCTCAATAGTTGGATTATGAAGCTCTTCCTTTTCGATGTCGAATATGTCATGAGTATGGACACTTGCAGAGGAATTCCCCTAGATTGAACCATGTAGATTATTTGACTAGAGCTCCTCCTCTTCCTAAAATAAGGGGAGACAAAGAGAAAGATCATATGATAGAGGGTGTGGATAATAAAGAGGGTTTTATTTTTATTAAATCTTGTAATGAAGGTAGAGGTCAAAAGAGAATCTCAAGGAATAGAGAAGGTGGTGTGATCTTTAACCAATTTGATGCCCTAGATGATTTGGATCAGAAGTAAGGGTATCCAATAGGTTTTCACTTTGATGTTCATTCCTTAGTAAGTGTTCAATTGAATTTTTCAAAGACTGGCAACCATAAATTGACATAGATTATATTTGTAGTTATTGTCATAAAATTTTGCACCCTAACTAAGCCTAGACTCGGCTAACTTGTGACACGTGGGACTACTTTTAGGTTGTGGGTACCCTATATAGAATGTAGACCTCCAAAGAAGGCTAGTTACATTTGAAACTCTCTAAAACTATTGACTTTTGACAAGGAAAAGGGAAGAAAAGATGCTTTGAAACATAAACCTACAACTAACTTGTGGTGATGCATTGATATTTGCTTTTTGGTTTTACAATAACTGATTACAACTATTTAAACTAAGAAAAAAACTATGTTCACAACCTATTCATGCATAAATGGACCATGAACATTTTCTATGAAGGTTACTTATTCCAATTTGGATAGAGATGAAAATTCATACAGTGTTTCCTACTGAAATGTAGATTCTACAAAACATATAACTTGATCAACACTTAAGGTTACTTGCCAACAAACATTGCATAGATGAAATGAAATTAAAAGACTATCATTATCACAATAAATTCCATAAAGTCATGCAACACAATAAAACATGACAAGAGAATGAGCAGGAACAACAATATTTCTCATTAATCTTGTAGAAGATTTTGATTACAATGCATGAATTGAATGATAAAACTCAAAAGGTTTGAGTTACAAGGCTAGTTTCATTGCTGCCATATAGAGAAAAAGCAAGAACATCAAAAGGGATGAAGTTGCCTTTTATTCAAAAGCTATTCCATTTTGAAATTTGAAAATTTGGCTCTCTTTGACTTCATGATTGATTTGACTTGAAGTAACATAAGTGTATTGGCTACTTGTTCCCCTCCAAATCAGGATCAACTACCTTTGAATTTGAAAATTGATTGCTTGGGCAATTGGACTTGAAAATCCCTAAAATTTGGGTGACACTACAACTGTGATGGCGTCAAAACATACTCCATCAGGTCAAATGTCAATTAAGAGCAATAAATGGGCATGGGAAACCTTAGGAAGTGTTTTCAATGGTTGGAAAGAATAATGGATGTCATCCTATGACATCTGGAAGTGGTTGGAGCACAATCCTATTAGAATCGGGTCACCGACTAGGTCAGAAACTGATTTTTGATCATTAAGTCACCAACAACCATGGTAACTCATTTGAATTTTAATGATCACTCCCAAGTTTGAATTCTAGCCGCTAGATCCTCCTCTCACATGCAGATAAATGCCTAGAAGACCCCCCAATGTCCCTCAATGATAAAAAAACATAGTCGTTGATCTTTTCCTCAAGTGAAATCAGACAACTAACATTTGTCCATGAAATTCTATTGGGCCCACTATTTGAACGATCTCATCAATCGCAAGCTCTCAACTTAGCCAACCATGGTTACAAACAAGCCATGAGGATGTGACATAGCATCCACTTAACCATCAACAGCCAATCTAAGGATTGTGGCTTGAGATAGCACCATGTTCTGACTATCGTGATGATGCGACCCAACCACTATTAGTAATAACTAACCCCATCACAACATCACAAGCATATCACTGACTTCCAACCCCAAGTTGCAAAGGTACAACTTGACATGATGGTAACCACCCATGGTTCATTGTAACATTGCAAGGTTAATCAACTGCAAAGCATGTGATAACAACCAATAGTAACCACAATAGATCCATCGCAACATCACAAGGCCAAGTGATGGTGACCACCAACAACTGCAAACCTATGATCAAGTGGTCACGATAACAATTAACTTCTCACTTGTTGGTAGTAGGTAAAATAGGGTTGGTTATAGGATGTGTAAGGAACACTCCAGCTGGTTGATTTAAGTGAAATGACCAATTGCACTAGTCAACAAAGGAAAAGAACAAGGTCGAAAAAAGACTAAGGCAAGAAGCCTTAAGGGTTTAGGGTCTAGGCCTTAGGGAAATATGAAGGGTTTATCCATTGATGATTTCTTAAATTCATTATCTATGTGGCTTAGGTTGACACAGAAAATGTCAACATTTCTAGCAACTTGAGAGGGGTGGCAAGCTTGCTTGTCATAAGATCAGTAGCCTATGGGAGTCCATTGGGCATAAAGACTCAAGAACTTAGAGATCAAACTTGAACAAACCAAGACCCTTGCTGTTAGAAACATAGAACAACACTTAAGACTACCTTAGACTACTAAAAATACATTTCAACGCTTTGAGAAAAAAAAACTACACTAAAACATGACTGAAACAACTCAGAAAGAACTGAGAACCTACTGCTAAAAACTTGTGCCAAGGCACTCGGAGGAATACAAACTAGACTGAAACAAGATGTTACAACACCTTATTGGAAAGAAAAACTAAACTACTCCTAAACTAACCAATAAAAGACTAGCCTAAACTAAATGATGCAAGAGAATCTCTGGTCTATGAGCAATCTTGCATTAACCCAAAATATTTCCTTTCAGTTTAGTTCTTGTTCAGTTCAGTGTGCAGTTTTATGTGTTGCTACCGATAGGTGCTAGTCATTGCTTGCTTTTCATTGCAGATCCTATTTTCGATCTTTGGGCTAGTTCATGTGCTTAATTCTATATTTTCAATCCATTTGGATTCTTTTTTGGCTAGTTATCACTCCTGATTTGACTATTTCTGGGTTCCGGGATAGTTATGTTGCTTACCGATTGGTTTTCCTTCTTTTTCAGAGTGGTTTCTTAGCATGTGGATCTATTTGGGGTCTTGTTCAATGTTTTTTGGCATGTGGCTGACCTTCCTACTGATCCGCACTTCTTGGTTGTTATTTTATGGAGGAATCTCTTCCATTTTTATGGCCGACCTAATTACACATTTCATTTTCCTACATTGGTAAATGTAATCTTTTGTGGCCAACCCAGATATGTTTTGGAGGGTATATATAGGGTATTATGTAATTATTTGTAGGATAGAGGAAGTAGAAATCAAAAGAAAGATTTAGATTCATGATTAGTGATCTGGTTGACTCTGAGAGTTTTGGATGGATTGTATCTGGCTTGTAGCCTGTATGTAACTGGTTAACTACCAGATGTTTTATGATGACTGTATGATGATAACCGATTGGTTTCCAAAGGTTTTAAGACAATGATATGATTTGTTTCTATAATCTTTCTATGTTTTCTTATTTCTTTCATTGCGTTACTCTTGTTGCATAAGCCAGTCAGTTCTCTTTTGAAGGTTTACTGGTTATTATTGCATCAATTAGTATTAGAGCTGGTTATGAATTGGTTGGTGAAAGAGTTGTTTGCGAACCTTGAGGCATTCCTTTGGGTGGAGAGATCTTTGATTGGAGGCAGTCTGTCCGTGTGTTTAATAGATTGCTGAGTGAGAGGCAATTGAAATCGGTTGTCAAATCATTGAGTTGAGGTAGTTCAACAAAGCAGAAGAGGAGATGCCTCCTAGAAGGACAACCCCCTGAGGGTAGAGAAGATGATGGAGGATTTCAAGAATGAGGTGAGGAATGAGATCCAAAACACATTGGCTAGTTTGCGGAGGAACCCAGAGTCTAAGGATGAGTATGAAGAAGTTGGTGAAGGGCTTGAAGCAGATGATGCTAAAAGACCAGAAGATGAAAGAGAGGAAAGATTCTTGAGAGAAGTGGCGCAAGCAAGTAAAGTTCATAAAGTGGAAGTTTCAAACTTTTCTAGAACACTGAACTCGAAGGATCTGATTGATTGGATAAAAGAGTTGGAGGATTACTTTGAGTATGAGGATGTCAAGGACCCGCATAGAGTCCAGTTAGCATAGACTAAGTTGAAAGGGCATGTTGCCTTATGGTGGAAAGAATTATAGAAAGATAGAGGGGAGAATGGAGAAATGGATATCACCCAATGGAGATATATGTTTGCAAGATTGAAGGCCAAGTTCATACCGGGAGACTATGAGTTGGAATTGTTTAAGAAGTTGCAGAACCTAAAATAGAGAAACATGACTATGAAAGAGTATACTGAGGAATTCTACAAGGTGATGATTAGATCTAGACATAGAGAGATGGATAGAGAAAAGATGGTGAGGTACATAAATGAACTTGCGTTTAACATTCAGGATGAGATGAGTATGTTGAGGGCTTCCACAGTTGAAGAAGCTTACTAGTATGCTTTGAAGGCTGAGGAGAAGATGAGAAGAAGACAACTAAATAACCCTAGAGGGAAGGAGAGATTCAAGGGATAGATGAGTATAGAGAAGAAGAATGTGGAAGAGGAATCAAAACCTAAGTGGAGTAAAGAACTAGAAAAAAAACACAGAGGAAAGGTAGTGGCAATACCAACAAAGAATTTCCCAGCAAATGTTTCAAGTATGGAGAAATCGGACATAGATTTTATGAATGTAAGTAGGGAATGGCAAGAAGTTGTGTGGAAAATGAGGAACTAGAAGGTGAAGCTACCAGAACTGACTGTGCACTAGACCAAGGAGAATCCCTTATTTTCAAAAGAGTCATGATGGAACAAGGCAGTGAAGATACCATATCTACTTAGAGAAAGAGTCTTTAATAGACTATGTGCAAATAAGTGGTAAGTGTTGCAAGGTTATTGTAGATAGTGGAAGTAATGATAATTTGGTATCTGAGGAGATGGTAGTGAAGCTTGGTTAAAGAGGGCTGAGTACCCTTATCCTTACAAGGTAATTTAGTTACAAGATGATCAAAAGTGAGAAGTAAAGGAACAATGTTTGGTGAATTTGAATATTGGGCCTTTTAGGGATGAGGTCTTGTGTGATGTTGTATCTATAAGTTCTTGTCATGTCCTGTTGGGAAGACCTTGGTAGTTTGATAGAGGAGCTATTTATGACTATAGAAGAAATCTAATCACTATTGAAAAAGATGGGCAAAAGTTCACATTGACTTCTTTAAAGGAGAAAGAGAAAGAGGAGAAGAGCCTGAATCTTGAGAAAAGTTGCAGTATTGAGAAACCAGTTGCAGAGGTTATACCGGAAGATGGCATGAGTCTACAGAAGGATCTGATAGATAAGCCTGATGGATAGATAGAACTAGATGACATAAAGCTTATGGTGCAAACTAGATGAAGTCTTATGGTAGAAACAAATCAAAGTTGCAGAAGAAAGAGAGCAGTAAGTCGAGATAGTGTGCAGATTTGAAGCATATGAAGAGAAACAAAGGGAGTCAGGGGTTAGAGAATCCAGTTGAGATTTTGGTTGAGCTAAAGCAAAGATTTGCAGATAAGGAAGATGTTTGGATCAGAAATGAGCATGGGGTCTTTATCCTGAATCCTTTTCGATGTTAATGAGTTGCCTCTCATCAAACATCTTTTTCTACCTAGGGTGTCTGATGCAAGAGCATCCTAGGTCTACGAAAATATTGCATCAACCAAAAAAATATTTCCTTTTAGTTTAGTTCTTGTTTAGTTCAGTGTGCAATTTTTGTGTTCCTATCGGTAGGTGTCGATCATTGCTTGCTTTTCATTGCAGATCCTATTTTTGGTCTCCAGGCTAGTTCATGTGCTTAATTCCAGATTTTTAGTCCATTCGGATTCTTTTCTGGCTAGTTATTGCTCCCAGTTTGACTATTTTTGGGTTCCAGGATAGTTCTTGTGCTTACTAGTTGGTTTTCCTTCTTTTTTAGAGTGGTTTCTTGGTGTGTGGATCTATTTGGGGTCTTGTCCGATGTTCTTTGGCATGTGGTTGACCTTCCTGTTGATCCACACTTCTTGGTTATTATTTTTTGGAGTCTCTTCTATTTTTAGGGTTGACCTAGTTACACGTTTCATTTTCCTGCATTGGTAAATCTAATCTTTTGTGGCCAACCTGAATATGTTCTAGAGGGTATATATAGGGTATTATGTAATTATTTGTAGGATAGAGGAAGTAGAAATTAGAAGAAATATTTAGATTCATGATTAGTGATCTGGTTGACTTTGAGAGTTCTAGATGGATTGTATCTAGCTTGTAGCCTGCATGTAACTGGTTATCTACCAGATGATCTATGATGACTGTATAATGATAACCGATTGGTTGCTAGAGGTTCTAAGATAATGATATGATCTGTTTCTATAATATTGCTATGTTTTCTTGTTGCTTTTGTTGTGTTACTCTTGTTGCATAAGCCGGTTAGTTCTATTTTGAGGGTTTACTAGTTATGGTTGCATCACAAAACCGTTCACTTATTGTTTAAAATAGATTCCCTTTCTCACTAGCCTATCATGCCCATCAAGATTTTCAACAAACAAGGAATGAAATAACAAGAAGAAATTGATTAGCTTACTTCAGATTGAAAATTAGTGTTATTGTTGCTCATAAATGTACTAGTAATCTAATCTTTTCCTTCTTCTTTAGCCTTAATTTGTTCTTCTTCAACTTTTTCCTCTTGGATTGCAACTTCATGCTTAGATGCAAGTAAGAGTGGCACTCTCTTACTGACTTCAACTCTTGATATGTGCTTGATTGGGCAGCCCCTTGTCAAGACAAACTCTGGGACAATAGTGGCTTCTTGCTCATTGGTTGCTTCTACACCTTGCTCCTTTTGATTTTTTTGATACTTATCATGAATTTACTCCTTGGGAGAAGCTAGCTTAGTGTTCAAACTTGAACAAAAATCTTCCAACTCATCCCAAAAATGGACTTCTTCTACATCTTCTTCACTCTTTTGCACACCAAGATTGATTTTATCCTTATTTTCAAGCTAATTTCAGAAAATGATGAGAGATGAAGAGCATCTTGTTTACAATCATCCAATATAGGAAGTGTTATGTCAGCATCAAGGTTAGAGAAAGAATCTTCTATTATGGCACTAAACATGCTTTCTCCATGATCAACTTCTTCAAGCATAACATGTTTAACTTTATCCTCTTGATTTCTTTCTTGAATATTACACGTATCTAAGCTTTTACTTTGATAAAATAGCTCTTGTTTTTGAGAAAACAACTCTTGAACTTCATCTTGACTGAAACTTTCTTACATCTCAACCTTCACTTCTTCCAAAATTAGAATTTCTTCATTAACCACTTGAGATAACTGCTCTTTAACTTCAAACAATTCTTCCTTTTTCTTAGCATACCAGCTCTTATCATAAACAATTGGACCTCCTGAATAAAGGTAGATCGGGGATGGATAGTTAGGCTGACTTGAAAAGGGATCTAGAGAAGGTATGAAAACTTCTTGAGATATAAGAACCTCTTGGGAAGGTTGTTCATTAAGGACTGATTTAACTGATTTGACTCAAGGATGGACTACTCCTTAGAAATGAAGGTTTGATTTTTAACACTTGTAGCCACTTGTGTGCCACTTGCATAGGAAGATTATCTCCAAAACTTGGGATTTGAATATTGGAAGACCTACTTGAAGGTTGATTAGGCTCACCTTGCTTGAAACTTGGAAATTTATACTTGTGAACCTCTTTTTCATAGGCTGGTTCATTATATTTGAGGGGTCCGAGCAAGCAAAACCTTCATTTTCTCCTCTCTTGCTACTATCTCCCCTACTAGATATTCTTCATATGGCCTCTTTTGATGCTCCAACTCCTACTCATGTAGATAGGCTTGATAAGCCCATTCATCCTACTACAACATCTCAAGCTCTCATTGTCTTTTGATCTCATCAAATTGGATTTGAAAGTACAAGGCCATATCTTTTAGGCTCATTGTATGAGTACTTTGGAGCTGAGTATACTCATATTCTAACTGCTAAGGGGTTTGAGTAGGGGTGTGTAGGTGGTAAGCATGAAAAACATGTTGATTACTTGTTGTGGCAGGGTTGTTTAGATTGTAACAACTATTGTAGTTTCTTGGATAAGACCGATAAGGAGCCTCATGGACAATATTTTCATAATATGGAGGTGGATAAACATGTCATCCTTGAAAACTTGACATCTTTAATCTTTTTAAAGATATGGATAAATAGAATAGCTTCAAATCATACCAACACTTAGATTGCTTGAACCAGTAGATTTGTACTCAGAGTTGTCAATTGTGTATAGATCTTGCCTCCAAAGGTTGAAAATATTGATTGTCAAAATTGTGTGGAAAAGCTTTGGACTAAAGCAGTCCAAACGGTCCCACCGGGTGTGCCAAAAATTGTTATCACAAAATTTTGCACCCTAGCTAAGCCTAGACTCAGCTAACCTGTGACACATGGGACTACTTTTAGGTTGTGGGTACCCTATATCAAAAGTAGACCTCCAGAGAGGGCTAGTTCCCTTTGAAACTCTCTAAAACTATTGACTTTTGAAGAGGAAAAGGAAGAAAAGATGCTTTCAAACATAAACCTACAGTTAAATTTGTGGCAATGCACCAATATTTGCTTTCTAGTTTTACAATAACTTATTACAACTATTTCAACTAAGAAAACAACTATGTTCACAACCTATTCATGCCTAAGTGGACCATCAACATTTCATATGAAGGTTGCTTATTCTAGTTTGCATAGAGATGAGAATTCATATAGTATTGCTTATTGAAATGTAAATTTTACACAACATATAACCTAATCAACTCTTAAAATTACTTGCCAACAAACATTGCATAGATGAAATAAAATTAAAGGACTATAATTATCACAATAAATTTCATAAAATCATGCAAAATAATGAAACATGACAAGAGAATGAGCAGGAACAACAATCTTTCTCATTGAGCTTGTAGAAGAATATGATTACAATGCATGAATTGAATGATAAAACTCAAAAGGTTTGAGTTAAAAGACTAGTTTCACTACTATCATATAAAGAAAAAGCCAGAACTAACTTCAAAAGGGATGAAGTTGCCTTTTATTAAAAAGCTACTCCAGAATTTGAAAATTTGAAAATTTGGCTCTCTTTGACATCTTTATTGATTTGACTTGAAGTAACATGAGTGTACTGGCTACTTGTTCCCCTCCAAATTAGGATTAACCACCTTTGAATTTGAAAATTGATTTCTTGGGCGAATGGAATTGAAAATCCCTAAAATTCAGGTGACACTACAACTAGGATGACATCAAAACATACTCCATTAGGCCAAATGTTAAGTGAGAGCAATAAATGGGCATGTAAGACCTTAAGAAATGTCTATAGCGGCTAGAAATAATAATGGATGTCATCTTGTGATATCAGGAAGTGATTGGATGTCATCCTGTGATATAATAATGGATGTCATCCTATCATAATTGGGTCATCGACCAGGTCAGAAACTGATTTTCGACCATGAAGTTGACAACCACCATGGGCACATGTTTGAATTTTAATGATCATTCCCAAGTTTACTTTTTGGTCACTAGATCCTCCTCTCGCATGCAAATGAATGGTTGAGGTGCACCCAGAAGACCCCCCAATGGCCCTCAATGATAAAAAAAATAGTCGTTGATCTTTACCTCAAGTGAAACTGAATGACTTACATTGGTTCATGAAATTCTGTTGGTCCCACCATCTAACTGAACCCATCAATTACAAGCTCGCAAATTAGCCAAAAAAGGTTACAAAGAAGCTGTGAGGACGCAACCTAGCATCCACTTAACATTCAATGACCAATTACTGGATCACGGCTTGAGATAGTACTGTCACAACCCTCCTTTATCACTCTTTTGATTTGATACAATTTTATTTTTGGTTAAACTATTTAAAATGATTGAATAAATGTTATAAAAGAATAAAATAGACACACACACACACTTGGAGAGTATAATTCAAAAAGTATTATTTTTATTTTATTTATTTCCACTCTCAATTATGGCACATGTTGTAGGAGGAATTGGATGCTTCTAGAGGAATCTCCACCACCTTGCATGTAATTCCCCCACTAAGTTTTTAATCAATTTGCATGAGTCCAATATTGGAAAAGAATCTCTTTTTTTAATTAAATTCTCTAGATAGTGGAATTGAGGGATTTTTCTTATAAAATTATAAGCAAGTTTCAAAGAAGGGAGTTGATTATGTTTTGAAGAAAATTTCTCAAGTTTTTAGTAGTAGGATCTTCTTAGTAGTGTCATTTTCATTGTAGTATTTTTTAAGTTATTGTTTGAAAGATTTCTCTCAAGTGGCAAGGAAGGATCTAAGGAGGATAGCTAGAAGTTTGGATTCAACATCGAACTTTGATAAGCCAGGTTCTCCTCTTGTTATTTCACATTCCCATATGAGAAAATGGTATTATCCAAAATATAGCTTCTAGATCTTCCTTTATAAAATTTTCTTTTGTGATAATATTGAAAAGATAGCTTATTTATTTGTTTAATTGTTTTTTTTTAGAAAAGAAATATCAGATCTTGCTTGCATGTGAAAGATAGCTATTATTTGTTTAAATTTCTTAGAAAATATTAGATCTTGTTGGATTGAAAATTTAAATGTAATTCTCTTTTTTCTTACTTCCCTTCGAACAGAAAATGTTGGATAATAAGAGTATAAATCTCTCCCTGTGATATGCATTCTTGTGAATAAATCTTTACTCTCATTGTTTACATTAATATTATTATTTTTATTTCATATATCTGGTTATATAAATCTCTCTATGCAAAAAGACTATAAATATCTCCCTGTGATATGCATTCTTGTGAATAAATCTTTATTCTCATTGTTTACATTAATATTATTTTTATTTCATATATCTGGTTATATAAATCTCTCTGTGCAAAAAGAGTATAAATCTCTCTGTGAATATTAAATTCCTGATTATGCGAAATAAATTCAAAGTATATTTCCTACCTCTGTGATTTCTAATTATTTGTTTATTGCTGAAGCAAATCTCTCTCTCTCTATTTTTATTCCCTGTGAAATCAATTTCTAATTTTCTATTTATTGTTGAAGCAAATCTCTTTCTATTTTTATTTCATGTGAAATCAATTCCTAATTATCTGTTTATTGTTGAAGTAAATCTCTCTCTCTCTCTCTCTATTTTTATTCCCCGTGAAATCAATTTCTAATTTTCTGTTTATTGCTGAAGCAAATCTCTCTCTATTTTTATTTCCTATGAAATCAATTCCTAATTATATGTTTATTGCTGAAGCAAATCTCTCTCTATTTTTATTTCATGTGAAATCAATTTCTAATTATTATTTGTTGAAACAAATCTCCCTATTTTCATTTCCTGTGAAGTCAATTTAAAACAATTACTTACCTCTGCGATAACTTGATTATCTATTTTATTCATGTTCTTATTTTCACAAATAAACATTTTTTTATATATTCTTTTTAAATTGCAATTTGGAATTTTTAGTAATTACTTTGGGTTAAATTTTAAGTTAATTGCTAATAATTATTTTTGTTTAAATTTTAAGTTTAATTGTTAATAATTGCAATTTAGGAAATGTTAATTCTTTCCTTAGTATAAATTTTAAGTTATTGAATTTAACTTAAAAATATTTATAAGTATTGGGGATTATTGTGTAGTAAATTCATAATTAATTTATCCTTAGTAAATTTTATATTTGTAAATTATATTATATCAAATTCTTTTAATTAGAGTTATTCAACCCATTTAAGATCCATTGGGGCACTTAGTTGGCCTTTAGCAATTAATTCACATTAATATGATTTGAATCGAATGTCTAAATTAATCCCTATTTTTGGATTTGCTTAATCATGCACGCAAGTTACGCTATTCTTACATCATGCAATTACTTATAGATTAATTACATTTATTGACGCTATCATCTCCATGCAAGTACATATGTAATTATTAATATGCAAGTTATATTTCAAGTCATGGTTTTTATTCTACGTAATTCATCAAGTAGTTATTTCAATCAATTAAAATTATGCACATTCAATTTGTAATTGTTTTCAAGCATGATGTTTTCATAGCTTCTTAGTTAGAAAACTAAATAAAGGAAGATGGAAACCAAAACCTAGTAGCATTTGGTATATACGGTGCCTCTAAGTCACGCTTACGGGTAATGTCATCGTGTTGAACTATTGCACTTAACGCCTAATAAAGCTACATCAACGACATCTGTGGCATCGTCCCTATAAATCATCGGGGAGTAATAAGGGACACTTGGAAGTTAAAATCCAAGGGGCAGGTAATTCCCCTTGGATCAATAATCTAATAAGATAATTTTTAAATGATTTTACATCCGTTGAGATAAACCATAGTAAACCCCATTTAGGGTTGGTTAAGTAAAATGCTTTTATGAAATTGATTTAATCTTGAGGAGATATTGGTGATTGACGATTTGGTCAAGGGTGACGCTTATGATAGGTGTTAAGATGTAGTTGTTAGGCCACAAACAATAGCCCATCTTGAGCCTTTGTTTAAGTGCTACCATCGTGGGTAGCAACCTCAGAGAAACTGTCTGGGACATTGACCCTAGAAAGGGTTACGTACCCACTAATTAGTTTACATCAAACCATAGAATAGAAAATAGAACTACATACTTTACGCCTTGATCCTGTGCCAAAGCGGGTATGTAGGCAGTCTTGGGATGGAGTTGTCCCTCGTACTCAGGCGTTCGTGGGTGGGGTCTAGGCTTGGTGAAGGAAGGATTGAGTAAGAATCCTATTTTGAAAGATAAAGATAATTAAATTGGAAAAATTAATTCAATGCATACTCAGAAGGAATCCCGTATGGATTCACTTGACTTCTTGAGGCTTTAAGCCAAATTTTGAGGTGGAATTCAAGCTTGTATTATGTTATTTAATTACTCCTAAGGACAGCGACCTCGGTGCACTTCTGTTAGAAGAGTGTAGTACTTAGTGAGTGGCTTAGGACCTGAATGGTCCTGATGAGTCTAAGTCTCTGGCCAGAGCACCTCCTATCCCGATTGGATAGATGCCTACCCCGCATGGGTAGATGCCCATCTCGATTGGATAGATGCCTGCCCCGTATGGGTAGATGCCTATCCCGTAATGGATAGATGAAATCTTATGTCTCGTATGGACAAATGCCTAACCCGTATGGTTAGATGCTCATCCCGAATGGATGAATTCCTAATCCAAAGGGATGGATGCCCAGAGTATGCGATTGAATCAAACACAATGGTTAAATTAAAAAAAAAAAAAAGAATGGTCAGTTTTGTTGAGTTAATTATGGTGGGTTATTACATGTGGTATCAGAGAAAAGGTTCAATTCTAGGCCTTGTGGTCACTTCAATTTACACAACTAAGGGAATGTTTTGCAATGATAGAAATTAAATTTTAAAAAAATCTTAAATCAAGAACTAACTAAGCGTTTGCTGAGGGCAAGGGTACAATTTTCTGAGTTTGAACAAGGGTAGACCTCTATGTGGCACCCCTAGGATTGTATGATGTAATTATTGGAATGAGTTGGTTAACAAACCATCAAGCTAATTTAGATTGCTATAATAAAGTTGTTGAATGTTTGGATGATGGGGGAAAAGGGGTCAAAATCCAAGGAAAGTTTAATCCCATTAATATAGAAACCATATCAGCCATGCAATTAAAGAAGGAAAGAAGAAGAGGAGGCCAAATCTATATGAAGGAAAAGAGGAAAATACACCAACCTTTCAAAATACCCCCTTCTTAAAAGAGTTCAAGGATGTTTTTCCAGAAGAATTACCCAGCTTACCCCCTAAAAGAAAGTTTGACTTTTCTATCGAAGTACTACAAGGAGTTGAACCAATATCAATGGCACCTTACCGAATGAACACAACTAAATTGCAAGAGCTCAAAATGCAATTGGAGGAGCTCTTAGCTAAGGGATTAATAAGGCCAAGTGTATCACCATGGGGAGCACTAGTCTTATTTGTTAAGAAGAAGGATGGAACCTTAAGACTATGCATCGACTATAGGATGTTGAACAAGGTCACGATAAAGAATAGGTATCCCTTACCTCGCATAGAGGATCTTTTTGACCAAATGAAAGGAGCAGCAGTTTTCTCAAAGATAGACCTCCGGTCAGGGTACCATCAACTCAGAATTAAGGAGGAAGACATTCTGAAGACAGCTTTCAGGACTAGATATGGGCATTATGAATTCATAGTTGTCCCTTTTGGTGTAACCAACGCCTCAGCTGCATTTATGAACCTAATGAATAGTGTACTCCATGACTACTTGGATAAATTTGTTTTGGTATTTTTGGATGACATATTGATTTACTCTAGAAATGAGGAGGAACATTTAGTACACCTACAAATTGTTTTGCAAAAGTTGAGAGAATATAAGTTATATGGGAAATTGTCAAAATGTGCCTTCTTCGAGGAAAAGATTCACTACCTTGGGCATATAATATCAAAGGAAGGAATAGCAGTTGATCCAGATAAGATAAAGGCAATAGTAGAATGGCCAATCCCTAAAAATGTTTCAGAGGTAAGAAGCTTTATGGGGCTAGCAGGTTACTATAGGAGGTTTGTGGAAGGATTCTCTAAGATAGAAAACCCCATCACCTCATTACAAAGGAAGGGTAAAAAAAGGTTTGTGTGGACAGAACAAAGTGATAAGGCATTCCAAATTTTGAAAGGGAAACTAACTTCAGCACCCATTCTAAAGGTACCAGATCTAAATGGACACTTCACAGTCATAACTGATGCTTCTATTGAAGGTTTAGGAGGAGTACTTGTCCAAGATGAAGGGGTAGTAGCTTACAAATCAAGAAAGCTAAAGGCTCATGAAGTTAATTATGCACCCCATGACTTAGAGTTGGCAGCAATTGTGCATGCCCTACAAAAATGGAGACACTTCTTACTAGGGAAGCCCTTTGAGTTAAAGTTAGATAACCATTTGAGTTAAAGTCAGATAACCAAGGAATAAAGTACATCTTTACCCAACCCCACTTGAATGCCAGACAAAGAAGGTGGTTAGAGTTTCTAAATGAATAAGATTTTGAAATTGAATATATTAAGGGGAAGGAAAATAGGGTGGCAGATGCCTTAAGTAGGAGGAGACACTTGATGACTATAGCAACATTCAAAACTTCTTTCAAAAGGCAAGTAATGGATGAACAAGGACATGACCCATGGTATGAGCAAGTCAAATTGACTTTAGAATAAGATCCAACCAATCCTAAGATTGAAGGGTATACATTAGATGAAGATGGGTTGCTCAGATACAATAATAGAATCTATATTCCTAATTTAGGAAACTTAAGGGAAGTAGTCTTGTCAGAGGCTCACAATGCCCCTTATTTAGGGCACCCAAGAGTTAAAAAACTTTATGCAGATCTAAAGAAGTTATACTTCTGGCAAGGTATGAAGAATGACATTGTCAAGTATGTGGCTAAATGTTTGGAGTGTCAAAGAGTAAAGGCAGAACATAGACATCCAGCTGGATTGTTACAATTACGCGATGTACCTCAACACAAGTGGCAAGTTATTAGCATGGATTTTGTGCAAGGGTTGCCCATGTCACCTTTTAGGCATGGTACAATAATGGTGGTAATTGACAAACTCACTAAGGTGACAGACTTTATGCCAGGGAACCTAACGGATGATGCACCTACCTTGGCTAGGCACTTTGTTAAGGAAATATTTAGGTTGCATGGAATACCAGAGAAAATCATATCAAATAGAGATGCTAGATTCACTTCAAGGTTTTGGACCACTCTTCAATTAGCTCTAGGAACTCAACTAAATTTTAGCACCGCATACCACCCTGAAACCAACGATCAGACAGAAAGGACAAATCAGATTATGGAAGACCTACTTCGCATGTATTGCATGGACCAACAAAAGAAATGGGAAGAGTACCTAACTCTGGTAGAGTTTGCTTACAATAATACATATCAAACATCTTTGGGAATGGCACCTTTCAAAGCTTTGTATGTCGAACACCTTTGAGTTGGGATACTCTTCAAGATAGAGTAATTGTTGGACCAGATATGTTGAAAGAGATGGAGAGGAAAACTAAGGAAATTAGGCAAAGATTGAAGGAAGCCTCAGATAGGCAGAAAAGTTATGTAGACAAAAATAGGACACCAAGGGAGTTTGAGGTGGGAGAGAAAGTCTTCCTAAGGGTTAGGCCACACAAGAGTTCCATAAGGTTTGGGAAAAAGACTAAGCTTGCACCTCGTTATGTTGGACCCTTTGAAATATTGGGAAGGATAAATCCAGTTGCATACCGGTTGGCCTTACCTCCCTAGTTGAGCTGAATCCATGATGTCTTCCATGTATCTCTTCTTAAAAAGTATGTACCTGATGAGAAACACATTTTGAATTGGGACGCTTTACAAGTCCAAGAAATGGGAGGAATAATGATAGAGCCATTCAAAATCTTGGAGAGGCGCCAGTGCCAATTGCGCAATAGAAAGGTTGATCAATGCAAAGTGCAATGGAATTAGTATGATGAAAGGAATGCCACGTGGGAGGATACTAAGGAAATACAACAGTTTTTTTTTGTTTTTTTTTAAGCTAATCATGAACTATGGACTCTTTTGGATAAATTCAATAAGAGCATCGGGACGATGCACAAATTAAGGGGGGGAGGATGTCACAATCCTCCTTTATCACTCTTTGGATTTGATACAATTTTATTTTTTGTTAAACTATTTAAAATGATTGAATAAATGTTATAAAAGAGTAAAATAGACACACACACACACACACACACTTGGAGAATATAATTCAAAAAGTATTATTTTTATTTTATTTATTTCCACTCCCAATTATGGCACATGTTGTAGGAGGAATTGGAAGCTTCTAGAGCAATCTCCACCACCTTGCATGTAACTCCCCCACTAAGTTTTTAATCAATTTGCATGAGTCCAATATTGGAAAAGAATCTCTTTTTTAATTGAATTCTCTAGATAGTGAAATTGAGGGATTTTTCTTATAAAATTATAAGCAAGTTTCAAAGAAGGGAGTTGATTATGTTTTGAAGAAAATTTCCCAAGTTTTTAGTAGTAGGATCTTCTTGGTAGTCTCATTTTCATTGCAGGATTTGTTAAGTTATTGTTTGAAAGATTTCTCTCAAGTGGCAAGGAAGGATCTGAGGAGGATAGCTAGAAGTTTGGATTCAACATCGAACTTTGATAAGCCAGGTTCTCCTCTTGTTATTTCACATTCCCATATGAGAAAATGGTATTATCCAAAATATAGCTTCTAGATCTTCCTTTATAAAATTTTCTTTTGTGATAATATTGAAAAGATAGCTTATTTATTTGTTTAATTGTTTTTTTTTAGAAAAGAAATATCAGATCTTGCTTGCATGTGAAAGATAGCTATTATTTGTTTAAATTTCTTAGAAAATATCAGATCTTGCTGGATTGAAAATTTAAATGTAATTCTTTTTTTTCTTACTTCCCTTTGAACAGAAAATGCTGGATAATAAGAGTATAAATCTCTCCCTGTGATATGCAATCTTGTGAATAAATCTTTATTCTCATTGTTTACATTAATATTATTATTTTTATTTCATATATCTGGTTATATAAATCTCTCTGTGCAAAAAGAGTATAAATATCTCCTTGTGATATGCATTCTTGTGAATAAATCTTTATTCTCATTGTTTACATTAATATTATTTTTATTTCATATATCTGGTTATATAAATCTCTCTGTGCAAAAAGAGTATAAATCTCTCTGTGAATATTAAATTCCTGATTATGCGAAATAAATTCAAAGTATATTTCCTACCTCTGTGATTTCTAATTATTTGTTTATTGCTGAAGCAAATCTCTCTCTCTATTTTTATTCCTTGTGAAATCAATTTCTAATTTTTTGTTTATTGCTGAAGCAAATCTCTTTCTATTTTTATTTCATGTGAAATCAATTTCTAATTATTATTTGTTGAAGCAAATCTCCCTATTTTCATTTCCTGTGAAGTCAATTTAAAACAATTACTTACCTCTGCGATAACTTGATTATCTATTTTATTCATGTTCTCATTTTCACAAATAAACATTTTTTATATATTCTTTTTAAATTGCAATTTGGAATTTTTAGTAATTACTTTGGGTTAAATTTTAAGTTAATTGCTAATAATTATTTTTGTTTAAATTTTAAGTTTAATTGTTAATAATTGCAATTTAGGAAATGTTAATTCTTTCCTTAGTATAAATTTTAAGTTAATGAATTTAACTTAAAAAGATTTATAAGTATTGGGGATTATTGTGTAGTAAAATCATAATTAATTTATCCTTAGTAAATTTTATATTTGTAAATTATATTATATCAAATTCTTTTAATTAGAGTTATTCAATCCATTTAAGATCCATTGGGGCACTTAGTTGGCCTTTAGCAATTAATTCACATTAATATGATTTGAATCGAATGTCTAAATTAATCCCTATTTTTGGATTTTCTTAATCATGCACGCAAGTTACACTATTCTTACATCATGCAATTACTTATAGATTAATTACATTTATTGACGTTATCATCTCCATGCAAGTACACATGTAATTATTAATATGCAAGTTTTCATATGCAAGTTATATTTCAAGTCATGGTTTTTATTCTACGTAATTCATCAAGTAGTTATTTCAATCAATTAAAATTATGCACATTCAATTTGTAATTGTTTTCAAGTATGATGATTTCATAGCTTCTTAGTTAGAAAACTAAGTAAAGGAAGATGGAAACCAAAACCTAGTAGAGTTCAGTATATACGGTGCCTCTGGGTCACGCTTACGGGTAATGCCATCATGTTGAACTACTGCACTTAATGCCTAATAAAGCTACATCAACGACGTATGTGGCATTGTCCCTATAAATCGTCGGGGAGTAATAAGGGACACTTGGAAGTTAAAATCCAAGGGGTGGGTAATTCCCCTTGGATTGATAATCTAATAAGATAATTTTTAAATGATTTTACATCCGTTGAGATAAACCATAGTAAACCCCCTTTAGGATTGGTTAAGTAAAATGCTTTTATGAAATTGATTTAATCTTGAAGAGATATTGGTGATTGATGATATGGTCAAGGGTGACGCTCATGATAGGTGTTAGGATGTAGTTGTTAGGCCACAAACAATAGGCCATCTTGAGCCTTTGTTTAAGTGCTACCATTGTGGGTAGCAACCGCAGAGAAATTGTCGGGGAAATTGACCCTAGAAAGGGTTGCATACCCACTAATCAGTTTACATCAAACCATAGAATAGAAAATAGAATTACATACTTTACGCCTTGATCCTGTGCCGAAGTGGGTATGTAGGTAGTCTTGGGACGGAGTTGTCCCCCATACTCAGGTGTTCGTGGGTGGGGTCTAGGCTTGGTGAAGGAAGGATTGAGTAAGAATCCTATTTTGAAAGATAAAGACAGTTAAATTGGAAAAAGTAATTCAATGCATACTCGGAAGGATTCTCGTATGGATTCGCTTGACTTCCCAAGGCTTTAAGCCAAATTTCAAGGCGGAATTCAAGCTTGTATTATGTTATTTAATTACTCCTAAGGACGGCGACCTCGGTGCACTTCTGTTAGAAGAGTGTAGTACTTAGTGAGTGGCTCAGGACCTGAATGGTCCTGATGAGTCTAAGTCTCTAGCCAGAGCACCTCCTATCCCGATTGGATAGATGCCTACCCTACATGGGTAGATGCCTATCCTGATTGGATAGATGCCTACCTCGTATGGGTAGATGTCTATCCCGTAATGGATAGATGAAGTCTTATGTCTCGTATGGACAAATGCCTAACCTATATGGTTAGATGCTCATCCCAGATTGATGAATGCCTAATCCAAATGGATGGATGCCCAGAGTATGCGATTGAATCAAACACAATGGTTAAATTGAAAAAAAAAAAAAATGGTCAGTTTTGTTGAGTTAATTATGGTGGGTTATTACAAGTACCATGTTTTGACTGCTATGATGATGTGACCCAACCACTATTGGTAATCATTGACCCCATCGCAACATCATAGACAAATCATTAACTACCGATCCTAGGTTGTGAAAGTGTGGTTTAAAATGATAGTAATTGCCCATGGTTCATCGTAATATCACAAGGTTAATTGGTGGTTAACCTTGATGGCTGTGAAACATGCAATGACAACCAATGATAACTACAATAGGTACATCACAACATTTCAAGGCCAAGCGATGATGACTGCCAACAATCGCGAACATGTGATCAAGAATTCATGGTAACAATTAACTTCTCACCTGTTGATAGCGAGTAAAATGGGGTATGTTCCAAGATGCATAAGGAATACTCCAGTTGATTGATTAAAATGAAATGACCACCTATGCCGGTCAACGGAGGAAAGAACAAGACCGGGAAAAGACTAAGGCAAGAAGCCTTAAGGGTTTAGGGTTTAGGCCCTAGGGAAATATGTAGGGTTTAGCCATTGATGATTTCTCAGATAATTTATCTACGTGCTGAAGTTGACACAAAAAATGTCAACAATAGAATCTTAAATTGTATCTACATATATTTTGTCCTCACCTAGATGTCACCTTGGTGCTTCGTCTTTTGATGCTTGATGCTTGTTTTGATTCTACTCACGCCACCTACCAAACTTGCAAATTCATCACCTTCCCTACCTTCTCCCCAAACTTTAATCTTGATTCTCAGGATCAAGATGCCCAACACCCTAGTCCTCTTAATTAGAACCCAAATTTGATCCTCACAACAACCACCTCAAGTGAGCAAAAAATTTGATCTTGTGTCAGTCTACTTAAAAAATTTAATTAATTTTTTAGTAGTCAAGTATAAAAGGAGGTCTACCCCTCTCATTTAAAACTAAGCAATCTAACCTAAGTCATCTAATGATCCTAATTTCAAATTAAATTCAAGTGAGCAAGCAATTAGACATTCATCAAGCATTGGAGAAGAAGTGAAGTCAAGTTCAAGCATTCAAGGTGGCATCCATGATCAACCTTCTATGAAAAAATTATACACGAAGCCCTAAAACCCTTGCATGACCCAACAAGCTTCATCAAGGTATACATTTCAATTAAAATCATTTTATTTTAGATCTGGCCTTTCCCTCAAAAGAAAAGCATCTTTTTGTATTTTCCATTTCAATTATTATCTCAATTGCAAGGTTAATTCCTAAACCAAGGTTTGACCCAAGGTAAACCCATATCCACAACACTTTCTCCTCTCTTTTTGTGTGCAATGAATCAACTTAGTATCTATACTCAGATATCATTATAGAGTTGATGATGACGAATAGATTCATCTTTCAACAAAGTGAAATTCAGAGGACCAGGGTGAATTTGTATTACTTGGTCTTGAAAAATTAGGTTGAAATTTCGAGTACAAATTATAAACATCTTCTTCTACCCAGATCCTTGTATGTGGTTGTGTTGGATATCAGTAGCAGTTTGCTTTTACTATTTATTCTCAATTATCTTTTGTTTTGCCCTAAATTCAAACTATACAATTCCATTTACATTTTTGTAATGGGTGAAAAATTAGGGTTTCACCATAGAAGGATAAAAACCACTAATTTTACCATTACATTTAAAAGAGAGGTGAAACCCAATAGATTCAGTCATAAACCAAAAAGATAAGGACTGAATGTTGATTGGATTTCACAGGTGGTTGATTTGCTTACCCTCTTTTGTGAGTTGAATTGATGAAATTAGGGCAAAGTGTTGAAAATGAAGGTAAAAATGCGGAAACAGTGAGTTATAGATGCAGGACTAAGACACACACCTAGATTTGAGGATTATAAGCAGATTCATATCTGATCCCCGAAAAAGCTCCAAAAATGTCGAGACCAGTATTCTTGTCACAACGGTCCTCCTAACATTTCACATGCCAAAGGCGGTTGATTCATCTCTACAAATAATTCATATTCTGAAGATCACAACTCCATACCCAATTCTTGCACATAGAAATAAAGGGAAATAGGTTGGATATAGGGGCTTGTCTAAGTCAAACCTCAGTTTTGGAATTAACCATGAAATAGAGATGAAAGATAATTGAATTATTGTAATTGAAGATATCATTTTGAGGGATATGTTGAATAATGACAGAAAACCAAATGATATACCTCTATGTGAAGTTTTATTTGTCTCCACACGAGACTAGGGTTTCATGAAGTCTTTGACAAAATAGGATGTAAATATACACTTCAATGTTTGAATCTTTACTTTGTTGTTGCTCTAAGGCTTGAAGAAAGACTTATTACTTTCTCAATTGCTTGAATGCTTGATATCATGTGTGTGTTCTTGTTGATGTATATAAAAATGAGAAGGGAAAGCCTCCTTTTATACTTGCCCATCGGAAAACTTGCTAATTTCTTGACATGAGCCGACACAGAGCTAGAATTCCCGATCAATTTTAAAATAGGGAAGAGGGTTTTAAATAGGGCCCAATTAGGGAGGACTAGAGCGTGCCACCATAATCCTAATTAGGACCAGGGCATGGCAATCTAGTCCTACCCCAATTTAGGGCTAGGATAAGATGCCAAATTAATGTAAAGGTAAAAAATGCAGTCATACTTGAGTGATATGAGAAGAATTATGTCTAGATCAGGCATGGGGCACAAATGCTAAGGTAGGGACCCAATGTGATCAAAATTATATAGTGGTGCAATTTTTGGACACTACAATTTTTAACTCAAACAAAAGGGGAATAAGGGCTACAATCAACATTCAACCCTCTTCCTAATAGAATTGAGGTTGGATCTATTGTATTTATTCTTCTTTTAATGTTTTGGAGGTGAAATTTAGGTCATTTCTCAGTTTACAAAGAGTAACTTGTGAAACCTTAATTTTCCCACCATTACAATATACTAAAATGCTAAGATGGACATGGATCAACCCCTTTTGGCTCTTGGTGTGGTGGAGTCAAGAAGAGGTAAAGGATTGAAAATGTATTGTCAAAAATTGCATACCCCTTTGTAATTCGACCTACATCTTTTGTAACAACTTTGGTGTCCATTCCCCTAGCACTCGAGTAGGCTCATTTCAGCCCTTGCATTAGCCTTTTCCACTCAGGATGCCCAAGACACCTTTCAATAGCTATCCTTTAGCTTTTGTTTCATGTTAGCCTCATATCTCCCTTGTCTCCTATCATCTTTGAGTGTGATTCATTTGGACACTAACATGTTGCATGAATGTTTGCATGATGTGCATTCGTCCCACGACATCTTAACATTCAAATGTCAGTTTTGAGAACGCTTTTCCACTTGTCACCTACATATGTTGGTGAAAATGACTCTGAACCTTTTGAACGGCTCACCAACTCTCTTTTCCCTTCTCTTCTCTCATTTTAAATATATCCTCTCTTCATTCAAGCTCTCTAGATTTTGGACACAATCTCTCTTATTCTTTGGGCTCTCAGAGCTCCCTTTGGCTCTCTCTCACTTGCTACAACAATCTCTATTTTGCTACAACATTATCAAGCTCTCACAATAATCTCTTGCAACTCTCTTGACTTTCTCAAGCCTCTTTGGTAATATCTTTCTATCATTCTACCTATCCTATCTTTGAGCATCTTGGGATTTATCATATCCCTCTTCTATCATTTATTTTATCTTGCATTTATCTTTTATTCTATCAATCAAATTGGTTGTCTGTGGAGGTGGAAACACCAAAATAGGGATTTGACTGAGGCAAGTCCCCAAGCAACCCCAAACATTTTTCCTTTTTGGCTTGTGTGCAAGTTGCATTAGAGAACATTTATTTGTCTAGAGGCTTCATAGCGTGGACCTATTGTTTGTTTATTCTCTTCCCTTTTCTCCTTCCATTTTATCTTGGTTATCGTATATCATGTTTACTAGCTTAGCTTCATTATTTTCCGTATTTTATTGCATTATAATCTCACTTTGAATTTTCTGTATGAACTATGTACCTCATCCGTACAGGATGACAACACGTCACACTCATGTCCCAGACCTACGTGCTCGTCCTTTGGATAGAGGCTTGATAGAGTCATCCGGGAGCCTCGAATTGCAATTACTTGTTTAACTTTGTTACTTTTATCCCTTGGCTCACCTTAGCGCCAATTTGAGTGAGGTAGTGGCGGATTGATTTGTCCTCTAAGATTCATCATCTTGGAGGTGACAAATCCCCTCCTCTACAGAAAGATGGTTCAATCTTTGTCAATTCAGTGACTAATTTAGAGAAGGATGTTTTGGATTATTGAAAATTTAGAGAGACCCCACCACTCTCGGGGTCACAAAAAAAGTCCATAAAAAATGGTGCTCCAAAGAAGCCTCCCAAGGTGGGTTGTAACAAAGATAAGGAAAAAGTGAAATTAATTAGTAAGATGTTGGTAGAATTTGGGTAACTGAAAACCATTGATTACCATTTCTCTCCTCCTTAAAGATGATTATTCTTTCATGGGTTGTAAGGGGTATGAATAAAATCCTTAAACAATAGGATATTCATGATTTGATTCATACTCATTCTCTTAATATTGTTTTCATCCAAGAGACTAAACTATCTATGGACAATATGTTAAACATGTCTTCCAAGATTTGGGTTAGAGGTTGATGTTAATGTGTTGGAGCTTAAGGAAGGTTAGGTGGTTTTTCTTTCTTATGAGACATTCAAAGTTACTCCTTTGTGGTTAATCTCTTGTAAATCCTCTATTTCTATGGTTGCTTCAAGCTTATAATTTGGTGAAGTTATCCTCTTTTCCAATTTTTATGCCCCGTCTAATAATTTAGGGAAATCCCTGCTATGGTCTCATGTCAAGTTGGATCCTCATGCGGGACTTCAATGTTGTGTCTTTTTTGGAGGAGAAGAGGGGAGGTGTTGTTAGGCTTGATCTTTCATCTAGACTTTTGAGGGAAAATAAAGATCACTTGAAATATAATCACAAATTATAGATACTTGTAATGGTGAAAAATTAGGGTTTCCACAATTAGATATATGAAAACCACTAATTTTAGACTTAGGGACCACTACATTAAAGAGGGGTAAACCCAATAGATCTAGCCACAAATCAGCAAGGATAGGGCTGAGAATTCTATTGGATATACTGGATTTGAATTGGCTGCCCTCTTTTAAGTTGAATTGTGAAAATGCTAAAATTAGGGTAAATATCCTAAAATTGAAGTAAGAAACACATGAAAAGTGAGATATAGTCATTGAATCGAGCCACAAACTTGGATTTGAGCAATGTAAGAGTATTCAGACATGTAACCAAAATAAGTTCCTGAAATGTTGGGATCGGTATGCTTGTCGCATCGGTCCTCTGCACTTTTCATCGTCCAAAGGGGAATTTGTTCATCACTATAAATAAAGCCAATTGTGAAGATCACGGTTATGTACCTACTCCTACACACACTAGAGAAGGTAAATAGGCTGGGATTAGGGGTTTGACTTAGGTCAAACCTCAATTTTAGAATTAACCATGAAATATAAATGAAATGTAATTGAATTGTAGTAATGGAAATGTTCTCCTTTTGAGAGGACCAAGGTGCTGGGTGCTCTAGTCCTTGAGGACTAGGGCACCAATGCCCTGGTCTCGACCAATCAAGAACCAAGAAACAAAGGGCAAATGAAGTGCAAGTTGAAAATAATGAGGAATTTGCATGGTGTGAGAAGAATCAAGGCTCCAATTTGGCCTCCAGATACAAACGCCAAGGTGAGGGCCCAAATGAGGACAAAATTGTAAGGGAGTACAATTTAGGATGCTAGAATACTAATGAAAACTTCAATAATTATAATGAAACTTGTTTTGTGGCAATAAAGATGGGGATGTGACACTCTACTTATGGGATTCCAACACCTCACTTGTCCTTTGACTTTCATCCAAACTCACCACACACCTCTAATTTATTGGGATTAATGTGTCTCAACCTTCACAAGTTTTAACATTAGTAGTTGGTTTTATTTATTTAACATTTGATTTAATTTATGATCCTACATAAACTATTTTGTTTGCACATGTTATTTTATCATCTAGTGGGAATTGGCACATTGACTTGTCATCCACTGGGAAGGTGGCATGACTTATTTTGTCCTCACATGGAGGTATGCATCCCACTTAGAGGACCTTGGACTTTTGTGTGGTAGGTGACAAGTGTCATGTAATGACAAAAAATATGACAAGATTATATGATACACCTACCTATGATATTTATGAAAACCTATGACAGTATCTTATGACAACATGTGTGAGTATGTTTGCATGTTGAGGAATCCGATTGCATGTAAGGGAGGTGGCCAAGTTGGGAGATTTTATGATGGTTTATGACAATGATTCACATGCAAACAAGTTGCATGCATCTAAGTGTGGTGCATGTCTTCGGATTTCTTATAGGCTTATATTTGTGCCACTTGGACTTAGGCATCCAATTTGGGCTCCTTTCTCTATGGATTATAAAGACATTAAAATGTTTTTGTTGGCTAGTTGTTCATGTTGTAGTTACTAGTTATTCTACAGGTGAAGTGTTATGCATCCAAAACCAATCTAGGTTGTGGGTTGATGTTATTTCTCTTGTTAAATAAACTATTTTATTGGTGTTATCTTGTACTCACTATTTTTAGTAAATACAAAAAAAATTTCTTTTGGAGTGCGAGGTTTTTCTCCTGAATGGTTTTTACCCATAATATATCTTGTGTTGTTTGGTATTATCTTTATGCATGTTTTATATCTCTATTTGATTGTGTTTATGCTTCTATTATAGTTAAGATTTGAAAAGAAAATTTACATAATCTCCCCAATTAGATTAGTGTTAGGAAGCATTTTCTACACATTTGCATCCTTTCACAATTGCTCATTCCATATCTTCCCCTCATTTTGATTTTACAAATAGCACAATTTTTCAAGGGGGTTCATGAGGGTTTCAATGGCTTGTTGGCACCATTTTTCCACATGTTTGGAAAATTATGGGCAATTTAGGAACTAGGATGCAATACCTAGTAATGGAATGACCTCCTTATTCTTCCAACACCCCTCTCTATCTTCATAAATGTAGGCTATCTCCTATTAGACAACTTAGATAACTAGAGGACAACTGAGAGGGGGTGGGGTCAATCAGTTGTCAACAGTTTATAGAACTTTAAGCATTCAAATCCTTATTACCGGAACACATAAACCAAGTACCAGAATGCATAAACCAAATAACAGAATAACTAATATCACAATTAAACATAAACATAAATCACATAATAGTTACCATCCATCCCAGAACACATGACACCAAGATTTGTACATGGAAAACCCGATAAAGGGAAAAACCACGGTGGGAAGCCTACCCACAATCAGATAATACTTCTGCAGTAAGTATGTGATTACAAAATGAGGGGCTTGCACATGCAGGAAGGCCAACAACCTAGAGCACACTGCTCATCACAAAAGGAGCCTCACTGACCACAAAATAAATATAGACTAAAATCCAGAAAGAAGAGTGAACTGCAAAGATAGCATCTCCTATGTCTGAGTATAGTTTTGGTTAAGCTTAGTACTAGAGGTCTTAAACCTCTCTTACCAACCCAATTCAATCACCTATGATCGACCAAAACTCTTGCATATGATTACAACATTATTCACACAAAGGTAATCGCATAACCATCCTATAACCATAACCCATGATCTACAAAGAGATCTTACATCATATTTATACCAACCCGAAGCCTAAAGAATTATGTCGGCCACCTAAAAGATAATACAATAAATTCATAACATAAACCCCTAATCCAATGATCAACCAAGTCAGCCTAAGACCGAAACAACATAATCCAATCAAGGAATCCATTTGATAATGCATCAGGATCACCCATCAACATGTTATATAAACCGGTCCATAACCTACCATAATAAGACAACATTAGGTCTGGTCCAAATGCAACACCATCGATCAACACGAACATGAACAAGATAACCAACAACATCCTGAAAGCCATCTAGATGCCATACCAACACCACTTATCACATTCATCAAAATATCTTCAACTAAGCTTTGCGGGTAAAACCCTTACCGATAACCAAAAGGCTTACTAGAACAAATGATAGTATTTGAGTAATCAAATCCCAAACCAACTGATCATGATATGCATCTAAATAGCATGAATGATAGATCCAAATCAATTCCACAAACCAAAGCATACCAGAGCATACCAGATCAATATCATAATCCAACCACTCTACCTAAACCAACCGGAAACTAGTAAACAACCAAAACAATCGGTGTTGCCATTAAAGACAAAACACCAATGCAACACATAATCAATTCCTCCAAATTTCCAACAATCTCCCCCTTTGGCATTAATGGCAACACTAGATGTGAAAAACATCCAAGTGCCAAGAAATGCCAAACAAGTCTCCCCCTATGGAAGACAACCAATAATCTCCCACAAAATGATATAGCAATGAAGCAAACCACCAAACTCCCCTAATGAATATATCTCTCCCTTATGCTTTTCACAAGAATAGATCTCCCCCTTTGACATCAATGCCAAAGATCTGACATAAATATCAAAGAAAAGTCAATAAATCCTCTAATTCTTATGGTTGACTACCCCCCCTGAGTAGTAGCACCACCACATCAATCTGGAATGAGTAATAACTCTGATAATACATACTGAATTGATGTCAAACAACATGACTCGGGGCTCTACCAGAGGGGCATAAACCCCCAATCTATCTCTGAAGAACTCAAATGATTCTTTAGGCAAAGGTTTAGTGAAGATGTCTGCAATCTACTCTTTAGTGTTCACGTAAACCAATCTGACTTCATTTGCTTCCACCTTCTCCTTCAAAAAGTTATACTTCATAGATATGTGCTTTTTCTTAGAATGAAATGCCAGATTCTTTGATATATCAATAGCAACATAGTTATCAAAGTGAATAACTACCAATTCATTACAATCCACCTTTATATCCTTCAACATTTTCTTCATCCATAGAACTTGTGTACAGTTAGTAGCAACAACAACATACTCTGCTTCAATAGTAGATAAAGAGGTACATGACAACTTTTTGTTGATCCATGAAACAAGTTTATTTCCAAGAAAGAAATCTCCACCGGATGTGCTCTTCCGGTCATCAACATATCCAGCCCAATTTGCATCTATATATGCACATAATGTAAATTCATCATTTTTAGGATACCACAAACCATATTCAATTCTTCTTTGCAAATACCTGAAAAATCCTTTTCACCTCACTCATTATTTTCTCTAGGATCACTTTGATATCTTGATACGATACAAAATGCATTCATTATATCCATTCTAGTCTGAGTTAGATATAACAAACCTCCAATCATAGACTTGTACCTTGTAGGATTTACCGATGCAGATGCATCTTTCTTTGTCAATTTCTCAATAGTAACCATTGGAGTACAAACTGGTTTAGAATTTTCCAACCCAAATTTCTTCAACAACTCTCTAGCATACTTAGTTTGACAGATGAAAATACCTTTATTTAGTTTGAGTAATTTGCAAACCTAAGAAAAATTTCATCTCCCCAATCATAGACATCTCAAATTCATTCTTCATATTGTTAGAGAATTCCATACACAACTTATCTTCACCTCCAAAAATGTTATCATCGACAAAGACCTCAATAATCAATATGTCATCATCAATGATCTTATAATATAAATTACTGTCAGCATTACTTTTAGTTGAATCAAGCTTCAAAAGATATTCATCCAGTCTTGCATACCAAGCTCTAGGGGCTTGTTTCAATCCATATAAAGATTTCTTTAACTTGCAAACCATGTTTTTGTCATCTGAAAGTGAAAATCCATCAGGTTGCTCAATATAAACTTCCTCTTCAAGATCTCCATTCAAAAATGCACACTTAACATCCATTTGATAAACCTTGTAGTTCTTATTTGCAACATAAGCAAGAAATAATCTCACAACTTCAATCCTGGCTACCTGTGCAAAGGTTTCACCATAATCAATTCCTTCCTTCTAAGAATATCCTTTACAAACCAATCTAGCTTTATTCCTCACAACTTGTCAATCTTCATTCAATTTATTCCTAAAAACCAATTTAGTTCCAATAACATTCTTATTTTTAGGTCGGGGAACTAAAGTTCATGTGTTATTCTTTTCTATCTGATCTAATTCTTCTTCCATAGCTTTCATCCAACATTCATCTTTACAAGCTTCAATTATTGATGTTGGCTAAGCTTGAGAAATTAAACATACCTCATCAGCTGCCAACCTTCTTCTTGTCATCACTCCTTTGTTTTTATCTCCAATGATATGATCTTTTGAATGATTCAACCTTACATACCTAGGAGTCTTCTGATTTTTTGTTCCTCTGTCCAGATCTTCAGTTACTGTTGAATTTTTTGATACTGTCGGAGTAACTGGCTCAACAGCCTATTTTGATGTAGGTGCTACCGGTTTAGTTATGATCATTTCCACTGTCGGTTATGTCTCATAAGTTCTAATTTGCTTTCCCATTTGAAATTCCTTACATACTGGATTATAGGGCTTTACAATCTTAGGTATATCTCTAACTGCCTTAGTAGAACTGATCTTCACAATGCAATCAAAACTCACATGAGACAACCTCTTATGCCATAGCCAACTCTCATCAATTTGTGCAATCAAACATGTCTTCTCATCGGAGTTCAAATGAAAGATGTTACTTTTAGTCCGTGTACCAATTGCAATCTCCAATCCAGATATGTTGATAATCCTGCATTTTGCATCCTTGAACTATAACTAAAATCCCTTATCCACCAACTATCCTACACTCAAAAGATTATGCCTTAAACCTTCAACATAATAGACATTATCAGTGTTATGCTTACCATCCAATGATATTGTTCCTCTTCCCTTAATCATGCATGCTTTTTCATCTCCAAATATAACCAGTCCACCATCAAATTCTTGCAAAAATAAAAACTTCCTTTTATCTCCAGTGATATGATGTGAACATCCACTATCTATCACCTATTCATCCCTGTCTTCAATTTTAGTAGCAAGGGCGTTCTCTTCAGGTACAAGATCATCTTCCTTGATAGCCAAAAATGCCCATTGCTTTCCATTGCTAATCCACTAGCAGAATCTTGTATCGGTTCATCATCATAATCAGTCACACCTTCCTCATCAGCAAAGTAGCATGATTTGTCTTTGTTCCTCCTGTACTTATGCTTTCTCTGATATTCATGGTTAGGCCTAAAAGATCTATCTCTTTCTTCAAATCTTGAATTCTTTTTAGGACATCTAGAAGCAAAATGACCTATCTTATTACATGCAAAGCATTTAAAAGGCGATTTTCCTTCATACTTACTTCATGTCAATCCTTTAGTCACTCTTCTAGCAAATAAGACTTCAAGTTACTCAAACTCTTCATATTCTTTCTTCATATCCTCTAGTTCCTGCGCATATAAAGCTTTCCAATCACTCTTGCCAGTAGATGATGTAGACGCATGAAAAGCAGGTTTAGATTTTACAGCTCCAAAAGGTCCAAATTCCTCAAGTTCAAAAGCATATAACTTCCCTACCATGGTATCCCTATTTACAGAGGTGTTTGCCATAGTTCGATATCCCTATTTATAGAGGTGTTTGCCATAGTTCTCAGCTCATTAATTGCAGTAGCCTTCATCTTAAAATCTAGTGGCAAAGCTCTTAGTACTTTAGAAACTATTTCATCTTCGCTTAGAGATCCAGCACAACATTGAATTCCCATAGCAATCTCATTAACTCTCTCCATAAAAGCAATAATCTTTTCATCTTCTTCCATCTTCAAGTTCTCATACCTCACCCGGTAACCATCAAATTTAGCAATTATAACAGTAGGGTCACCTTCATTGAGAGTCTCCAATTTGTCCCATATAGCCTTTGTAGTTGATTTATCAATTAGTCTCATTATTTTTTGATCAAAAAGTGCACACAAAAGAGATTATCTAGCTCTACAATCATTCTCAAGCTCCTTATCTAGGCCTGTCGGAGGAGGATTTCTAGATGCTGGATTAAAAGGGGTAACACATTTATCAGTGATCTCCTAAATTTTCTTTCTGAGACATCTCAGATGAGTCTCCATCTGAATCTTCCATACCCTGTAATTTGTTCCATCAAGCCTAGGAATTTCTCTCCAGAAAACAGCTATAGATTTATTTGATTGACTTGAACTGTTAGATGCCATAAGATCTTCCTCAAATGGTTAGGCTTCTGCAAAGAGGACCAGGATCTGATACCAATTGTTAGTCAACTCAAATAACCAGAGGATAACTGAGAGGGGGGTGAATCAGTTGTCAACAGATTACAAAACTTTAAGCATTCAAATCCTTATTACCGAAACACATAAACCCAATATCGGAATGCATAAACCAAATACTAGAATAACTGATATAACAATTAAACATAAACATAAATCACAAAATAGTTACCATCCATCCAGAACACATGACACCAAGATTTGTACGTGGAAAACCTGATAAAGGGAAAAACCACAGTGGGAAGCCTACCCATAGTCAGATAATACTTCTACAGTAAGTATGTGATTGCAAAATGAGGGGCCTGCACATACAGGAAGGCCAACAACCTAGAGTGCACTTCTCATCACAAAAGGAGCCTCATTGACTACAAAATAAATATAGACTACAATCTCGAAAGAAGAGTGAACTGCAAAGATATCATCTCCTATGCCTGAGTATAGTTTCGGTTAAGCTCAGTACTGGAGGTCTTAAACCTCTCTTACCAACCCAATCCGATCACCTATGATTGATCAAAACTTTTGCATATGATTACAACATTATTTAGACATGGATAATTGCATAACCATCCCATAACCATAATCCCATGATCTACAAAGAGATCTTACATCATATTTATACCAACCAGAGACCTAAACAATTAGGTTGGCCACCTAAAAGATAATACAATAAATTCATAACATAAACCCGCAATCCAATGATCAACCAAGTCGTCCTAAGATCGAAACAACATAATCCAATCAATGAATCCACCCGGTAATGCATCGGGATCACCCATCAACACATTACATAAGCTGGTCCATAACCTAGCATAATAAGATAACATTAGGTCATGTCCTAAATACAACACCACCGATCAACACAAACATGAACAAGATAACCAACAACATCCTGAAAGCCATCTAGAAGCTGCACCAACACCCCTTATCACGTACATCAAAATATCTTCAACAAAGCTCTATCGGTAAAACCCTTATTGGTGACCAAAATACTTACTAGAACAAATGATAGTATCCGAGTCATCAAATCCTGAACCAACTAATCGTGATACGCACTTGAATAGCATGAATGATAGATTTAAATCAGTTCCACAAACCAAAGCATACCAAATCAATATCATAACCCAACCACTCTACCAGATCCAATAGGAAACCGGTAAACAACTAAAACAGTCGGCGTTGCCATCAATGAGAAAACATCAATGCAACATATAATCAATTCCTCCAAATTGCCAACAATCTCCTGCATGTCAAAGAAGAAAAATGCCCTCCTCTCACCTTTTAGGTTCATTCACAACTTAGGAAAAAATTCTTTCATTCTTATTTCCTTCCCTTTGGTTTTTTTTTAGTATTTCATTTATGTTTATTTATTTTTATATTGTTTCTTTTTATCTCATTCTTATTTTTATTGTGTTTTATTTCATTTTTTTTATGGAGTAGTCTCTAGTGTGATAGTTTATAAGGAGGGGGAGGAGTCAAACTAATTATTTGAATAGAGTTGGGGTGACTTGATTTCCAAATTCTCAACTAGGTTATAGGTTTTTTCTTGAAATAATTAGTTAGGTATGCCTTTTGTTGCACCCCAAGCACCTACAAAATCATTGAATACTCACATGCACAGTTGTTAAGTTCAAGTTAGTTCAACAATAGAACATATGCGTGTAAATAAAACCATGTCATAATTAAAAATGGAGCCATTGAATCCACCATTCTCAATTATTTGACAATTACATCAGCTGAAATTTAAATTATCAGGTTCATAACGTTAGTCATTAAGTGCATGCATTTATCAAAATAAAAGTATAATCCTAGTTTGGATACCAAAGTTCTACTTTTGTCCAAATTACATAGGGATGATAAGTAAGATAAATAAAATAAAATGTAGAGTCTATAGGATGTGACACCTTGTTTAACAACCATTCAATTATGGTTTATCAATTTACACCCATTGATGATTAGTTTAACTTTCATCAAAGTTAATTTTATGTACACTGGTTTAATTTATTATAACATTGATTTAAAACCTAATGCCATTTAAATGATCTATTTAGAGGAATTGTTTTAAACTAGGATAGATCTCATGACAAATTCATCTACCCTTAATAAATGTACTAGCATTGAATTACCTTCATAAAGGATACACAAATTTATTATTATAAGTGTTTGCAACCTTGAGTTTCTACTCAAGTTAAACAAGTTACTACTTAACCATGAGTCACAAGTGAAGACAATTTCACAATCACTTGTTCATTTAGTTGCTACAATGAGCATCCCTTTACAAATTTCCATGACTATTGTAATCCAATTAGATTGTTCAAGTAATATTTAATAGACCATCTCCTACTTACACATCTACGAATTACAAATAATTTATTGATTTTGCATACTCACAACATAGTACAAGAATCAAAGTTACTACAAGAAACATAAAAATTTATAGCCACATATTTTCATTTCATAATCAATCTATTTAAAGGAATTGTTTTTGTAGACACATAAAAATTTCCATTAATTTGTCCTCATTTAATTTCAAATTTCTTCGAACATCGAGCGAGTCCTTATTATTACATTATTATTTCTCCATAACTCATTATTCATAATTCCCCTTTTATTATATTATTATTAATATCTTACCATTTATCCATTAAATTTATTAAATAAAACATTATATCATATTCATGCATACGCCTTCATGCATTCACCTTATATACATTTTCTCTATTTATTTAATAAAACCCTTAAATATCCCCTCCTACCACTTACCATTTCCCACTTACCATTTCTCACTTGCCATTTCCCATTTACCACTCATCTTGTATTATCCCATATTCATCCCACAACATGAACTTGTCCGCAGAAAATCTATTTAAACAAAGCCCCCTCTATTATTTGAGCATCTCATCTTTATGTGTCGAACTTATGTCAGTTTGCATTCTTCACCATCTTTGCAATTTGAGCACTCATCCACAACTTTTGCATTCAAAATTCATTGTTTGCATCTTTTGAGATCTTTCATGCATTCTTGCATTTCATTTTCTTGATCAATCACACATCTTTATTTTAAAATTATCTCCATTCACCATAGCATCTTGTGCACAATGCTCTGAGAGCAAAATCTTAAAAATACAAGACCTTGGTTGATAGGAGAACAATGGAGGCAAATTCCTGTTAATGCATGTGTGTTTCTTTGTTTATTTTGGCTTTGCATGTGTGTGTTTTGCAGGTACTTCATTGTTGGATGTTGGAAGAAGCTAAATCCATGATTTAGTTTCCCATTTCCTCCATCTACAATTGGCACGCCCGGTGGGACTGTCTTTATTGATTTGGTTTTGTTTTGTTTGATATACAGATTGTCAAACAAATGCATGTTCTCAAACTGTTTTGAAACAAATCTATTTTGTGCATTTCCTGCAGTCATGTTAAACTGTGAGATCATGTTTTTTGGATTTCTCATCTCTTGAAGGGATTCACATACTTTGTTTCTGAGTAGACATTAAACATTCATTGTATACATATTTATGTCTTTTACACATTTTGCAGATTAATTCATTTTGTTGCAGGTTAATACGTTTGAGGCATTCTCAATTTAGCAGTTCGCTACTATCCCCACGCACCCCTCTCTCCCTCTCTCCCTCTCTCTCTCTCTCTGAGTGCATGCAAAAAAATCCAATTTGGGAATTCATGTTACCACGTATTTGGCCCAGTCTGCAAGCATCTTCATTTTTGGCATAAGAATACGTTGGTTTTTACTGTTGTATAGAGAGAAATCTGCTTCAGAAATACATTTTGGGAATATCCTGCAACTTTCATAGTCCTGTGCCACGTGGTTCAAATTTGCTGCATTGAAAACCAAAGCCAAAAAAAAAAGAAAAAAAAGAAATTCTATACAAATCTTGCAGGCCTATCTATCAGTTTATTGTTTTTGGCACAAATTGAATTCGAAGAAAAAAAAAAATTTCAAAACCGGCATGGGCTACAGAGACTACGTGAGGGAAAGTTTCTCCCTACGTTTAAGCCTATTCTTCTTTGTGTTAGTTTAAAGGTTCTTTTGCATGATTTAAGATTTAGTTTAGATTTTAATAAACTTTAGATTTAGATTTTCTTTTAATCAAATTTAGCTTTTTGCTCTTTAATTAAACTAGATTAGTTTTTAAGTTAGTTTAAATTTAGATTAGATTTAGTTTTTAATTTCTTAGATTTTTTTATTTTATTTAGTTTTTACTTTTTATTATTTAGATTAGTTTTTAATTAACTAGATTATTTTTTTAAAAAAATTTTAGATTAGTTTTAATTTTGTTTATTAGTATAGATTTTTATTTTAATTTAGATTAGATTTTGATTTTAGATTAAAATTAGAAATTTTAATTTGTTAGATTAGACTTTTAATTTTGTTAAGTAGATTAAATTGTATTTTTTTGTTAATTAGATTAATGTTTAGTTTTTTGTTAGTGTGTTTTTTATTGTTTTGATTTCTTTTTGTGAATTAATCTTTGTTGTTTTGTGTGTTTGTGCAGGTTCCCTCTTATGGCATCCAATCTTGTGTGTCAAAGATAATCTCCTGAAACTACTAATGTCATTTTGATGCAGGACGCATGTCAAAAGAAATGGTGATTGGAAACAGATTGTCTAATTTTTTTTAGATTAGATCACATTTCGAATTGGTGCTTTAAAATTAACTAGTGTCTTTAGTGTTTTGAGCATTAGGCTCTTTTGTGTTTACCTTTTTAGAGGGCCTGCCTCCCGAGAAGCCCTTAAGGCTCGATGAGAGGGGACGACCCAAGTGGTAACGGGCTAAAGCCAAGCTCTTCCGAACCACTATAAATAAATGTGTTTGTGATGAATGTTGCAAGCAATGAGTGATGATTAGTTCATACCGACGACATGTCTCCCCATAAACCCTATAGAGTGCAATCTCTATAGGTTGGGATCCTTCCTTAACGGAGCGTATGCCACCGCATGTATGGCCACTCGAACGGATGCCCTTACTAGACACCATTTGTGTTAGAAGTCAAAAACCTTCTAGTTGTTGACGCAGGAGGTAGGACCTCTGAAGTGGCTCACATTCTTACAATTCTTAGTAGAGATACAAAGTTCGCCACGGGGAGTTTTCGTGGGGACTGATGCTTGGCTGCCTCGGAGAAGTGAGTGTCGAGGGTGGAGCCAGTGGGGTTAAGCATCTAAGTATTTGCTCTGAATTGCGTAGCTCGGGGTAACCCCCCAATTGAGATTCAATAACTATTGTCCTGGCCAACCTTACGATTGTGCTTGAATGTGTTTTTATTGCAAAATCAAACAAACATTCTGTCTGCCATGTTTTCTGAATGTGTGCACAAACAAACAAGAACATTTCATAATCAACACCACACTTGAAATTGAAACACTTTACAAAAAACCTCGGTCTAAGCTTTGAAGTATCCATCCACATTGTACAACAACATTGTCCTTGAAACGTTGAACTTGTGTTCTCAAAACAATCATTTCAAATCTCTTGAGACATCGCTTTTGAAGTTTTGGTCTTTTAGGTCCTCACATAGTCACATCATTATAGTTTCCCATACCCTTTTCGATCCTTGCATAGTCTTCACCTAGTTGCACCTTTCATCCTTTCATATCTTATTTAATCATACCTAGTCTTCGCATATCCCCCCTAGATCAAACCCATGCATAATCCCCTTAGATCATACCCATAATCTTTGCATAGCCTTCCATCATTCCTTTAGGACATAACCTTAAACCCTGCACAAGTTCCTTAGGTCATTTCATCATTGGTCCTAGCATTTCATTATTATTTGCATACCAAAATCCAAAAAAACCAAAAACATTGCTTGCACTTAGGATTTCTCGTCTTAGGTCTAACATCAACTTTTGATCATCAATTACCCTTATCACTTGAGGTGCATCTTCCTTGAGTTAGGGAATCTGTTAGTGTCTTTGAGTTGGTATTCCGCTTGGAGTTCATCATATCCTATCATAGCATGCCCTCTCTTTGATAACTTATCCTTGTGTCTATCCATTATAGCACAAGTCAAACCTCACATTGGAAATATTTTCAGACCTAGAGTATCGTTAGTCCTTGCATCAAGCATCATTCATTCTCATTTAAGGTTTAGTTGCACATCACTTTCCTATCATATAAATTGCACTTTTGCATCAATCCTTTAGTAGTTGTCTCACATAGATTGCATCTTTACATTGATCCTTAGTTGCATCCCAATTTCACTCATATCATATAGTTCCCCCTTTGCATTTTAGGGTTTTCATTCCATCTAGAGTCTCATACATTGTCCTAGGTCAAAGATCAGAACAATCACTTATGTCTCCTAACTCGAGAATCAAAATGTTTCAAAATCATCTATTTCAAGATGGAGATGACCTTATTAATTTTGATGAAGAGGACCACATTAGCGTTGCGACCAGTGAAACTAGTGAAACAAGCGATGAAGAAATAAATCAATCCACTATTGACAAAGCGTTTCACAGCCATAGATTTACTAAACTCCTTAAAGAGGTGGTTAAACGTGATCCACAAGCATACTTCAAAGCCCTTGCTAACGAGGGAATTAAATTGCCGCTTGATTTTGACATATCATTGCTCACAATTAAGGACAAACCCAGAGTTAGTGAGTCTAGACCTGCAAGGACAAATAATGAGGAGAGGATAAAAGATCATAGACCTTTCTACTTGCAACCAGGATACAAGAGATCTACAAAAACATCGAGACTTATGCATACCAATGATCCTATTTTGAGTGAATTGAGAGCATTGAGACAAGAAATAGACACTCTCAAGAATAAGAAGGCATCGTCACACAAGTTTTCTATTGAGGACATATGTCCCTATCCTTTTGATCCAAGTATGTCGATGCCACCTTTTCCTAGTCATTGGGAAATACCAAAATTGGATAAGTATAGAGGAAATGGAGACCCTAGAGATCACTTGAGAGAATTTTGTGCCGCTACCTTAGAATTTGCAGTAGATGAAACGTACCTTATGAGACTCTTTTCTTGCAGTCTTGGAGGAAGTGCTATGGAATGGTTCTCACGATTACCTCCAACTATCAAATCTTTTCAAGAATTGGCTGATAAGTTTGTCTCACACTATGCTTACAACTGCAAACATGAGGTGACCATGATGGACCTCTTCAACACAAAACAAAGACAAGGAGAATCCTTCATATCATTTTTACAAAGATGGAGACATTTGACCAAAAGGGCACCTTATGATATTCCCGATAAGCAACTCGTTGACCTCTTTTGTCGCAATTTAAACAAGGAAATTGGAAGAGAACTTTGCCTCAAGTGTTTGGACACCTTTGATGAGGTCATAGACATGGGATTCTGCATCGAACAAACACTTATTGATGATGGTACTATAAAGATAAACGATGATAAAGATTATAAAGGATCAAGTTCAAATCATAAAACACCCTTTTGGGCCAAAAACAAGAATGTGGTCAATGACAGAGTTGTTGATGCAAAGAATACTAAAACATCGTCACCTGTTTACAACCTTAAGGGTTTATTATCAGACAAAGGAAAAGAAAAACAAAGAAGCTTCCCTAAACAAAATTTTACACCATTGGGACTACCGCTTGAATCAACATTGAAAGAACTCCTTGAAAATAATCTTATAACATTGCCAGAGATACGGGAATACAACCCTCAAGTTAAACCCCCATGGTGGAATGATGATCACTTTTGCGACTACCATAGACACAAGGGTCATAAGACTAATGGTTGTAATAAACTTTGACATGTCATACAAGACCTTCTTGATGAGGGAAAAATTTCAGTTGATGGACATACTTCTTCCAGTAACTCTGATCGTGAGATATTCAAAAATCCTTTCCCTAAGCATGACCAAGATAAAGGGAAGGCCCCAAAATCTGGTGATGGTGTAAATTATACCAATGCTAAATATGACTATACCATAAACAACATCAGAGAGGTCGATAATCATGTGAACACTTTTATCATAAAGGGGAAAGAAATTGATTGCAATGTTACTACCCGCAAAGGTACATTTATTCTTAAGGGATCTAATTCTAAACCTGCTACACCATCTTCACAATACAACCTTATAGAGCATTTAGGGAAGATGCCTGCAAAAATTTCTATACTTGAGTTGCTACGCTTATCCCTTGAGCATAAATCTATCCTTGATAAAGTGCTCACTACCACTATTGTGCCTACAGACCTACATGTAGATCAATTTCAAGCTATGGTGGGACATATCGCCTCCCCTCATACCCTCACTTTTATCGAGAATGATGACTTGTCCATGCAACAACCTCATAATGCACCTTTACATATTGAAGTCCTTGTCCATAGAGTTAAGATCAAGCGAGTTCTAATAGACAGAGGAGCAGGTCTAAATATTTGTACTTTGAAATTGATTAGAGAGCTTGGATCTGATGAAAATGCAGTTGATCCAAAGAAAAATATTACAATAAAGGCATATGATGAAGAGGAACGCTCATCTAAGGGATCAGTTACATTGTCTATCAAAGTTGGACCAGTGGTGAAGGATGTGGTTTTTCAAGTCCTTGATCTCCCATTGACCTATAACATTCTCCTTGGAAGGCCTTGGACCCATGCAATGCAAGTTGTACCTTCTACCTACCATCAATGTATTAAATTTCCACACAATGGTGTTGAAGTAACTATACCAGGAGATCCAAACCCTTTTATGTATTGCAACAATTTGAGTTCTAAGACTGAATCCATCATTCCCAGTAACCGTGAAGCACCTCCTTCCCAAGCATACATTGATCCTAAATCCTTAAAAGCATCCACTTCCAAATCCAACGAAGCTGAGATTAGAATAAAAGTAAAAGACCATGGAATAGGAGAGTATTCTATGAGTCGTGCTCTCTACATTGGAAAGCTACCTTTGTCCCCTCACACTTATGGAAAACCACAAATGACTGAGACCACATCAGACACCACTACTATAGTTTGTAAACCTACTGTTTTTGTATGATGAAATGGAAGAAGAGGACCTCTTGAAATGGCTATACAAAGATAAAGATACAGAGCAAGCACAAATTGCAGAACCTGAAGTCAAAATACCAGCTGAGCAATGTGGAAAGGGATTGAACATAATGAAAAGATATGGCTATGATGGTCACAGTCCTCTTGGTTTACACAAACAAGGTATACTTGAACCGATTAAACTTGATGGTGGACGTAAGGTTCCTGGTCTAGGGTATGATACGCAAAACGATAAGACCTTGAGTACTAAGGGTAACTCGAGTGAGGTAGGGGAGTCTTCTAATGCAACACAGATTGATGAGGAAGGTACCATTGATGACTCTAACGATTTCATTGATATATATGAATATGATTATATTTGTACCCTTGAGCCTATTCATAACCTTGAACCTAATCATGATCCTTTACCTCTTGTTCACTCACAACTTATTGATTGGGACCATGAGGGAGACCCCCAGTTAGATGTTTTTCAAAATGATGAGGCAATCATAAACTTTCTTGGAGCACGAAGTGGTTTACCCCTTGGAGATCATAGGGTTGGATTCACCATAGAGCTCAACAATGCGACTTACTTTGGAGAAGGTGCCAAGCCTTTCAGTCGCAAAATTATGGAAAATATCAATAGGTCTTCTAGTGAAAACTGCTTTGCAACACTATTAGACCCCAAAAAAGTAAAAATAAAGGACGTATCCAAAGGTGAAAACCTCTCTGAGGCGCCTGAGGATGGAAGGCTTGACACACTTCCCCTAGCATTATACCATGAAAAGTCATCTGTGTTAGTGGAAAAGACAGTACCGGCAAACTTGGGCACGAAAGAGCAACCAAAGATTATACATCTAGCAGAATCATTGACCCCTGAAGAGAGAGTAGATCATATCCATTTTTACAAGGAAAGACAGGTTAATTTTGCATGGTCCTATGCAGACATGCCCGGACTTGACCCTGATTTAGTTATGCATCACTTGTCTTTACCACAGGGGGCAAAACCTATCAAACAAAAATTGAGAAAAATGCATCCTCATGTGGCACTATTGGTAAAAGCAGAATTACAAAAGCTGCTAGATGCTGGCTTTATAAGACCTGTTGACTATGCTGAATGGATTTCAAACTTGGTACTAGTTTCAAAACCTGATGGGAGTGTCCGTGTTTGCATAGATTTCCAGGATTTAAATAAAGCTTGTCCTAAAGATGACTTCCCACTTCCAAATATTGACATGATAGTGGATTCCACAACTGGACACAAGATGTTATCCCTCATGGATGGGTTCTCGGGCTATAATCAGATCAAAATTGCTCCTGAAGACCAGATCAAAACAACATTCACTTGTCCTTGGGGAACTTTTTGTTGGAATGTCATGCCTTTTGGATTGAAGAATGCTGGAGCTACTTATCAACGTGCAATGACCACTATCTTTCATGACATGATGCATATATATCTAGAAGATTATGTAGATGACTTGCTTGGAAAATATTACACTAGAGAGGGACATTTAGAAATCATGGATAAAATCTTTACAAGGTTGGAAAAATATAAAGTCTGATTGAATCCAAAGAAATGCGTCTTTGGGGTAACCTCCGGGAAACTCCTTGGATACATTATATCATCTAAGGGAATTGAAGATGATCCTGAAAAGGTAAAAGCCATACTTGAGATGCCACCACTGAGGAATATTCGTCAGTTGAGATCTTTGCAAGGGAAACTCCAATCTATTCGTCGCTTTATAGCACAATTGGCAGATAAGTGTCAACCATTTCAGCACCTGCTACATAAAAATGTTTCATTCAACTGGGATGACAAATGTGAACAAGCTTTTCAACAGATCAAAGAATACCTAATGTCACCACCAGTGTTAGTACTTCCTACAGATGACAAGCCTCTATTACTATATATATCTACAACCGCTACAGCATTGGGGGCATTGTTGGCTCAACATGACTCTGAAGGAAAAGAACGTGCAATATATTACATCAGTCATACCCTAGTGGGATATGAGCTTAAGTACAGTACTATTGAGAGAGTGTGTCTTGCTGTAGTTTTTGCCTCACAGAAACTATGACATTACATGCTTACACACCAAACAAAGCTCATTGCAAAAATTGATCCACTTAAATATCTTCTAAGTAAAGTAGCTCTTACAGGACGACTGGCTAAATGGGTCATGATTCTTAGCGAGTTTGACATTGAGTATGTAGAAAGAAAATCAATCAAAGGACAAGCTATAGTTGATCAACTCGCTGAAGCTCCTGTCACAGATGATCATCCACTTGTTACACAGTTACTTGATGAATAAATCTTTAACATGGAATCTTCAAACCTTTGGAATTTATATTTTGATGGTTCCTTCACACATGGTGGCTCTGGTGCTGGAATTCTCTTTGTCACACCACAAGGGGATTGCATACCAAAGGCTTACAAAATACAATTTCCTTGTACCAACAATATTTCAGAATATGAAGCATTACTTTCTGGGCTCCATATGGTCGTACAATGGAAAATCTTAGATTTGCGTGTTCTTGGTGATTCCCAGTTAGTGATCAGACAAGTTAATGATGATTATAAGACAAAGGATGAAAAGCTTATGCCATACAAGAGAATGGTGGATGATTTCAAGGCTTACTTTACCACAATCACATTTGAGAAAATTCCTCGAGACAACAACAGAGCAGCTGATGCAATGGCTACAATCGCCTCCCTTGTAATAATGCCAAGTAATGCCAAATACTGTGAGTTCTTGGTTGAACCGCTCTTGGAGCCTGCCTACAATGTACTTCAATCTAAAATGATATGTCTCATCGTTGGTCCTAATTCCCAGTGGTATGGAGATATTTATGCTTACTTACATGATAATACCTTACCTCCTGATCTATCCAACAAAGCCCGAAAAACTTTTATTCGTCGAGCCACCCGTTATGCCATTTTAGTTGACACCCTATATCATCGGGGTCTTGATGGTACCTTACTTAGATGTCTTGAGCATGACGAAGCCAACACTGCCTTGCAAGAGGTGCACGAAGGTATATGTGGGGCGCATTCGAGCGGTCCTAGCCTAGCTAAGAAACTCTTGCGTACTGGTTATTACTAGCCTACTATGGAGAAGGATGCTTATCAGTTTGTTAAAAAGTGCAAGCAATGCCAAATACATGGAGACTTGATACATGCACTAGCACAGGAATTGCAACCACTTATTACATCTTGGCCTTTTTGTCAGTGGGGACTCGACCTCGTGGGCAAAATCCATCCACCCTCATCCAATGGGCACAAATTCATCATCATTGCTATTGAATATTTCACAAAATGGATTGAAGTTGTTCCTCTTACCCATATCACTGGAAAACAAATTGCCACCTTTATTTTGAATTACATCATATGTTGATATGGTGTCCCCCTTTCCATCATTACTGATAATGGTCGTCCCTTCAAGAACCAAGATGTCCGTGAGCTTTGTGAGAAATTTCATATCCAACATCGTTTCTCCACACCATACTATCCTCAAGGTAATAGCCAGTCTGAGGCCTCTAACAAAAACATCCTTAGAATCCTCAAAAAGACGGTCAATGAAGTTGGTCATGATTGGCATATCCAATTGAACCCTGCCTTGTGGGCCTACCACACGAGTGTCCGCACTCCCACAAGTGCCACTCCATACTCCCTTGTTTACGGTTCTGAAGCTATATTGCCCATTGAGGTCGAGATACCTTCCCTACGGGTCTCTTTGCGTAACTTGATCAGTGATGAAGACTACAGAGACTCCCGCTTGCATGACTTAGAATTGTTGGATGAAAGAAGACAAACTGCTTTTGATCACCTCAGAGCATATCAACAACGCATGTGTAGAAGTTACAACCACAGAGTCAGATCTCGCACATTTGAGGTTGGTGATTTTGTCCTTAAAGAAAGTCCAAAGAACCAACAAGATAGAGAGAAAAGAGGCAAGTTTGAACCTAATTGGCTTGGTCCATATATTATCACTGTTGTGTATGGATCAGGAGCATATCAACTAGCAACTCCTGAGGGTGAACCGCTTGAAGATCCAATCAATAGCATTCACCTTTGTAGATTCTATACTTGAGTATTTCAGAAAAATTTTCTTTAAAAGATCCTGAAAAAATACAAAAAAAAATGAGAAAAGGATCTTGGAAAAAAAAAAAATGAGAAAAAGATCTTGAAAAAATACAAAAAAATGAGAAAAAGATCCTCAAAAAAAAAAAAAACTTGGCAAACATGCGCCTTGGGCAAGTACCATGGTGAAAACTGGGCAACCAACACCATGTGTAAAGATTTGGCTCCTCTTTCCTTTAGTACTCTACTTGATCAATGCCTTATCCATATCTGCTCTCCCATTCCATGGTAGTCTTCCCCTCCCACCATAGCTTGTGGATTGTTTGCATACCCCGCACAATACTTCTCGTGCATACTACGCTAGTCTTATCCCTCATTGGGGCATATTCTTAAACTTAGGAATGGGTTGGGATAGTCGATGTCTCACGGTTGGAGGAACTATCTTCTAAAATGTCTTGAAAAAATCTTAAAAATCATAAAATGTCCTGAAAAAAATCTTAAAAATCATAAAATGTCCTGAAAAAATCTTTAAAATCATAAAATGTCCTGAAAAAAATCTTAAAAATCATAAAATGTCCTGAAAAAAAATCTTAAAAACCATGAAATGTCTTGAAAAAATCTTAAAAATCATAAAATGTCCTGAAAAAACCTTAAAAATCATAAAATGTCCTGAAAAAATCTTTAAAATCATAAAAAAGTCCTCAACAAATCTTAAAAATCATAAAATGTCCTGAAAAAATCTTAAAAATCATAAAATGTCATGAAAAAAATCTTAAAAATCATAAAATGTCCTGAAAAAAAATCTTAAAAACCATGAAATGTCTTGAAAAAATCTTAAAAATCATAAAATGTCCTGAAAAAACCTTAAAAATCATAAAATGTCCTGAAAAAATCTTTAAAATCATAAAAAAGTCCTCAACAAATCTTAAAAATCATAAAATGTCCTTAAAAAATCTTTAAAATTATCGAATCTCTTGCAAAAACCCTAAAAACTAAAACATTCATAAAACCCTAAAAATCATAAAACTCCTAAAAACATGCAATAAACATTGCAATGACACAAACACTTCGGACAAGCATGCAACTTTGGAATTTCAACGTACTCATGACAAGACGACACTTAAATTGAGCAAACAGAACAACATCTGATCAACTTATACACCCGCACCCATCAATTGTGAACAAAAAAATCATTCAACATGAAACATATTGTTTGCTTATTTTCTCTTTATTGTTTTTTATTTTCCTTTTTGGTGACATGTCTTTTAGCTTTTCTGGGATGTCTTTGACTAGAGATTTCATCTCCTGGATGTCTTTGACTAGAAAGGTGAGGATGGGGCATGTTCACTTGTTTGTTGCTTGCGGGATGTTCCTTAGGAATATGACGACACATCTTAGGACATGATCACTTAAGATCATTGAGGACATATTGGTCTGATACACACTAAGGCATTCCTTTACTGTCTGATATATTTTCTTTCTCGCAATTGGTGTGACTATTTCATTTGGGTCTAATTGATATCCAAATGATTTTTTTGCCTTTTGCCATAATAAGCTCGATGATGATACAAGCACTTAAAAAGCACAAGAATTCTCATCACCTTTCATATCCTCTTTCTCATCATTCTTCATAATCATCACTTTTCTCTTCTCATCCTCCTTTTCATCTATCTTTTTCATCATTTCTTTCATCACCTTCTTCATTCTTCTTATTGTAGTGAGATCGATCAAACACTTTATCCAACTGATGCATGTCTTTGAATCTTTAATCTCTTTTTCAACCAACTTGCTTCGTTCAATCTCAATGCCCCCGGAGTCAATCAATCAATCAATCATTGGATCACCTTATCTTGTGCTAGCATCAATCCCTATCAGCTCAATCAGCTTAATTAGCTTATCAACCTGGCTATACTATTCTTTTCCATCAATTGTTTAGTTACGCCTCATCAACTGTGCATTTCCATCAAATGTACATCTCAATCTAATTACTTGCGCAATATCAATCATCCAATCTTTCTCTCCCACGATCTATCGAGAGACCAATCTCCATCAATTTGTTCGATCAATCTCTCGAGGGGGCATAACTAATCAATCATGACCCTTACCAAGACACCTGTGGGGCATATATCAGTTGATCATTTTCTTTGAAACAACGTGACAGGCTGCATTGTCTCAAAGAGGGGCAAAATGTAGTCACATAAAAATTTCCATTAATTTGTCCTCATTTATTTTCAAATTTCTTCGAACATCAGGCGAGTCCTTATTATTACATTATTATTTCTCCATAACTCATTATTCATAATTCCCCTTTTATTATATTATTATTAATATCTTACCATTTATCCATTAAATTTATTAAATAAAACATTATATCATATTCATGCATACGCCTTCATGCATTCACCTTATATACATTTTCTCTATTTATTTAATAAAACCCTTAAATATCCCCTCCTACCACTTACCATTTCCCACTTACCATTTCTCACTTACCATTTCCCATTTACCACTCATCTTGTATTATCCCATATTCATCCCACAACATGAACTCGCCCAGAGAAAATCTATTTAAACAAAGCCCCCTCTATTATTTGAGCATCTCATCTTTATGCGTTGAACTTATGTTAGTTTGCATTCTTCACCATCTTTGCAATTTGAGCACTCATCCACAACTTTTGCATTCAAAATTCATTGCTTGCATCTTTTGAGATCTTTCATGCATTCTTGCATTTCGTTTTCTTGATCAATCACACATCTTTATTTTAAAATTATCTCCATTCACCATAGCCTCTTGTGCACAATGCTTTGAGAGAAAAATCTTAAAAATACAAGACCTTGGTTGATAGGAGAGCAATGGAGGCAAATTCCTGTTAATGCATGTGTGTTTCTTTGTTTATTTTGGCTTTGCATGTGTGTGTTTTGCAGGTACTTCATTGTTGGCTGTTGGAAGAAGCTAAATCCATGATTTAGTTTCCCATTTCCTCCATCTACAGTTTTAAACTAGGATAACTCATGACAAAATTATCTACCTTTAATAAATGTACTAGAATTGAATTACCTTTGGAAAGGATACAAGAACTTATTATTACAAGTGTTTGCAACCTTGGGTTTCTACTCAAGTTTAAAACGTTTCTACTTAACCATAAGTCACAAGCAAAAAAAATTTCATAATCACTTGTCAATTTAGTTGCTACAATGAACATCCCTTTACAAAGTTCCATGATCAATGCAATCTAATATGGCCATTCAAGTAATATTTAATAGACTATCTCCTTCTTACTCATCTATAAATTACAAATAATTCATTGATGTATACTCACAACGTAGTACAAGAAAAAAAGTTACTCATCTATAAATTACAAATAATTCATTGATGTATACTCACAATGTAGTACAAGAATAAAAGTTACTACAAGAAACATCAACATTTATAACCACATATTTTCATTCCATAATCAAGTCTATTTAAAGGAATTGTTTTAAACTTGGATAGATCTCATGACAAAGTTATCCACCTTAAATAAATGTACTAGTATTGAATTACCTTTGGAAAGAATACAATAACTTATTATTATAAGTTTTTGCAACCTTGGGTTTCTACTCAAGTTTAACACGTTATTACTTAACCATGAGTCACAAGTGAAGACAATTTCATAATCACTTGTCAATTTAGTTGCTACAATGAAAATCCCTTTACAAAGTTTCATGATTAATGTAATCCAATAGGACCGAACTCAAGTAATATTTAATACACCATCTCCTACTTACACATCTACAAATCACCAAGATTTTATATACTCACAACGTAGTACAAGAATAAAAGTTACTACAAGAAACATCATAATTTATAACCACATATTTTCATTCCATAATCAAGTCTATCACCATAATTCAAGTATTCATGACTACCTATTTTACCTTCCATGATATTATTATGCATATATCTCTTCAATAGTGCCACAATAATTACAATTCACAATATACAAATGATGGCATGCCATCGACACAAGTATCACTATATAGGTGTTGTCATGCCATTATATAGATTAAGTTAAAATAAGAAACAATGTCCATAAGAAACATTGTCCATCAAAGTACAATCAAACAATCCCATCCTATAATATGCAAAGATTAGACTAGAGTCCACATCTTATCCCCCACCCAATAGTCATCATTAGTAGATACAAACATTGTAGCATGACCATCACAAATTTTAAGTTTAAATGGTACAATGGTAAGGGTTCAACAACATCACAAAAGATACCAAGTGAAAAACCTAACAATTCTTCAAAGCTATAAAAGTAATATTAAATACATTAATTTACATGAGTAATGTGACTTAATAAGTCAATGCAAAGCACATAGTGCAACCTTTAATGCTATAATATTGTGTAGTATGAAAAATACTTGCAATATTGTGGACTATAATAGATGTCACAACTATCCAAAAGTAAAGTTACAACAGATACAAAATCATATGCACTCAACCTCTTATTGCTACCTTGATAATCAATGCAATTGTCATGAAGGTATATTACATTATGTGACAACAATAATTCTACTATGCTATGTCACCACTACACAATATCATTTTGGGTGAAATAATATGGCCACACATTTTTCTTTACTAGCCATTAAATTTTGTAAGTCAATAAAAAGACATGATCGATCCTAGCATAAGTGCTAATAGTATGTATTTCCTGTTGATGGTATCCATTTCAAGACATAAAAATTCTATCCCAAACTTGTACATAATCAATGCCTAGTCACCATATAGTGCTAACTACCACCATTTTACTCCACTACAATATATGCACAGTCAGAACACAAAGATATAGTACATGGACCATTCCATCGTGCCTATACAACAATCCATAACATTATCACGTTATCACTATAAAATTATTAACAAACCTCAAACATAAATCTATTGTCCAAAAATATTGATTATAACAAAAAACATCATCTCTTCATTATCATACTGTCATACCATTCATTGTCATTGGAAAGGTTATAGTCCATACATACCCTAAAATGTCCATACTAGTGATTACATAGGGAGTCCACAATCAAATAGTAATATCACAAGTACCTTGCATTTACATCCACAATAATACATCATCTAATGCCTAAAAAAACCATTGATTCACATGCACATAGAGATAGAAAGAGTCTTTTTTTTTTTTCATAATTTTTGTATTCACAAGACATAATAATAACTCACCAAATTGAAATCATATGTTCAAGATATGATTTCTTTCATAAATTCTTGTATTCACAAGACATAATAATGACTTGCCAAACTGAAATCATATGTACAAATTATGCAAGACTTTAGAACCCAGATACATATTCTAAGCACATCAACTTATTTTCTAAAGAATATCTTGGTTATAAGGGAAAATGCCCAATTAGTGTCCATGTTCCAATGACTATTCATTGGAATATACTAATTAAAAGCCCACTAAAAAATCATCTATTAGGTCAATAGCCGCCCATAATTGAGAAAAAAGTTACTAATGAAGAATTGTGCAGCTTTATTGGTACCCATAGCATATAGTTACTAGGTCATTTGTGCATAAGTATTTGATTATTTGTATAAATTTTGTTGTGGTCAAAGTGAAAGGGTAATTGAGAATATATATCAAATGTCACCTTAAAATGATCACTTTTTTACCCTTGCATGCATAATGAATCCTCCCATATTCGTTGTAACTACACAAATAACTTTAAACTCTTAATAGCACATAAAAAAAATTCAAAATACTCAACTTCTTGTTGCTACAACATAGCATTAAAGCAATAGAGAAGCACAATTCAAGTTATTGCTATAAAATAGGAAACCATATGGAAGAGTGTTGTTTCCCGCCCTTAATATTTAAAAAATAACAACTCAACTACGCAGCTCTAGCGGAGAGCTAATTGCTTTTAGGCTAGCCCTGCACATGATTAATATGAACTATATTAAAAACACTTGGATTTAAACTTTTTCCTTCTCTGTTCTCTCCCCTTTCAATCAACCAAGATTCAAATCTTTAGCAGTAAAATTTCCTTTCTTTGCAATCCTAGAAAACAGTGCTGCAATTGCTTGAATTGTCACACCATCTTCAAATGTCTGCAAACATCGATTTTCTATTGCAGGCCACTAGGATTCTCAATCTTGTTTTGGAGGGGGGACATTACCCCAATGATTTCTTCTCTTATACTCTTATTGAAGATCTCTGTGAGAATGGAAAGCTTGAGGAAGCACAAAATCTCCTTGTAACAATGCTGAACAAGGGACTCAATCTAGATGCAATCATCACCAATACAATGGTACACTACCTATGCAGGGAAAACAAACCTGGAAGCGCTGCAAAATTCCTGATGTTAATTCTGGAAAAAGGCTACAAAATTGACCCCATCACCTTAAAATCTCTGATAGACTTCTTCAACAGAAATGAAAACGTGCAGGAAGCCACAAGCCTTCTGCAAGGAATTTTAGGTAAGGGCCACAAACCCAATTCTTTTATTTACAATATGTTTGTGGGCTGTCTTTGCAATGTGGGGAAGCCTGAAGGGGCCACTACTCTTATACAATGCTTGTTAGACAAGGGGTACAATCCCAATTCCATCATCACTCTTGGCAGTTTCATAGATAGTCTTTGCAAGGAAAAGAAGTTTGATGATGCAATGCGTATGTTCCAGATGATGCTGAATATGGGTCACATTGCTAATTCGACCACCGTTAATAATTTGGTTATGGGTCTTTGTAAGGACTGTAAGACAAGGCAGGCTGCAGATGTTCTGCACAGTATGCTGGAAAAGGGCTACGACCCGGATGAAATTATATTTGATAATGTTGTCTGCTTTCTTTGTGACGAGGGCAGTATTTATCTAGTCCAGGACTTGGTGCATAGTATGTTGTCAAAAGGCCACGGCTTGAATTCTGTTACATGTAAAATCTTGGCAGAAAAAATCTGCAGGAAAGGCAATTCAGAAGAGGCAACCAAGATTTTAGAACAAATGTTGGAAAAGGGTTATATACCAAATGTCATCACATATTCTATAACGATAGTCTGGTTGTGCAAGCAAGGCAAGCTGCAAGTAGCGAGGGTCTTTTTTGGTAGAATGCTAGACAAGGGTTATTACCCTGATGCCATTGCCGCCTCAGTTCTGATCAATTGCTTTTGCAAAGAAGGGCTTTGGGATGCTACGATGGAGCTATTGCAGAAAATGGTGGGGAGAGTATCCATTATTATGAATGCCCCTGCATTTGTTGCCCTGGTGAATGGTAAATGCATCAAAGGTATGTCTCATGAAACTAGGGATCTGCTCATAAAAATCCCTGTTGGTGGTCATGGACATGATCAATATGTTATGTATAATGCTTTAATTCACAAGTTTTGCATGTGTGGTAGCATGTACGAGGCAAAGTTTCTCCTCAAAGAAATTGTAGAGAAAAGTCAGAAGCTGCCTGTTATGGCATATGCTCACCTGATAAACTGTCTATGTAATTTAGGCATGGTTTTAGAAGCCAATAAACTCTTTAGTGAGATCGTCGACAACGGCTATAAACCTAGTACGGTAACATACAATGTTTTATTGGAAGGCCTTTGTAAGCATGGTATGTTGGAGGATGCCAAGACGCTGCTCAAAAAGATGTTGGAGAGGCGACACAGCCCTTATATTTTGGCATACAGGGCACAGACGAATGCTGCTTGCAAGGATCAGAAGTTCAAAAAATTAAGGCTTTTTGAGGAAGTGTTAGAGAACGAACAGGATTTAAGTAATCTTACATATAAAACCTTGGTAGATAGTATTTACAAGCCAGATAAGTGAGCTTGCTATATATACTTAATATTGGAAATGGTAGTGAAGAGATTTGGGAAACATTAACTATAATGGATGTGTCCTATTGATATTGCATGTGGGGAAGCCTGTCTTTCCCACTAAGGCAGACCTGCACATTTGCTTACTTCATGTATTATAATAAGTATTACTCCACTTTAATATAAAGATATGTAACACATGCAAACCGAGCTATATGTGATGATTTTGCTCAAATGGGATGGGGTTCCAAATGACACTGAAATGTCACCTTCATAATGTTACTAACATAAATTCTAGCTGTATTTGGGCACAATTATCTCTCTTTGTATATGAAGTTTTCTATGACCAACTTCAATATATAAAAGAATTTTTTTTCCTATGAAAGCCTAGGAACTCTGTTCTGGATATCAGTTTGTAGAAGTTTAAATCTACCAAAGATGGCAACATATGAAAAGTCTTTTGAAGTCAACAAAGACATGGAGTATTTGCATATTAGCAATAATTGGTAACTAAAATGAATTTGGTTCCAACTTTCCTTGACAGGCATGAAGGCTTGAGTTATGAATTAATCCGCTGACCTGATTCATCAAAAGTACTCCTTTAGTCTTCCACTTGACAGTTCTGATTGGATATGTATTTTAGTTGGTGAAAATGAAAGTTGCACCATGTCTCAATTTGACACAAAATACTCAGTTATTTTTGTTGGATAGTCAAATGGTTGTTTCTAACTTTCTAACACTCTAAGTTTCACAGCAGATGATGAGAACTTTCTAATGGTGATAGCTGTTGTATATGGTTCAGACAAGTATGATGCAACGATTTCAATGCTAGACAACATTAAAGTGTGATACGACAATTTCACTGCTTGAGAATGTAAAAGTGTGATAGAACAGTATTCACTGTGATCAGGATACCTCTTGTTTCCTGAATGTGATATTACTGGGGAAATCTGTTACAAGTGCAACCTCAAGACAATTTACATAGTAGATTTTGATTCCTTTGGACATGTTTGATTGTACATACTACATAGTATGTGCCTTTAGCTGGAGGATGTGTAATGTATGTAAAGAAAAATAAACCATTTTTGCCAGGTCACAATATATTTGTTTCACGTGGAAAAAGTTTGATAAAATGTACTATGTAATTTTTTCACAACAGAAAGCTGGATGTTATTTCTCTGTTGAAATTCATTTACACATAGTCTACCAAGTTAGTGGTGAAGCCAAACTGAGAGTTCAACGAGAGACCTTGACAAGAGGACTTGTGGAATAAGGTGAAACACTCATTGTTGATACCATTTTGTGATCTTGGAAAATTGATTAGAGCTTCAAGGAAAGCCAGACTCGCAATCAGGGAATTGCCAATACATGATAATAACATAGTAGATATAGCTTACCTGCCTATGATATTTTTGGGAAGTTTTAGAGTCATAGATTTATGGAATAAAGGAAGGAAATGAGGCCCCAGGAACAGGTGTTTTGGCTGTTGATATTTAATAGCCAGTTCTGAGTTAAGAGATAGAGGTACCTTAGTAGCAAGCGGGATGGTTTTCTGCTAGGACAAGGCAACCTGGAAGCCACTTTATATTTTTTGGCAGAACAGTTAATTACAGAGACCATATTTATATATGCCCATCTAGCCATACCTTCATCCTTTTGTTCTTATGTTGTCATAAGCCTGACATGAGCAAACCGGTTCCCCCAGGAAACTCTTGCTGGAAGGTGAATCTTGTGGGCCACAGATTTCTTCTTTATTTCACCGAATGCTTCTGATTCATTATCTCCAAACCAATTAAACTATTTTGTACCTTATCATGTACCATGCGGTTTAAATTCCGTGTAATTGTCATAAAATTTTGCAATACAAATGCTAGCCAATCGTTGTTTACGTCCTGCAATTGTGATAATTGTATTTAAAAAAAATGGTGTTATAAAATTTGCTGCATAATTTCTGTTAGAGATTATCTCTTGAGCTGTAAAATTTCTGTTTTCTGTATGCATCTGACTTCTTTTGGGTTTTGGATGCATGGCATGAATCAAGTTTGTGAATGAAGAAATTCTAGCCAAAAATGAAACATTTTGTATAATTCATATTCTTCTTACAATCTTGGGAAGGTCCAGGGTCGTTGAATCCATCAGATGGAAGCAGAGCTCCAATCAGGGCTATTTTCACAAATCTTGCATCTCCAACTAACTTACGTATACTCGAGATTTATCAAATTAAACGTGTGCTAACTACAGAGAATGTGGGCAGATGCATAAGAAATATATCCCACTAAGAAGGGGTATTTGTACTTTTTTAAAAATCGAAGTCTAAACAACTCAAAGCATGCTATATCTAATGATTCCCACCCGGTTGCCCCAACGATTTGATGGGGTTATTTCCGATACAAAGAATAAGTAAGTCAGATGATAGTTGCAAATTCAATGAAGTACTACATAAATGTTTGATAATGTGATGGAGAAGATTCGATAAATAAGACTGTCACTCAGATGCCATCCATGGAGCGTTTAATAAATTATTGTAGAGGAACCTGCAAGAAAGTAGCGTTACAAGAAACATTCCTTGATTTCGTGTTTTCGTCTACATCATAGTTAAGAGAATTTTCATATCCTAAGAGGGCAGATGTAAAATGTAAAATTATGCCTTGCTATTTTACTGACAAAAAATTTCTACCCGAAGATCTTAAAAGTTTGAGTGTGGTTGTGAAGATTAAAAGCAGAATAGTTAAAGTTGGGCGAAAACTTATACCTTATTGATTTGCGAGTAGAGGGCTTCGAATACTTCTTTGAGGCGAAAAGAAGTAATCAAACACGAAGAAAGGAATTGTTTTGATTCTTATTCACGTTTGTCACTGTGGTGAAATTGACGCTCATGCTATAGGGTCCTGAATTTTATGTCAGGTCAATACAGGCAATTGGGTATTTTAAATTAAAGCGGGTAGGCTTGTTCATGGGCATTTGTTGTAAGATCTGTTGCATGGAGCACGATATCATTCCTTCATTTCACAGCAAGATTATGGAGAGTGGCGCTTTTGTAATCTCTGGCTGGTTTCTTTATGGGTTTTTGTCTACCTGTTTTGTATCTCTATTAATTATCTACACGCTCAGGTATATAAGCAGGGTGCGAAATATTGTTAAGAGACAGCTCTCCAGATGTTTGCGTTCCTCACTGCATCTAATAACTCCAATTGATAATAGTCTCTCACAAGCTTCTAGACTTTTTAATCTGACCATTGAAGGGAATCATTCTCTGAATTTGTTCTTCTTCCACACACTCATTGAAGATCTCTGTGATAGTGGAAGGCTTGAAGAGGCTGAAAATCTCCTCCAAACAATGTTGAACAAAGGACTAATTCCTGATGCAGTCACCACCAATAAATTGATACACCAGCTTTGCACGGAGAACCAGCCCAAACAAGCTGCAAATTTTCTGATGCTAATGCTGGAAAAGGGATATCAAAGTGAGCCCATCACCTTAAAATATCTTATAGATTGTTTCAGCACAATGGGCAACATGCAGCATGCTATTAAGCTTTTGGAAGCAAGTCTGGATAAGGGCCACATACCCAATTCTGTTATTTACAGTACAGCTGTGGGTTGCCTTTGCAATGGAGGAAAGGCTGAAGAGGCCACTGCCCTTATACAATGCTTAATGGATAAGGGCTACAATCCCAACACCACCATTACTCTCAATAATTTCATGGACATCCTCTGCAAGAAAAAGAAGTTCTCTGATGCAGTGCAGATATTCCTGATAATGTTGGATAAGGGTCACATTAGTGATGTGACCACCATTAATAATTTGGTCATGGGTCTTTGCAAGGACTGCAGGACAAAGCAGGCTGCAGAGGTTTTGCATAGAATACTGGAGAAGGGCTGCGATCCAGGTGAAATTGCCATTGATAACCTTGTGGGTTTTCTTTGTGATGAAGGTGAGTTTCGTCTACTCTTGGGCTTGGTGCATGATATGTTGTCAAAAGGACGTGTATTGAGTCCCATTACATGTAATATGTTGACAGAAAAACTTTGTAGGAGAGGTAATTCAGAAGAGGTTATGAAGGTTTTACATCAGATGATGGAGAAGGGTTATGAACCTAATGTTATCACATATTCTATAATGACCGTCTGGTTGTGTAAACAAAGGAAGTTGCAAGAAGCTAGGGATTTCTTTTGTGGTATGCTAGAAAAGGGTTACTGTCCTGATGTCATTACATCCTCAATTCTGATCAACTGTTTTTGCAAAGAAAGGCTTTGGGAAACAGCATTAGATCTGTTGCATAAAATGGCGGGGAGAGGACTTATAATTAACATTAACACTCCCACTTTTGTTGCCCTGTTAAATGGACAAGGCGTGAAAGGCATGTCTCATGAAACCATGAATTTGTTCGTGAAAATTGTTGTTGGGAGTCACAGACATGATCAATATGTTATGTGTAATGCTTTTATTTATAAGCTTTGCTTGCAAGGCAGTCTGTCTGAGGCAAAGTCTATCTTGAAGGAGATTTCAGAGAAAGGCCAGAAGCCTCCTTTAATGGCGTATGCTCACCTGATAAACTGTATGTGTAATTCAGGCATGGTTTTTGAAGCTAGTGGACTCTTTAGTGATATTTTGGACGATGGTTATGAGCCAAGCACCGTAACATACAATATTCTATTGAACGGGTTTAGCAAGCAAGGTAAGTTGGATGATATCAAGGGATTGCTAAAAAAGATGTCAGAGAGAGGACACAGTCCTTATGTCTTGGCATACAAGACAGGGATGGATGCCCTTTGCGAAGATCAGTAGTTGCAAAAACTAGGAGCTCTTCAGGAGAAAGGATCAAGATTTGTTTGAATAATCTTAATTACAAAGCATTGGTGGATAGCTTCCACAAGGCAGATAAGTGAGTTTTGTTTATATATTTAAATTTGGCTGTTAAAAGTGGTGCTGATGAGATCATCTGTATTGGTAAGAAAAAGCTGTGGATAGTGTCCCATTGATATTGCAAGCAGAATAGTTGTAAGGAAAATTTGGCTGGACAATTCATGGGCATGTTGCATTGATTCATTTTAAATTTTCAAAAGAAGACGACTTATTCCTCGCCATTATTTCAAGGTTGGTTAGATGTATGCTGGTTCATTTGCTTGGGGATCAATTCGGTATCTCTATGTCTCTTAGCTCTCTATCAATTGGGGTTCATTTGTGAACATAATTAGTTAGATGAATGGATGTTGGTTCATCTATCTTTTAGTTCTCTATTATCATGATGATGGATCAGAGAGTGTGATCCGAAACATTGATAAAATAATTTAGACAGTCTAATCCAGAAACAACATCAAAATTTAAATCATGGATGGTGGAAATCTTATATCTTTAATTCGCTATCTAATCACTTTTAAGCCAAAATTGCAATTGCTTGCATAAAATGATTGCCATTTGTAACCTACGTGCTTGGGAAGCATTCAATATCTTAGCTACTGTGTTGTGTATAGTGGTACATAATTGGTACTTTGTGTACCAGATTTAATGTATTGATTTTTGTGAAATAAGGATTCAGTAGTTTATTATTTACATTAAGAGGGAATGCAAAAGTGAACAATGCCATAATATATTTTCAGTAGATGCATCTGCCTGGTTTTATAGTCTTGTTAATTGTTACTTCAAATCAATCTTGACATATGTTAGATTCGACGACAAGACAGATGAGTCAATATAGGATTAAATGTAACAATTTCTTAGACTGGAATTTTACCTTCTTAAACTTGATGTCATACATTCTAACTATATCTCTTTGCAGGACATGGATGCCGCATACTGGCAAGCTTGGGAATTATATTCTCATGACTAATGGCTAGCACTAGCAGAAGTCCATATATACCAACATTGGCATATTTGTTTAGTTCGAACTGGGATGTATTAATTAATCAGTTGAAATGACTGATTTTGAATCATCTATATTAAGTAATCAGTTAATCAGTCCAATTCAACTTTTCTTTTAACGCATGAAGGCTTCGCTATAAAGAAGGGATGGAAGCTTCAAAGCAGATGATTACAGTCGTAATCTAAAGCGTGGATTTTGATATGTTGCACAAATCTGATTAAACAATAAGAAGAAATTGTGATAGAACAGCATCAACTTTGGGAAAGAGAAGAGGGTTTCAAGGGAAGTGAGACCTACCACCATTTAAGGTGCCTTCCATATGAGATTCCATGGAAGCCCATTTATTACTTGCATATGAATTTTTTAATCAAGAGTTTCACGAGATGGGTTTTATGGAAGCAAGGAGGGAAATCTAAAGCACGAGCAAAGGTTGGTTTTCTAGTAGTTGAGGGTTTTCCCAACGGAATCATCTTTCGTGATTAAGGCCATTCACCATAATACCACCTCATTTGGCACCCCCGAGGCTCCTTGTAATTTTTAATCAAGCCGTGTCTGCATTGTTTGCTCTTGTTATAACATACTATTTGATATGAAACAATAATGTAAAACGTCTCATGATGTTGACAAAGATCCAGTAAAATTGTGTCATAATGTAGTGCATGAAGACATTAGAACGTGCATAAGATAGTAGTTGCAATTAAAGAATGAGTGTCAAAACAAGTTATGCATGAAGGTAGACAAGGTTGTGATTGGAAATAATAAAGCGCACACAACTTTCTATGATACCAAAAGTTGTCACCACATGATGTGCAAGATCATCAAAATATATGTACAATTGTGGCATTTTATGTTAGTGCATTTACAAATGAGAGTGTGTATTCAATAGATGCTTATGATTGTAAGGAAAGCACAGTGCAGAAGACGCTCTCCTAATGCCAATTCTAAGGGGAATCAAGCATGTATGTCTTTAAATCTTTTGCAAAACATTAAGATATACATAGACTAATGAAAAAACTAATCACACAGAAAACACAACAGAGAGTTAACACCAGATTTATGTGGGAAAATCCTTACAAGTTAAAAACCCACAACCTAAGAGAGATCACTTTATTCACAGTTAACAGAAGGTTACAATAAAGTTATAGATCCTCTTCACAGGCATTTGCTCTCAGAATCTATGTTCGGATCATAGCCATCACCTATGCAGAACACTCAAGCTTCCACAATATCCTCTCTCCCTCTCCGGTTACATCTCTGGCAACATATATATCAGCCTTCGATTACAATGTATTGGTTAAGCATAACCGTTATGGAGTCCAACGGTCTGTCATTCAGAAACCCAACACCAAGTAACATCCATCCACCTCACCAACATTGCGTTTCGGTTTTCTTTGGCTACATGTATTACATCTGTTGAATGCAGTTCACACAATAGTTAGTCGCTCCAACTGCCAGGAAGTCTAACTGTCGATCGTCCTATATTCACGTCTCGTCCATTATCCCACATTTGTCTTGAGGATGCATCAATTAGTATTCATATACCTAAACATGAATATCCTAATTGTTCGCAAGAATCCCTTTTGACCTTTGACCTATGTGGACATCCATCGACAGAACAAGGCGGCTCCATCGGCAAAAGCTACTTCGATCTCGAATGACACCGAAAGGTGATGTCATCGGCAAAGCATCAACCATTGGCGAGACCACTTCCAAGTTACCTCGATCTCTGATGACCAAGAAGACGGATCCATCGATCCATCGACGTAGCACCCAACAAGTTCTCTTGATCTTTGATGATACCCCGATCGACGAAGGTGACTCCATTGGGTCATCGGCAAGACAACCAAACTGGCTACCCCGATCCTCGATACCAACAAAGGTGGACTCATCGGGTATTGGTGTAGCAACCAACCATGTCACCCCAATCCCCGATAGCACTAGTCAATTTCATCGACATAGGTTACTTCGATCAGCCTGAACAGAAACTAGCACAACGTCAAGTGAATTCGAGGCACTTTTCCAACAATGATGCCTACAAAAGATCAAATGTTAGAACAAAAAGTTTTTAATTCAAAGCAAAAAATTAATAATTTATTTTCATAGACAATAAAATGTACTAGTAGCAACATTTAATATAAAAATCACACCATTAGAAAGTGTTTTAATGATATCTTGTTTGCCAAATTTTGATATTATATGTCTAAGTTATATAAAAAAGACAAAAAATAGTTTTTTTCCAACAAATTAGGGCTAGAGGGCAATGTATATAGCATTGATGTCAACAAAAAGAATATGCCAAACTTATCAAAATATTTTTTGTTGACAATATTGGTGGGAATAGTTACCCAATTGCAAATTAATCAAAAAATTGTTGTCACCAAAACTACAAAAAATAAATATGGAAGCCATGAAGAGTACCAATAGTTGTCATAGTTCCAATAGCCGCACACTTATTGTCATAGTGACCCCCCAATAGCCGTCATAGTGAAAACACCATTAATAAATTTGTTTTGTACCAATAGTTGATCATTTTTTGTAAATTTTTGTTCATAATTGGCCCATTTGTGCACCACTATTGGAACATTTGTGGAAAACTATTGGGACATTTGTCCACAAGTACTGACAATTTTGAGTGGACGGTTATTGGAACATTTTTAGTTAGGTATCAGGCAACACTTTGAAATGTGTACTTTTTGACCTTTGTGTGCATAATTGATTCCACATTGTGCATTGTTACTACCCAAAAGCTTGATCAATAGCTATAAGCAGTTAAGTTGCATACAAAGACAATTAAACAAACAAAAAAAAAATCTGATGTACTGTTTAGGATTTGTGGGTGCGCGAAGTTAGCTATGACGACTATTGGTGCTCTTCCCCTAGTGTGCAATGAATTTGTTAAAAGTGCCTAAAGAAATCACATTGGCAAGTTGGAAAATCGATTTGAAGCAACAAAAAATAGTTTGAGGTGATGGAAAAGTTGTTTTGTGATAGTGTGTTCATTAGGATATTAGCTTGTTGTTGCTGGTTGACATGGTGATGATTGTCGACAAATAAATTTATCATAAATTGTTTGTTAATTAATAATTTTATTGAATTCTTCATTTTTTTAAAAGATGATAAGAATAACAACATCTTCAAAATTAAATAATTAATATCAATTAGAAACATTAACAAGTATGCATCATCATGAACTCATAAGGATTATTTTCTTTTCAAATAAACTCATCACATGTTTATATTTATATACAAACCAACTCTTTGATCTTTTTTTTGTTGAGTGTGAAAAACCTGGGAGAACTATGGACACTAGTGATGAGAGATGTATTCTAATATATTTATTTATTTGAATCACAACTAATTCATTTGATTTCACTCAATGTATTTCTTCCTTCTTAAGCTCTTCGTCAACTTCTCTTATCTTCTTTCTCTAATTCACACATTACCTATCTCCATTGATTTTGGTCTTTAGTTTGTTCTTAAATCACATTGAACTTTTCTATATATAAGAAATGTAGAATGTAGATGAGGTGGTTGGCATCATGATCTATGTTCATAGTGATATAGATCATTTGTCCCAAAATTAAAATTTCCTTGATGCTTTACTTTCGGGAGTTGGCACACCATCCTTGTAAGAATGTAGGTTTATTGATAATGTGTTTTAGTACCATTGAATTAGGAGTCTCCAAATTTAATTTGCTTCTTGTGGTGGCGGGAAAAGCGAGATTGGGTGACTAGGACCTAATCCCACTTTTGCCAACACATTGGGAATATGAAAGAGCCTAGGGAGATAGATCACTTTGGCTACTTCTTGAGAGAAAGAGAGAGTCAAGGATTACCTCTTAGGGTTTCTATTCCTCTTGTTGCAAATGATGAGAAAAACTAGGGTTTGAATGATCAACTAGGCTAGGAGATAAAGAATGAAGCATAAATGAACTTGAAATTGAACAAATTTGCAGTCTAAAACTAAGATACTGAAAGCATGAAAGGGGGAGGATTTTGGATGTGTACCTGATGCTGCAAATTGAACAGAACTGACCAGGACCAGGGTGCCACGCCACTGTCCCTGATGGACTGACAGAGCTGTAACTGAGAAACTGCAAATTTGAGATCTTGAAGTTGCAACTTGTCAAATTTCATTGCAAAGTGGAGGGACCAGGGTACCATGCCCTTGTCCTGGGCATGACGAGGGCACCATGCCCACGTCCTTGACAATATTCTGCACGTTTGAGACTTCTGGGTCGTGTTGATGCATTTTCCAGATCTAAAACTGCCTCCGGATGCCTGTTTCTGCACCTGTAACTAAAAAGGGAAGGTTTGGGTGGCTATATAGGGTTTTGCTTTAGTCAAACCCCTGTTTTAGTGATTTCCACCTCCACAAATAGCCGATAATGTATTGAAAATGTGTGTGCTAGAACCTTGTGTGTATGCAAGATCCTAAATGATAAGAAACTAGAGCTACGCTACACATGAGAGTAAACCCTAAATGTAAATGTAAATGTAAATGATAATGCTTCAAACCAAATATGCTAAATGATCTAAATCATGAATGTAAATGTGCCAATCGATGTAAATAAGCTCATACAAAGACATGAAAATAATATGAAATCATACCAACCCCCAAGGGAGAGATATTGCCACTAGATCTCCTATTACTCTTCAATGTCTTCAAGGCTCCTAATTGATGATGAATGATTGATGAATGTTGTTGAAGACTCCACATAGGCTTCTCTTTCACTACCTAGAAGGCTCCTTATGCTTGCTTTGCTAAAAACTCCCTTAGATTAGATAGATCTTAGTTGCCTTCAAATGGAGAAAGAGAGCTCTTATGTATGAAACCCTAGATCTTAATTTCGACTTAATTCCACCTTTAGGCCGACCTAGGAATTGAATTTACCGCCAATATTTTGGGGTTAAGCACTATAATATCATAGAATTGTGCTCCCAAAATTTCGGGAAAAAAGCCAAGGACCATGTGCACTCCCACCACGCCACGGTCCCACCAACTTTTCACCAAATTTTCAGGGTCGTTAGATATGATGATATTAGAGCGAATCCCAAAGTTACAGCTGATTTCGAGGTGTTTTTATATGCGAAATTGGGCCTTAAAGGTCGAAATAAGACATAATTAGGGTTTATGATTAAATGATTTATTGGAGGAATAAAATAAAAAGGAGCACACTTAGGGTAAAGAGCCCAATTTTATAATGTATGAAGTGATGAAATAGGACTTTAGATTTAATTAAATTAATTAAATGCTTAAAGGGAAATTAGAAATGCAAGATGCAAGACACATTAAGGCGGGTGCTAACCTAAGTGTAAAATTGTACCACCCTAGCAAGGGTGTACAATTTACGACACTACAACTCCATAATCCTTTCTAGGATCTATAGTGAAGTAGGTAACATTAAGATTTGACATAAATTGCACATGTTGGTTGCATTGACTCAACAAATTGTCATTATATAGTAAATACTTGGTACTATTTTCAATTAACTTCCTCGACTAAATAACATATGTGGAGTGATCAACAATAAATAAAAATCAAATGGAAGGTTTTAGACACAAAATAATTTATAATCCCAACTACATCCAATGATAACCAATTGCTATGACTTATGGTTCATTTCATGACATGATTGTGCTTGCAATTATAGTTATGAGATCCTCAAATTTGAAGACGTGTGTTGTGATATGTAGTGCCTCAAATGTGACTTATACTTGCTATGGATATCCTAATAGAATTTTCAAGTGGTTTGTCTTTTAACTTCACTAAGTATTCTTTATGCTTTTTGAACTCCTTATGCTTTCCCCAATTTCATAATCAAGTAGGTCTTTAATCTCTTCTATCCTTTGTGTAGACACATATGATTCTATTGTTAATTTAAGGTATTTTAATTTTATTTCATGATATTCATAAAAAATATTATTAAATATTGTTGAAATACCACGATCTTTAGATAATTCTAATTCATATACATGTTTAAAATTAAATCTCATAAGAATTCTACAAGACACAATTTTTTTTCTTCTTTAATTTATTTTATGTATCTTGTAGAAATATTCCCTTCCTCAATTAAATAATAACTTCATCTACTATTTGATACTTATGTTTTTTCCTTTGATTAGCCTTTTCTAACTATCATTTAACTTCCTAATTTAATTCTTTTTTAATATTTGTTTGCATATTCATCAGCTACATCATTTTTTTATGATTTGCAGTTTTGAAATATTTCTTAAATTTTTCTATATATAATTTTAAAAGGCTTTTTTTGGTATTCTTGTTGCCAAGTTATTATAAGACTATTCAACTTCAAGATTAAATTCAATATTTTTAATTTCTCACTTGATAAACATCTTAACAAAGTTTCTAAATTCTTATTTAGAATTTAAAATTATATTCATTTGCTTTCATAAAGTTCTCCATAAGTGTCCAACAAATTTCATACCTTTGTCTGACATAGTACTTTTAGGTAAATCATATAATCACACAATTTCTTTTAAAAATAAATTAGATATATGCATGAAATCATTAATTTTCTTACAAGCATGGAATGTGTTATTTTTGAAAATCTATCAACAATTACAAAAATAGAATCATGTCCTCTTTTAATTCTAATACAAAATCCACATTAATATAAATCCATATCAATAATCCCTCCATAATATTTTTGGAATTGAAAATGATTTAAACAATCCATCATTTTAACTCTTTATTTATTTATTATTATTTGACAAGTTTTGCAATTTTGTACATGTTGTTTAACATCTTTATGAATTTATGGCAAAAAAGTCGCTTATTGATATAAATCTCTTATCAATACAAAAATATTTTGTTGGCAATTGCTATGTTTTTATTGTCACAATCCTCTATTAAGAAAATATTAATAAATATAAATAATAAAAGTAATTAGTTGAGGGTAGGCCAAAGTATTAAAGATATGGACTTGCATTTGTGACAATTAAAACTAGGTAATATAAATGAATGATCCACCTACTAGATGTGATGGATAGGTAAAGAGTATGATCATAAATCAAATCATGAAGGATAGATTCTCTTCCCCTATAAATTTACATAGTAAAAATGTATGAAAAATGTGACAACATAGAAAAGACATGTGAGTTGTTTGACAAAATGCTTCAATTGCAACCTTAGGGAATGCCTTGATGGAAAAATATGTTCAAAACGGGTTTGTTGAAAAGGTCTTAGAAAATTTTAACTAAGGAAAAGTCAACATCCTACTTGCCATTGCTCAAACTAGAGCTTGAGAAGAGGGTATCATTAGCCATCAAAGCATGATTAATAAGGAATTTTTATCAAATATTGTAATTGTAAGGGCTGCTTTTTATCATTGTAGCATTCACAAAAAAAATCACACAAAATTGAATAAAGAGGAATTTGTGCACCAAATCTCTCTTGAATGGTTTCAAAATATGATTAACCCTCTTGGTAGCTTACATTGTGTTATTAGGTTGAATTTATTTACACTTTCCTAACACCTTACATGAGGATGAAAGTGAGACTCCACTAGCTTATTAAGATCTATCCAGTTTTATGTTTATTGGTCATTGATAAAATTCATGATCATAGTTGCTATGGTTGTTTATATTGATGAAATTCATATCCTCAGGTTTATACTATTGTATAGTGATAAAAAATCCTAAACATACATAGTTGTTGATTGTTGTTGTTGTATGGGGTTTGAAATAATTGAGAGTAGGGGTAACTAGAGTACAACATGTGCATGCTATTTATTGTTATCAAAATTGAGGAACTAGAATTGGGCCTTGTATGATGGATTAACCTATTCATTGCCTTTTGGATTGAAGTTAACTTGGAATAATATACCTTATGATTTAAAATTTAAATGGTTTGAATGGGACAACATTGTTACTAATTTTTGGTAGTAGTGTTGTTGTTAAATGTTCTTGAAATTGTGTTGAACAAGGCTATTTTTGTTCATTATACCATGGTACTTATGATACCAAGACATACAAGGCAACTATACTTAGGTTAAACTTGATTTCTATCTTTGGAATAATGTGTAGATCCTTAGGTATATAAAGTAGAATCTATTAGACTGTGACCTAAGGCTTTGTAAGCATAATATAAAGGGGTTGAATAGAAGTACCTTCCTTATGAGTTGCTCTTGTATACTAGAATGACACTAGCATAATATCATGTAGACATGACACTTACACCAATGATGAGTAGAATGAAATATTTGTACCATTATAGTATTTTGTGTATTAATTCTTAGAACGGGGATAAAATTAATCTTGTTGACTATCAAATATCTTATGCAATACCTATAAATGGTTTTGGTTTTGATCATATCATTAATATAATTATTATGATCAAGGTTAGGATTATGATAGCTCATTTTAATTAAAATGATTGTGACCAAATTAGTACCCTTTGGTTCTTTATGAGGTCTTTGTCGAGATGGATCTTTTTTAATATTATTATAGTTGGAAAGAGATAATTATGTCATCATTAGCCATTGCTTGGCATAACATATATTTAGGAATGTCTAAGTGTCAAGCTGTGATGTACATGGGTTGATGGGGTAGCTTGTAAGCATTTAAATTTGGGAAATTTTTATGATGGACTAAGTATGAATTAGTAATTGATTTGAGGCTAGATTCCCTTAGTATCTTGATCCTTCTAAAATACTTAAACTAAATAATAAATCATACCATTATTGGGCACTAAATTGTGAGGACTATTCATTGAGTTTAAAGACCTTTCATACATATTCTTGCTGTGTTGGGTTGCTTGCTAAGCAAATGATGTTGAATTTTGAAAGATGTGATGTTTCTATATCTTGTGATCATTGAAATAGAGTATAGTGGTTGCGTTACAAATATATTGTGACTATATGGAATCACCTACCACTGACCATCAAGGCCATGTCTACTATAAATGAAAAGTGTTAATGCTATTTAGACCATGATTAGACTATCATATTAATATTGGGTTGCACCATATGGTAAGTAGAATCAAAAGGTTGAGAAAAGTAGAGTATTCAGTATGAATTAGGTATTGGTCATGCTTAAAGCAAGTTTATAAGTATACATGTAAGCCTTTAAGGTTTTAGATAATTTTTATGTGACCTTGTTGATGAATGTTGTGTTCCATCATGATGGATGTTATATATAATACGATGATCTACTTGATATTATTGAATCCTATTATAGGACACACACCATTTGAATACATAATGAGGCTTTTTCATAATTATTGCATTGTGAAGAATTTTGACTACTTTTATCTTGTGTTTAGATATGATAGGATTTATTTTATGGTGATTTAGATGGATGCATATTTTTGTGTATGGATTTGATTATTTCTATAATAGTAAGTGTTGGTATAAGATTAGATGACAATCAAACTTGACTTTGATTTGATAAAATGGATATAAAGTGGGAATTAAGGTAGGTCTAGTTATATATATATATATATATATATATATATATATATTCAACCCTAATTTTATTAGTGTTAGCATGAGATAATAAATAATTATCATATATGTTGGTCTTAATAAATGAAACTTCTTATAAGCATAGAAAAATTCAAAAAGGGGTTGTAAGGAGATAATCTAACTCAATTATCCTAGTGACAAGAAGTAATAAATATACCCTATGTCTTAATGAGATGACAATTTAACGCATTATAATAGGTTCATGTTGAACTGTGAATAATTATGGGGTGAAGTTTAGTTTGAGATCTTGATTCTTGGATGAAAGTGCTTTAGGAAATATTTGATAAATTAGGAACTTGGTTAGGCTTCTTTGATATTGGTAAGCATTATTAATTATTGGGAATCATTTAAATGAATGATATTGGGGTACGAAATAGTATTCAAAGAATTTAATTTTGGTTATGTAGATAAAATCTGCATCCTTTTGTGTGCTCAAGCCATTGATGGAAACATGTCAAAATCAACCCAAAGGAGTCCTGAAGTCATGCAGAGGTGATGGGGTGATTAGAGATGAGAAAAATAAAAAATCCATATTTTCGATATTTTTTCCATGTTCCAGTGTTTTGCATTTTTAGAGGCCTTCAGAGCAAAATTTGGGGTTGAAACTATCATCAATCCCTTAACTTGATATCCAGAGGCATGGTGTTAAGGGAATGAAATTAGATCTTTTGAAGACCTTTCCAATGGTGTAAGCGATTTCAAATTTTGAGCACTGAGCAAAAAGTTATGATCTCTCCAAGTTGAGACCAATCGGTTGCCTCTAGCGAAGAGGAGGTACAAGCGCACCACATGTCAGCATGGCACAATTTCTAGCAAGCCCACAACTTCTTACTCTCCCAAAGGTGTGCTGAAGTGCCACGTGTCAACATCACAGGGTTTTCAAAGGCAAAGGGAGAGGAAGGTGTAATGCCCCTCCCTTGATTAGGTTCTCTTTAACCCAATTTGACTTTGGTTGACCTCTTCCGTTGTTTACATGACTGGATAATACTCTCTAATGTAATGACCTTTATTATGATTCTAAGATATGATGTTGGTTATGCATTTTATCTCTATGGATGTTTAGTTGTTAGATTATATGCTTATGTAGTGACCTTGGACTAAGCTATCTACTTTATGTATGAGATATATCTTGTGTCTTGGTACGAGTCTTCTTGGGGTGCGAGGGGATGATCTTCTGTCACCCACTTCGGAGGGACATGAAATGTCACAACCCTCCTCCACCGGTGTGCTTGTGTATATAGGAGAAATGTAGGTGTGTTTTCTCGGTGATGCAACTTTAGGTACTGAGCATAGAATCCACCTGAATCACCAGGTCTGAGCATACTCTATGAACCAATGGTAATGTTGAAAATTGGAGCTATCGGTTAGACCCTTGACGTGACCATCATTCCTATAGGAATGAGATCCTTGTTAGGTATCCTTGTACTTTGGTTGCCTGGTCATATAAGTGTTAGTCATGTTGTCCCTTCATGTTTGTTAGTCTCAGTCTGTTACTCTTGTGTTTAGTTTAATATTTATCCTATTATATTAGCGAGGAAGTATTAATATTAATATATTAATGATATTTGAGTATTAATGATTAATTAATTAATAAAAAAATTGGAAATTGTTGCAACATTATATTAATTTAATCCGTGGAGCTAAAATACTTAAATTATTTAACTATTTTTGAAATGATTATTTAAGGGAATTAAATATTTATTTGGGTATTTAAATTGTGTTCATGGAAAATCTATTAATTTTTTTTTAATGATAATTAATATTCATTTATTTCAAATTTGAATGTGTGGGGGAGTTACAAAAGAATAAATTAATTATTAGAATTATGAAGGGAATCTTGCATGCATGGGGAGTTACTTTTGAGGAAAAAGCTTTTTGGCTTCCCGTGAAGAATTTTCTAGGGTTGGAATTTCTGGTTATGGGGTTTTGAAAAGGAATTTGGGGAAAATCTGGTTTGGAAAGAAGAAATTGGGGAATAATGGAATGCTGGTTTGGGTTTTGCTGAGGAATTAGTGAAGGGATTTGAAAGATTTTGTTGAAGCTTTATGGATTTGTGTGCCTTGCGTATCATGATTGGCAGTCGTGGTTTTCTTTGGGAATGATTGCTTCTACCTTTGTGTCATTTTCTAGATAGCGTAAGGAGGTAGGGTTTCTGTGTTGGCATTTGCATGAAGATTGCATTAATGAAATGTTATGTTGTCATTGATGTCAAGTAACCGATAATGACATTGTTATAATGTTGTTTTGTAACTGGTAGGAAGAGCTAGTGAAGGGAACTGTAACCGATAGGTAAGTTTGTGGAGTAAACCGGTATTGCTAAGTATTGAAGAGTTGAATTGGTAAACCCTACCTATTGATTTGATAAACCCTAACCGATTAAGTTTGGTGAATTGGTTATATTGGTTTATGATATGATGATGAGTGGTAATGATTATGACACATATGCATATTGTATGAAGAGAGTTTCAAAGTGTTTTTGGCGCGTTGAGATAATGGTTTTTGTCTAGGGAATGCGCAAGCATATTGCATGTAATGCAAAGCGCGTGATGAGTTAATGAGTTTGATGAAGTGGTGATCAAGGAGCAGTCGAGGCTTTCTTGAATGATGTGCATAGATTGTTATGTAATCCAACAGTCATACTTGAACCAACGTGTTTGTAATCTCTATGAGAGAATTAGTTTTTTTTTTGTGTTACCGACCTAATTTATTTGTTTATAAGGTCGATGAGTTATTTTGTTTCAGAGTTGGCAAAGTTCTAGTTAAGTGTGTGGTTGCTGAACCAGATGATGTATCTGCAGTTTGTGTAAAGGCGGATAGGAGCATGAAAACAAGCAAGTGTAGTGCTATTCAAACAGATCAGAAAAACCCCTCTTGTTTCCTAACAATTACAATAGTTTGAAATCCCCTAACTGGGTAAGCTCTAACAAGCTTAGTGTTATTCAAATCCTCTAACCAGGTGGTCCATTAGCTTGGATTTCAAATCCTCTACCAAGGTCACTCCTCACAGGGTATTGCTTCTAACAAGGCATTATAGTCGATCCCTTAACCGGTTGGTCCCTAATAGGATCTATTCTTAACAAGACTTTTTGTAAAGCTTTAATAGGCTTGGCTCCTAACAGGGCAAACTTCAGAAGAGTTCAGATAGTTATCTTGTGAGTCTCATCTCACCGTGGTTTTTACCCATTTGGGTTTCCACATTAAAATATTGTGTCAAGTGGTGAATGTTTACTGTGGTTGATTTGCTTAACTGCTTAATCCACTTTGATAAGTTATGATAACCAACAACAATATGAAATGAGGTTTTACTTATGTTAGTAAAAGTATTTGGATGTTTATGAGTTTCAAGTTGTTTACTATTAATATGTTGTAACAGTCAACCGATTTATCTTAACAGTGATATTGCATTTATAGTTCAATGGTTTAACTTGTTAGTTTATAGTTAATTTGAGAGGTTGATTCCGAGATTGGTGAAATTTTATATCAATTTTCTATCTATTGATTCAACCCCCCCTCTCAGTAGTTGATCAAATCCTTACTTTCATCATACCATCAATTGGTATCAGAGCTTCTCAGGTCCTCTAAGGTCTAAGCCTAACAACTTGAGGTAAAGATCTTGTAGAACATGATGAAGAAGGAAGGTCCGAAGTTTAATAGAGAGAACTATAGGATATGGAGTAATAGAATGAAAATTTATATCAAGAGTCCAGGAAATCAATACTGGGAACATGTTGGTACTCAATATGTTGCACCTAGTGGGATTATGACTGATGATCAGAAGAAAGAGCAAAAAGAAAACAATCAAGCATTGGAGTCTATTATTAGTTCTTTGTCTGATGCAGAATATGTTGATGTCCATGGTCTGGATACTGCATATGAGGTATGGAAGAAACTTGAAGAGATTTATAGTGGTGATGAACACGTGAAGATTGCCAAGGAAGAGAGTCTAAGAGGAAAGTTTGATGACATGCGGATGGCTGAAGGTGAGAATATCCAACAGTATGGTCAGAGGATAAAAGAGATAGTTGGTGAGATCAAGAGTGCTGGTGGTAAAGTGGAAGATGCCACAGTGGTTAGTAAGTGTGTCGACTTGAATTTCATCCTCAGAATGTTACCTGTAATAAGTTAGTTTCACAAAATACCAATGGAAATGCTACAAGAAATCCAAACCCAACCAATGAAACTACATGAAATATATATGAAATAAAAATACTAATATTACCTTCATGGTTTATGTCTCATTGTGTCCTAACTCCACTGTTCCTGGTTGCAGATGGTGTGCTCTCAGACAATGCACTAATGGCTTCCAAGATGGCATATGAAGAATGGAATGATAACTTGTAGTTAACTGATACTATGATATGCAATACTACATGATTATGCTAAATGATATTTTCTATTTGCTTCAAAAACTCATAGATGCATATGATTAATTTGAAGACTAACTCTCTCTCAACTGAAGCTCTTGATTTTATAGACCTTGAGAGGATTAGATGATGTGGCTCAGATCAACGGTCATGATCAAATCTGTAGATTTGAATGGCTATGAGCAAAGGTGATGGTTGAGAGAAACGGGGAAGGAGAAGACAAGTGTCACTCATCTCACCTTGACTAGGTTGCTGACTGAGAGAATCTAGGGAAGGTTGGAGGAAATTTAGGCATGATAGGACAAGTGGACTCAAGTCCTTCCTAAGATGTAGGGATGTTGGAGAGAATATAGGAAATGGTTATGAAATATGTGCACATACACAATTTTCATTAAGTTTGGAGGTTGGAGATAAATGATGAATTAATATTTAAGAAATATTAATTTCCTTAGCCACATGTTTGATGAGTTGGCAAAGAGAAGATGAAGTGGAGATGGAGGGTGAGTTGGAAAAGGGATTTAAATAATTTAGAGGAATTATTTAATATTTGAGACTATAGGATAGGAGAATAACTATTAAATATTAGATATTTAATTGTTTGGAGGAGATAATTAAATATTAGATATTTAATTAACTTGGTTAAATAAGATAATTAAATATTAGATATTTAATTATTTAGAGGAATAGGATAGATGATTTAATTAATAAAATATTAATTAATAGAAAGACACGAAAATGAATTAAATAAATTAATCTTTTCAAATTAACTATTTAATAGAAGAATAAACATTAAATAAATATTAAATATTTATTTAATTGCTCATAGCCATTTTTATGTGTATACAGTAAGGTGTTGAGAAACCTGCTACCGGTCTATGCTATCCAAGTTACAACCATTCAGGAGCTAAAATCTACTGACAAAACTAAGGTAATCCTTGAATCCATCATTGGGAAGCTTACTGCTTTTGAATTAAATGGATATGATGGTAGTATTTAGAAATCTAAGTCTGCATTTAGAGCTTCAGTTTCTAACCCATCTATGAGGAAAAGTAGAGATGTCAGTCACAGTTATGAATCTAGATCCAACAAAGAAGTTGATGATGAAGACAATTTGGTTGATCTTGAAGCATTGTTGGCCAAGCGGTTTCCCAGAGGTACCGGTAAATACAGAGGAAAATTACCTTTGAAATGTTTTGCATGCAACAAGAGTGGACACATTGTAGCTAACTGTCCTATTGGTGATAATGAGCACAAGTGAGAAAAGTTCAAGAAGTACAAGGGAAAAGGCAAAAGAGATTGTCGTATTGCAGTTGATGGTGGCATTAATGATGAGGAATTTAAGGGTGATGCTAATGAAGACATTGTTTGTATAGCCATTAAAGAAGAGACATTTGATCAGAAGGCTTTAGTTTCTCGCATGGATAATTCTGATGATTGGATCATTGATATTGGTTGTTCACATCACATGACCAGCGACCAGAGCAAATTTCTTTCTTTGAAGGAATTTTAATGGCAGAGTTGTGAGATTTGGTAATGACTCACCCTGCATGGTTAAAGGTAAGGGAACTATTTCTCTTAATGGAAAGAGCAATGCAGATGATGTCTACTAGGTTGAAGGATTACAACACAATCTTTTGAGTGTTGCTCAACTCAATGATAGAGGATATCCATTGGAGTTTAAGAATGTTATGTGCAAAATCTATGGGAGCAAAGGTGAAATGATTGCAACTGACAAGAAGACTAAAGGTAACCCGTTTCACCTAAATTCTAAAGTCAACAACTATTTAATTGATAAAGTAGATGATGGTTGGCTTTGGCATAAGAGATTTTGTCATATAAATTTTGATAACATTGTTAAAGTGAGTAAGTCCGAGACAGTGAGAGGTTTACCTCAGTTGGACAAACCGGTTAATGTTCTATGTAAGGAATGCCAATTGGGAAAGATGACATCCTCAACATTCAAGAGAAAATCTTTTTCAGTGGAACATCTGTTAGATTTTGTTCATACAGACCTCTATGGACCAATAAGGACTAAAAGTATTCAAGGTGATAGATATTTTATGATCTTCACTGATGATTGCTCAAGAATGATGTGGGTCACATTCTTAAAGGATAAAATAGAACCATTTGGTAAATTCAAGGCATTTAGGGCCTTAGTTAAAAAGGAAAGTGGTAAGAAAATAAAGTGTCTAAGGACTGATAAAGGCGGTGCATTTACTTTTGAGGAATTCACTAAATATTGTGAAGAAAATGGTATCAAACGACAACTTTCTGCACCAAGGACACCACAACAAAATGATATTGCAGAGAGGAAAAACCAGTCAGTTGTTGAAGCTGCTAAAACAATGTTGATACAAGGAGGTGTAGAGAAAACTTTTTGGAGAGAAGTTGTCAGCAAAATTGTCTACACTATGAACTGAATTTTGGTAAAAAGAGGTAAGGATAAGACTCCTCATGAATAATGGTATGGTAGATCACCTAATGTTAGTTATTTGAAGATATTTGGCAGCAAATGTTTTATTAAGAGAAGTGACTATGTTAGTGAGTTTGAGGCTAAAAGTGATGAAGGTATATTTCTTGGTTATTCCACCAAGAGTAAGGCCTACAAATGTTATAACAACCGAACACAAAGAATCATTGAGAGTGCTGATGTTCGAGTGGATGAGTATCCCGAAGTCTCAGGGGAAACCAGTGTGGAGAAAAAGGATGAAGATCCTTGCATTTTGTTTTTGGAACCATAACTTGTGAAACCTGAAACTAGGAAAGAGAATGTTGTTGTACCAATTCAACCAGAACAAGTAGATTCAGAAGAAGATGATGATAATTAAGAAGAAGAACCTAAAGATAATGATCATTTTATTCCAAGGTATGTGAGACTCAATCACAATCCTGACTAGATTATTGGAGATAAGGATGCTAGAGTGTTAACTAGAAGAAGAATTAGAGAGAATTCTTGCATGATCTCCACTATTAAGCCTATAACTGCTAAGGAAGCATTTGGAGATGATCATTGGGTCAAAGTTATGGAGGAGAAGCTTGATCAAATTGAGAAGAACAATACATGGACCCTAGTACCCAGATCGATGAATAAAAATGTGATAGGTACTAAGTGGGTATTCAAAAACAAGCTGAATGAAGATGGTGTAGTAGTTTGAAACAAAGCTAGATTAGTTTGCAAATGTTATGCACAACAAGAAGGAGAAGATTATGGTGAGACTTTTGCACCAGCTGCTAGACTGGAAGGTGTTAGAACTTTACTTGCATTTGCAGCACATAAGGGATTCAAAGTATATCAAATGGATGTGAAGTCAACATTTTTGAATGGAACATTAGAAGAAGAAGTATACATTGAGAAGCCAAATGGTTATGCTTTGACTGACAAAAAAGACATGGTGTCTAAGTTGCATAAGGCACTATATGGATTAAAGCAAGCACCGAGAGCATGGTATGAAAGGATTCATTCACACCTGATGAAGATAGGTTTTCAGAGAACCAGTGAAGACAACAACATTTATCTCAAATTTGAAGGAGATAAGATACTGGTTAGTGAAGTGTTTGTAGATGATATCATATTTGGAGGCAATTATGACATGAGCAATGACTTTGCAAATGAAATGAAAAGTGAGTTTGAAATGTCTCTAGTGGGAGAGATAAAAAATTTCATAGGCTTGCAAATTCAACAAATGAAGAGTGGTATTTTCATCACACAGTCTAAGTATGTGAAAGAGGTATTAAAGACATTTTGTATGAGTGACTATAAACCACTTGGGACACCAATAGTTATAGGTTGTAAATTGTCTAAGGAAGATGAAGCCACATCTGTTGATGAGAACGAGTATAGGTCAATAATTGGGAAATTGCACTATGTTGTTCACAACAAACCAAATATAGCTCATGCAGTTGGTCTAGTTGCTAGATTTCAGAAGAATCCAATTGAAACACATTTGATAGCAACCAAGAGGATATTTAGATATTTGAAAGGCACTATTGACTATGGATTATGGTATCCATATGAAGGAAACTTTAACTTGAAGGTGTATACAGATGCAAATTGGGAAGGTAATGTTGATGATAGGAAAAGCACAACCGGTGGAGCATTCTTTCTTGGAGGAAGACTTGTTTAATGGAGTAGAAAGAAGAAGAGTTGTGTATCACAGTCTACTGTTGAAGCTGAGTATGTTGCAGCTTATATGAATTGTACCCAGGCTATCTGGATGAGGCACATTTTGGAAGGTTTCAAGATGAAGTTTACAGAACCTGTAAAGATCTTATGTGACAATACCTGTGCCATAAATATTTCCAAGAACCCTATTTTGCACGCACGAACCAAGCATATTGAATTGAAGTATCATTTCTTGAGGGAAAAAGTGCAGAGTAAAGATGTGATCTTGGAGCATGTTTCTACCAAGGAGAAGCTTGCAGATATGTTTACTAAACCTCTACCTAAGACTACTTTTGAGTATCTTATAAGCTAGCTAGGGGTTGTACCCCTTCATGAGGTGAATTGAGCATGATGTAGAGTACATCAGTCCCAGAGCTACTTGCAAAATTTTACAGCAGGATTGATGTAGAGTGGATTTATTCCACAGGGGAAGCATCAAGTTGTAGGATGTTGATGCTGAACAATGAAGTTTGACGTTGCATGTTTACTTTCACTTTGGCATTGTTGTGAAAGGGGGAGAAGAACTATGTGATTATGGGGAGAAGAATTGTATGAATGACAGATAGAAGATCTATAGCTAGCTAGTAGCTGAAGACAAGCTGAAGACAAGGAGAGTACATGGTAAAATGTAAACTAGGATTCCTATTCACAATCATAGCAATCAATGGTATTGATATTTGTATTGCCATCAATGCCAAAGGGGGATATTGTTGGCATTTGCATGAAGATTGCATTAATGAAATGTTATGTTGTCATTGATGTCAATTAACTAGTAATGATATTGTTATAATGTTGTTTTGTAACCGGTAGGAAGAGCTAGTGAAGGGAACTATAACCGACAGGTAAGTTTGTGGAGTAAATCGGTATTGCTAAGCATTGAAGAGTTGAACCGGTAAACCCTAACCGATTAAGTTTGGTGAATTGGTTATATTGGTTTATGATGTGATGATGAGTGGTAATAATTATGACATGTATGAATATTGTATGAAGAGAGTTTCAAAGTGTTTTTGGTGCGTTGAGATAACTGTTTTTGTCGAGGGAATGAGAAAGTATATTGCATGTATTGCAAAGCACGTGATGAGTTACTAAGTTCGATGAAGTGGTGATCAAGGAGAAGTTGAGGCTTTCTTGAATGATGTGCAGAGATTGTTATGTAATCCAACTGTCATACTTGAATCGACTTGTTTGTAATCTCTATGAGAGAATTAGGTTTTTGTTGTGTTACCGATGTAATTATTTGTTTAGAAGGTCGATGAGTTGTTTTGTTTTAGAGTTGGCAAAGTTCTAGTTGAGTGTGTGGGGGTGAACTCACAAAGCTGGTTCCCACTTTCGCCAACGAAGGAATTTGGCGAAAGTGGGGAGTTTATTTTTTGAGGGGTTCGAGCGAAATAGGCCTATTCGATCGAACTACCCCTCTGAGTTCGAGCAAACGGGCTTGTGGTCGTGGGTTTGCTCGAACAACGGGTGGATTTTTGGTTCGAGCGAACCCACCAAAATATTAATATTTTAAGGGGTTCGCTCGAACCCCCATTCACTCAAACCCATTTTCGGTTAGTTTTTTTTCAAACTTTTATAAATAGCGAATGTGATAGTTAAAGAGTCATTGTCAAACTTGTATTTTTCTATCCAGTGGGGGTTGGATCGAACCAGTCATCAACATAAAGTCACTGTGCTTTGTTTGTAGCAGCTAGCATCTCTCATATTTCAATTTTTGACATTTATTATATCAGGTGCACAAATAACCCTTTGTTTGGTTTAATAATGTCTTTTTTTATTAAATTAATAAATAATTTGTTTGTTAATTTATTTTTTTAATTAAATAATTGTATAGTTATTGTTTTTCATTATTTTAGAAAGATGTTTGATAATTTAATGTTTTGATTGAAATGTGTCAATTTGTTTTTAAAATTACATAACTGTATATATGTATTTTTTTTCAACATTTTAAAAAATTGTTATGAAAAACATAGAAAACTAAGGAAGTAAATTAGAACTTAGAAAACATTAGCAAAAAAAGAAAATTAGAAAAATGACACAAACCTAAATATAATAAATTAAACGTTAGAAAAATTAATAAATTTTAATTTAAAAAAAACATTAGAAAATTTAGATAACAAATTTAAACAAATTAGAAAAAATAAATCCTCTACAATGTGACCCATTTTCACATCCTATTACATGCACAACATGACCCCTTAAGACCACATATGCCCCTGATGACACTATACGTTCCCTTAGGACCATAAAGGATCACATATAACATACTAGTGTACATATGACATTCCCTTTAAGATCACATAGTGTCCTAAGGGGTCATATGTGGTCCTAAGGGGTCACAAGTGTTATAACACATGCGTGACCCCTTAGAACCACATATAACCCCTTATAAAATCCTAGTGTGAACGACATACCCCTTAGTCCATCGCATAGTGTCTTAAGGGGTCGTATGTTGTCCTAAGGGGTCACACATGCATTAACACATGCGTGACGCCTTCATAGGTCACATATGACCCCTTATAACATCCTAGTGTACATATGACATTCCCCTTATGATCACATAGTGTCCTAAGGGGTCATATGTGGTCCTAAGGGGTCACACATGTGTTATTAAACATGTGTGACCCCTTAGAACTGCATATGACCCCTTATAAAATCCTACTGTGAACGACATACCCCTTAGTCCATCACATAGTGTCTTAAGGGGTCGTATGTGGTCCTAAGGGGTCACACATGCATTAACACATGCGTGACCCCTTAGTAGGTCACACATGACCCCTTATAACACCCTAGTGTACATATGACATTCCCCTTAGGATCACATAGTGTCCTAAGGGGTCATATGTGGTACTAAGGGGTCACACATGTTATAACACATGCATGACCCCTTAGAACTGCATATGACCCCTTATAAAATCCTAGTGTGAACAACATACCCCTTAGTCCATCACATAGTGTCTTAAGGGGTCGTATGTGGTCCTAAGGGGTCATGCAAAGGGGTCATATGTGGTACTAAGGGGTCACACGTGTTATAACGCATGCGTGACCCCTTAGAACCGCATATGACCCCTTATAAAATCCTAGTGTGAACGACATACCCCTTAGTCCATCACATAGTTTCTTAAGGGGTCGTATGTGGTATTAAGGGGTCACACATGCATTAACACATGCGCGACCCCTTCGTAGGTCACATATGACCCCTTATAACATCCTAGTGTACATATGACATTCCCCTTAGGATCACATAGTGTCCTAAGGGGTCATATGTGGTCCTAAGGGGTCATGCATGTGTTATAACACATGCGTGACCCCTTAGAACCGCATATGACCCCTTATAAAATCCTAGTGTGAACGACATACCCCTTAGTCCATCACATAGTGTCTTAAGGGGTCGTATGTGGTCCTAAGGGGTCACACATGCATTAACACTTGCTTGACCCCTTAGTAGGTCACATATGACCCCTTATAACATCCTAGTGTGCATATGACATTCCCCTTAGGATCACACAGTGTCCTAAGGGGTCATATGTGGTCCTAAGGGGTCACAAACATGTTATAACACATGCGTGACCCCTTAGAACCACATACAACCCCTTATAAAATCCTAGTGTGAACGAAATACCCCTTAGTCCATCACGTAGTGTCGTAAGGGGTCGTATGTTGTCCTAAGGGGTCACACATGCACTAACACGTGTGACCCCTTAGTAGGTCATATATGACCCCTTATAACATCCTAGTGTACATATGACATTACCCTTAGGATCACATAGTGTCTTAAGGGGTCATATGTGGTCCTAAGGGGTCACACATGTGTTATAACACATGCGTGACCCCTTAGAACCACATATGACCCCTTATAAAATCCTAGTGTGAACAAAATACCCCTTAGTCCATCACATAGTGTCTTAAGGGGTCGTATGTTGTCCTAAGGGGTCACACATGCATTAATAGGTGCGTGAGCCCTTAGTAGGTCATATATGACCCCTTATAACATCCTAGTGTACATATGACATTCCCCTTAGGATCACATAGTGTCATAAGGGGTCATATGTGGTCCTAAGGGGTCACACATGTGTTATAACACATGCGTGACCCCTTAGAACCACATATGACCCCTTATAAAATCCTAGTGTGAACGAAATACCCCTTAGTCCATCACATTGTGTCTTAAGGGGTCGTATGTTGTCCTATGGGGTCACACATGCATTAACACATGTGTGACCCCTTAGTAGGTCAAATATGACCCCTTATAACATCCTAGTGTCCATATGACATTCCCCTTAGGATCACATAGTGTCCTAAGGGGTCATATGTGGTCTTGAGGGATCACACATGTGTTATAACACACGTGTGACCCCTTAGAACCACATATGACCCCTTATAAAATCCTACTATGAATGACATACCCCTTATTCCATCACATAGTGTCTTAAGGGGTCGTATGTGGTCCTAAGGGGTCACACATGCATTAACACATGCGTGACCCCTTAGTAGGTCACATATGACCCCTTATAACATCCTAGTGTACATATGCCATTCCCCTTAGGATCACATAGTGTCCTAATAGGTCATATGTGGTCCTAAGGGGTCACACATGTTTTATAACACATGCGTGACCCCTTAGAACCACATATGACCCCTTATAAAATCCTAGTGTGAACGACATACCCCTTAGTCCATCACATAGTGTCTTAAGGGGTCGTATGTGAATGAAATACCCCTTAGTCCATCACATAGTGTCTTAAGGGATCGTATGACATTCCCCTTAAGATCACATATTGCAGATTTAATAATTTTATAATCATACGGGCCCAAATTACAAAAATACAATGACCTCTATTTTTTTTAGATACGGAGTTCAATAAAAAAAAAATTGTCAAAAAATTTAGAGACTTGTTGCATTCCATGTTATATATCAGGTTCTTGAATTTTTTATGTATTTCAAAGATTTAAATATACATGTGTTAGATCTCTCTATCTCTCTGAAATATATGTTATCTCTAGATTTAAAATATATGTTATCTCTCTCTCTCTCTGAAATATTTGAATTTTTTATGTATTCTTGAAGATTTAAATTTTTGAAAATGAAAATGATCTCTCTCTCTCTCTCATGAAGATTTATATGTATAATCTCTCTCTCTATCTCTCATGAAAATGATCTCTCTCTCTGCTTACATATTTATTTTAACTTTATGACATGTACCTAGATAGATGGCATCCCAGGATATACCTTCGCAGGCTCCTGATCAGGATCCACCTGCGCAGGCTCCTGATTAGGAGCCACACATTGATGATGTTGATCCTCCACAGTAGGATCCCCCCTTGCCCGACATTACTACTATTTTCCAGTACAGTGATCATGAGTTGCATAGGTTGAGGGCCATATTAGATGACCCCTGTACTGATGGCATGTACAAGAGTACATGCACATCCATTTTTGATAGTTTGCGGACATTGAGGGACCACTTAGTTTCTCACACTTCATTCTCACCTGAGGTTATAGAGGATATACATAGACAGTTGAGGAGTGAGGTGAGGGGTCCTCATTCTTTTGCTGATGTGGTGGGGGTGGTCTTGAAGGAGACCATCAAGGAGAGATGCTTTGCACAATATCATGAGAAGAGTAAGGTGAGGGGATATCAGGTCATGAGATGTATCGACCCACAAGTTGCATCATTGATTTATCCATGCTTCTTAGCTGCCCATGGTCATTATCCTAATAACGACCAGATACCATTATACTTTGCACATCAGGTATTTATTGAGGTTCATTGTCAGATGAAACCAAACTACCTTGATATTCCAGGATATTATGGATAGGGGAGGGTCAGGATTACTGATAGAGATGCATATTGTAGGTGTGATAGAGCTCCGCCTAGACACAGGGACCTTATTGGCCAAAGATTTCCTGCAGTAGTCCCAACCATGGGCCCCATAGCAGGTCACATTGTGATTGCTTCTCAGAAAGAAGCAATTGATAGGATTGGACAGATTGCATCAACAACAACCACTATATCATCTGACAGGCTGGGTAGATATATGATGAGTCAACCACATTTGCGATCATCCACAGATCATGCATCTTCTAGTCATGAGGGGCTTCAGATTTAGATGATCGATATATTACTGGTGGCATCCCCTCCCCAGATGAGGTAGCATCTATAGTCAGAGGTAGTAGACATGTACAGATGTCACAGTATTTAGCCGAGGACCTACTACATGCTTACAGTTTTATTTCATGTAGTAGACATGTACAGATGTCACAGTATTTAGCTAAGGACCTACTACATGTTTATAGTTTTATTTCATCTCGACTTGGGATACCATTGCCTGATGTTAGAGAGGAGATTCTCAGAGATGGTCAGGCTACATTGGCATCGACGCATACCCTGAGGCAGTCACAACATTCTCATCACTCTACACATGCTCCAGGCACTGACCCACCTACAGATCACTCTGTTGCTATAGAGGAGGAGCTACGAGCTGATCAGGTCCATATCACAGATGAGGGCCGCTTGGATTCATTTGAGAAGATACGAGCTGATCAGGTCCATATCACAGATGAGGGTTTGGACTCATTTGAGGAGCAACTGAGAGATTTGAGCCATACTGGGTTTATGGACATGCTACTACAGTCAGACACTTCATCCACGATGCCTACTCATCTAGTTAGCCCCTTGCACTCCTCAGTGATACGTAAAACTAGAGAGAGATATGCAGGCACGAGTGATGTTGTTGATATGATCACATGACAGGATCAGATTATACAACCTACTCCTAATACATAGGTATGTACATGTACATGTACATGTGCATTTAAATTTTTAGAAGATATGTATACATGATGTAAATTTGTAGGATAAATATATATATATAGATCATGTTTAATAAATAATCTAGTTCTAAGTTTTAATTTGTAGATCATTTAAATTGATCATGGACTAATCCTTAAATACATACATACATATATATAACACACACACACACATATGTATATATGTATACGTTTATGTATAATAGTTAGCTCATGTCACTCCTTCCTTGAGCTCTGAGCGTGTGCGTAGGAGAGATTCTTTAGATGTTGTTAGTGGACATGTTAGTTATGGTTTTTGGTACATATATGTATACATGCACGTTACAATTTATATTTAAATTTTTATTTAACTCTACTTGGATTTGATGTACATGCACATCTAGAGAGATAGATATATTATATTTAATATTTAAATAAATTCTACTTTTGCAGGGGTCTATTGGACATCTAGAATCTCACCAAGAGTCTCACTCAGATGGTCACTCAGTTCATAGTTGACATGATCCTTATTGATTTGCTCCAGAGATCTAGAATTTATCAAATATTAATTCAATTCATGTGGGTTGAACCATATGTGTAATTTGGATTACTAAATATATATAGTTCATATCACATCAAGTGATTCAGAACGCTCTTCAATAACACTTAATATTTTGTCATGATCTTCACTATCTAGTCTCCACTTTTGAGACTGCCCTCGACGTGGAACTGTTTGAAGAATTAGGCCAACAACAATGACCAAGTGACTATACTAATATACCTTGTTGTCAATTTGGTATTGAGTGAAATGAATCCCATGTCGAACAATTTTAACTTGTTTGAAATATGTCCCTTGCACTACAACTGAGCCTGCATGTACATCTATATAAGAAACGTGAGAAATTAAAAACTTCCACGTAAGCGATTTGTACATACATATTCAAATCAGTTCAAACCTGTGGGAAATGACATTCCATCACTCATTTCAGATTTCAATAACTTCTTTCTCTCTTCTGTGCAACACAATAAATAATAACTAACACTTTCTATATTTCCATCTTCTACTATGACTGCAAAAATATCTCCTGCAATTTGACACAAGTTAAATAAATTCTAAGTTACATGTCATTTTTAAGGAAATATTTACATGTGTACGTTATATGTACCTTTTTTAATCAATCCTGAAATATGATCATAATCACCAGAAATCAAAGGAATGTCTTCAAAGTTTTTGTCCTCATTTGAATCCTCGTATGTGTCAGAAACATCTAGTGGCACCAATTTCCATTCACTAACATATCCAAGCTCTTGGTTCTTGCAATCAACATAGTTTTCGAAAATGCATTCAGAACAAAAACATGAATAATCCCTAGTGTATAATGTCCATGGGTGATTATCTGTACTCATGACACAATGCAAAGATCTTGTCCTCTCCACGCTCTTGCATCCATGCATTGATCTTCTATCCACATCTGCAAAATGTACATGTGTACAAGAACGTACATGTAGATCAAGTTGTTAAATTGAAACATTTGAACTAGGAACATGTATTTTTTAAAGGATTAAAAAAAATTAAATAAAACACTAAAATAGAACATGTACCAGTTATCTCCTAAAACACTCTATATGGAATGGGTATGTATGTTCTTGATGATGATTCCCCAGGATAATTAGGTTTCTCAAAGTGTTTCTCACACCATTCAACAACATCATGTGCATCTTCTATACGATCTCCTGTGTACTTTATTTGATGCTTTCTTAGAGCACATTTGATACAAGCTCCTGCACCATCATGTTCACCCTTTTCATGACCACTCTCAAAAAAACTCCAAACATGTGGTATTTTGTCATTTCGATGATATCTACATAGTGCATAAAATAGCCTCGAAGATTTGAATTGTGTCGCACATCCATTAGACCAAACAAAATGTTTAACTATTGTTATGCCTCTATCTTTCAAATATTCAAAAAACTTCTTAAAGAAATGTTGTACAAAAAGTGTGTCGTGCTCCTTATCATCACTGATATAGAAGTGGTACTCTTTCTTAATGACACGATTTTCAAATGTACTATCAACACCATCCAAATTCATCTGTGCATGTCGATAACACACATGCACCAAAATAGTGATTTGCTTTGAAAAGTAATACTCTGATTGAATCTCTTTTTGATGTGCAAAAGAGTAATTCTCTGCGAAGTCAACGACATATAGAATAGTTCCAAGTGGGAAAGTGTCTCTTAATCTTTTAAATTGTTCTGCTTGCCACTTGGCAAAAAAACCATGGCATATGTATGGTTTTATCAACTTACAAAAATTTTCCATAAATGTTCCAATAGGTATTTCCTCTTCTACATAATCTAGCCTTGTAGATTCCTTTCCAAATTTTTTTCAAATTTTTTGTACTTGTAACTCTTTCAATTTACCATCTTCCTTATGTCAGTATCTTCATCTCTCAAAGGCAATTTAGCCAAGTCCCCGCATGTTCCACAAATTCCTCTTATGCAATTTATTTGACTGGTTGCATTATCATCTAATTTATCACATAAGATGGATGCTATGAATTGACTTGTTCGTTTAGGAGGAGCATTTTCATAACCATCACTATCTTCTCTAATCTTTCAAAACACCTGATAGTACAAGTCAAATTCGATGTGATAATGACAACAAGTTTCGAAAACTTTGTTTAACTTCACATAATATGGCCTTAACTGTTCAAACATGGTTTGTCCAATCTTTATATGAGGGTTTGTTTTAGTAAACAACACATACAATTCATGTTTTGTTGTGTCTATCCAATGTTTTACATGGAGATCATAACAATTAGGACCAATCCTTTGCTTGATAACATCTCTACTATTTGATGAAGGATGAGTATGATCATTCCAAAAACTTGTCACAAAGTTCCTAACAACATCTTCAATTCTATTAGAATGAGGAGCTCTACACATAATTGCCCAATTCCCTTCTGAGGTAGTATCATTCAAACTCTTTCTCCTTTTAACATATTTAGATATTGTCCTTCTACTAAAACCAAACTCAGATGACAATGAAGAGATTTTTCTTTTTTGAGACAATCTTTCATTTACTAAAGATGTCAACATCACTCTTCTTGAAATGGTCTTATCTATTTTTCGAGATTTTTTACCAATGTTCACCAAACCTTTCTTAACATTATCAACAATAGATTTTTGTAGCTAAGAAGTTTTCCGCTTTTGACTTGTTGTATCTATACCCAACAATTTCAGTGGATCTATTAAGTCTTAATGAGTAACTACAATTGATAACAATTGAGCTTTTTCTAGTGTAGTATCAAGATTGTTGAAATGAGACATTATTTCTTTTGCACTTTTATTCATTGACCTCCTTTTAGTATGTCTAGGTTCTTCACTGAGACGTTTCAACTCATCCACATCCATTTCAAGTAAATGATCTAAATTTTTATAAGAAATATTTCTCTTCACCTGTTTATCTAGATCCACAATATGCTCATCCATATCAGTGGTAGGAGGTAAGGAGCCTGACTCCTCTCCTTCAAAGGTCTCCATTGGTTCAACTTGGACAATTTCCTCCCTATGTTGATCAACTATATTGTGTTCTTCAACAAGTTCGTTTGCCTCAACTCCCACTTCAGAACTCCCTTGTTCTCGAGCCCGTTCTGTACATAATTTAAGAGTTGGTGTAAGGTTCAAATTAATAGATTATTCAATTAGGTTTAAGAATAGGGGTGAATTTGGCTTAAAACTTTGTGTTAAAATTAGGGTTCAATTTGGTTTATTAAATTTAATTACTTTCAGGACCTTAGTGTTATAACTCTAATTAAATTAGGTTTAGGTTTAAAGTTGAATTTGTTCTCAGGTTAGGATTAGGGCTCAAATTTATTTAACTTGTGCAAGTAGGTTTAGAGTTAGAGTTAAATTTTGTTTAGTAATTAATATTTCAAGAAGATGATAATTATTTTAATTTATTTTTTTTCTGATGTTTAATTCTAGATTTACACATGAAGAATTATAATTAGTTTATTATTATCGCTTAATTTATATTATTCCTTACGTATAGTGTTAAGCTTAAATTTTGTTTTGCGCTAATATAACAAATAAACATAAACATATAAAGTGGAAATAAATATTGATGAGTTATTTTGAAAACCTCAATCTCTCACTAATAACACAAAATAAAATTTTGATAAATTAGGAATTCCAATTTTGAAAATTAAAAGTACAAATATTTTGATGCATGCATACGATAAAGGTGACCTCATATTAATTTGTTATGGACCATAATGTAGGTGGACTATAATTTGTCACATGCGTGTATATTTAAGACCTATTATTGCATAATAGACCTCCTAATTTGAAATGTTTTTGCATACGTGAAGTCATATAAATAGAACCTAAATTATTCAACATGTAATAGGAAATAAATTTATGTCACATTTAAGAACTATAATCAATGAAATAGTCCTAACATGCCTTATTATTAAAATTAATATGACCACGTATGCAAAAACATTTCACATTAATACACTTAACTCCCCTTAAGATAGATATATTATGTGATATTAAAGGACCTATCACATGAAATTAAGTACATGTCTATAATATTCAATATATATAAGTTAGAACCTAAATTATGACATAATAGGTCTTATTAATTTTATGACTTAATAGGTCTTATCTATTATAAATGGACTTAATTATATAGGAGAAAAATGCAATTACACAACAAGCAAGTTAATGAAATTTGAAATTTGCAAATACACATATTATCTCAAATTAATTATGCTTTCCAATTAAAACAAGATTATTTTTAATCCTATTATTTCCAATTAATTTAATTAAGATTTTTTAAATTAATTCTCATTAAAAATATTAGATAAAAAATATTGAACTAATTAATACTAACAAATAAACACTATTTTTGGTACGTAATACATATAAAATTAAATAGAAATAAAAATAAAAATACATACTTGCATCATGATATCTTTGTCTTCTTTGTTCTCGATATCTTTCTTCCGCTTTGGGAGAATAATTCCTTGAAGTCTTATTTTTCATTCTCTTCTTGTTCCCCATGCTTTTAAAAAAACCTTCAAATATCTTCAAATTATTGCCCTCAAAATAATTTTCAAATGTCTTCTCTCATCCAAAAATGCAAATTATTTTAATCATTTGTGTGATAAAAAATGAAAAAAATTATGGACATTTATATGACTCCACAAATGATTTTTTTTTTTTTTGCGTCGGCCAGGGTTCAAATGAAACCCGACAGTTAAAAATGGTCAGGTTCGTTCGAACCTGACCGTTACAAAAAAGTGCAGGCCAAAATTAAGCCCGTGGGTTCAAGAGAATGGGGGTTCACTTGAACCCTTTATGGTTCGATCAAACCCAATTCGATTGAAGCACTGTTCATTCGAACTGTGCTATTAGAGGTTTCTCCCAAAAATTTTCAAAGTTCTGAAGAATTTATGACTTTGGAGCTCTGGTTCAAAGCACGAATGAAATAATCTTGATAACCCAAAAATATTAGATGGTAGTACTCGGAGAAAGCTTTCCAACAAGTATAATTTTGTTATATTTTGAATTTATCATGTTCTTGTTTTTTTAATTTTATGGAAAATTGGTTTTTCTCCAAACATGAACTTCTCTGTTCAACGCATTGGAAAAAATAAGAAACTAATTCAAAAAAATTCTGAAAAATATCTAAGCCCCGAGTATTGATGTCTTCTTTCTAAAAAAAAAAAAAAAAATTTCGATATATATAGAACAAGTTATGTGTTCAAACTTAAACCTATGTCTGAATTATGACTGGTCGGACTTCAAAACTTTATAAAATGAAAAATATTGAACATATCAGTATCAAACCAAATGAAAGCCTTGGATATTGATGTTACATACCAAAATTTGAAAGAATTGAGTTTTTATCATTTATAGAAAAAAAGTTATGCGTTTCAGGAGGCACATCACTCTTAAAAAATGTAGTTTGTTGTAAAAAACTACTTTTTGAGGGAGATGGAAATTTTTTTTAAAAATCCTCAAAAAAATTTGAAAAAAATGTATATAGAATCTACAAACAAAATGCTACAAATCACTAATTTACATCATCTTCAAATTTTTAATAGTTTAAAAGTTATAGTTCTCGGAAGTTGAAGATTATTTTAAAAATGTTCATCTCAGTGTCAAAAGTGGCAAAAAAGTGGTAACCATTATTGTGAGTTCACCCGTGGTTGCCAAACCGGATGATGTATATGCAGTTTGTGAAAAGGCAGATAGGAGCATGAAAAGGATCTAAACAAGCAAGTGTAGTGCTATTCAAACAGATCAGCAAAACCCTTGTTGTTTTCTAACAATTATAATAGTTTGAAATCTCCTAACCGGGTAAGCTCTAACAAGATTAGTGTTATTCAAACCCTCTAACCAGGTGGTCCATTAGCTTGGATTTCAAATCCTCTACCAAGGTTATTCCTCACAGGGTATTGCTTCTAACAAGGCATTATAGTCAATCCCTTAACCAGGTGGTCCCTAACAAGATTTGTTCTTAACAAGACTTTATGTAAAGCTTTAACAGGCTTGGCTCCTAACAGGGTGAACTTCAAAAGAGTTCATATAGTTATCTTGTAATTCTCATCTCACTATGTTTTTTACCCATTTGGGTTTCCACGTCAAAATATTGTGTCAAGTGGTGAATGCTTTTGTGGTTATGTTTACTATGGTTGATTTGCTTAACTGCTTAATCCACTTTTATAAGTTATGATAACCGGTAGCAATATGAAATGAGGTTTTACTTATTTCAGTAAAAGCATTTGGATGTTTGTGAGTTTCAAGTTGTTTACTGTTAATCTGTTGTGACAGTCAACCGATTTATCTTGACAGCGATATTGTATTTATAGTTCAGTGGTTTAACTTGTCAGTTTATAGTTACTTTGAGAGGTTGATTATGAGATTGGTGAAAGATTATATCAGTTTTCTATCTACTGATTCACCCCCCCCTCTCAGTAGTTGACCGGATCCTTATTCTTTCATCATACCATCATTCTGATTCTTTTCTTTTTGCAAGTAATATTTCTTCTTAATTTGAGGAAAAAACAATGTGTATGTTTTATTGTAATGAGAACATTAAATGAAATTGTTTGATTTATGGGAGATTTGGGTTGATTGATTCTCGAGTTTTAATCACAGGAAAGATTTAACCTGTGGCCCTTGTTTTGTATGTTTTAATTGTTTTAAATTGAAAGTTTTGGGTTAAATCAAATTAAATTTGACAATCTAAGTATTTAGAATCATTGATCTGAATGGATATATTATCCTTACCCAAAAATTTTTACTGTGAATCTTTGGTTTTTTTTAATATTTTAAATATATAATTATAAAATTAATGCTATTAATTGTTCTGTAGATTTATTTTGTTTCTTTTGTGTTTTTTGGGGCTTTGTGGGGAGCCCACCCACACTATGGGTTGCTTGACCCACAGCCGTGGGATGAACCCACGTTGTGGGGAGCCCATCCATGTTGTGGGTGGCTCGACTCGTAGTCATGGAGGAACCCACGTTTTGGGGAGCCATTCCCATAGGCGTGGGGTGGAGACTTACGCATAGCCGTGGGCAATCTCTCACGACTTCTCCCGTTTGCTATGTTGTGATTGATAGCTTCGGTCGGTTGGGAATTATTGGTTATGCGATTTAATTCTTTTGGCAGTTGGTTATTAAAACAAAACACACACACACACACACACACATATCATATCATATCATATGAACTTATGTTTTTATTCAGTCGACTTATGCCCAGTTACATGTTCTCAAATTTACAGTTTTGTTTAGGATAATTTAAGTAATTATATATATATCATTTGAACTCTGGATCCTTTCATTTAATTTTTTGTTGATCGAAATTATGATGGCCAAATTGAAATATTGTATTATGTTATCTTAAACATTTGAACAATAAAATGTAAAGTGTTTTTGTACAAATTATTATGAATAAAATGAGCCATAATGGTTTTAAATTTTGGGTTGTTGGAAATTAATGTTAATTAGAATTTATTGTTGTATAGAAGATATTATGGTCTCTCTTTGATATTTTATTATGATTGGATTCTCTTTGTTTCGAATTATGTGACATGGTATTTTCTTTTGGTTCTTATCTATCATAGTGGGATACTCAGTTATGTTGTTTTAATATATTTTGGTTCTAGATGCTAGGGACAATGTTTAAGTTCCTAATTGTGTGTGGTTATGCTTCATCTTTTAATGTAATGTGATCGGTCTCTTGCATGACTTCTATGCTAGTTAATCATTCTTGGTTTGCATTGTACCTCCTTGTTTGTAATATTATTCTAGCAAGTGATCCAACCTTGCTATGGTAGAGGGGTCTTGACTCTTGGTGTTTTTTTGGGTGTATGGACCTTGTGTTGAATTTGGAATTCCTAGGTGCAAGTCAAGGAGGAGTGGCTTTCATTGGGGGCTAGGACCCAAAGTGGTTGCTAGGGTAGCTCAATGTGAGTTTTGTAATCAAGTAATTTTTTTAAAAAATGAACTTAGGTGGGTATCTAGATCACATTAAAAAGATTAATTGGTGCCTCTCTTACTCTCAGATGCTTGTTTAGGTTTAGGGTAAGGAGAGAAGGCCTGGAATGGTGTCCACCAATCTTGTTCCTTTGAAAGGTTGGTGTGGTCCACTAGTGTTTATATGGGGGCTGGGGGTTGGTAGAGGTTACAGGGGTAACCCAGGATGGGGGCCAAGACCTAGTGAAGACTCACCAGGGTAACCCATGACAATTTAGTGATGACACTCTTCCTTATTGCATACTAGTGGTCTCTCATGAATTTTTCCCTCTATGGATTGCTTGCACCTCTGGAAGTTGGTTGGTTTAATTTTCAAATCCTGTGATTTTAGCCTTGTGAGTCTCTTGTGGCTATAGTCTTGTGAGCCTCATGTGAGTCATTTGTATCCTCTTTACTTTCTTCAGTCTCTTGGGTTTGGCTAATACCTCCTAGCATGGGGGGTTGACCTGATGGTACCGCATGGTTGGGTGGAGTGCTATTCTCACCCATTGGGTTTTGGATTGTTTTGCACCCTGTTCATAATGGCTCATGAGGAGATTGAAGACTTTCTTTATGTACCAGATTTATGTATTCACTCCATTATTTGTACTCATGGAGATTATATCCTTGTGGATACCTTGTGATGTAACCAATAATCATATGTATATTCTCATGGCAATGTATTATGTATCCTGATCCTGGTAAAGACAATGCTATCATATTTTATGAGGTTTCATATGTTCTTGTATGTTTGGTTAATGTTATTCTTGAGTAACATAGTTTTGGGGCCTTGAGGACTATTGCTGAATATAATTTGTACATCTTATCTTTATCTTGTAGTATCATGTTACTCCATGCATTTGTATGGTTTATTTTATTTTAAAAAAATTATTTGCATTTTCATTGTTTTATTTGTTTAAGTCCTCTGGGCCTCATAGCGGGGCACTACAGAAGGCTCTAAACGTTCCGCCAATATGCCACATATTGAAAAAGTGTGAGCCTAGAGATGTTTTGATGCCAGGGAGATTTCAAAAGTTTGCCATTGTTTCTTTCAAGGGCGGAAGGCCGCAGGAGGTGCCATGTTGCGAAACTTGAGGGTGTGAATGAAGAAAAAACAAAAGTCTGCATGATCAAGTGGTTGCAACAGAGAAAGGGAATTTCTAGGTGGAAACCATGTCGTGTGCATGGAGGAAAATAATTATGCAAAGATCAAGCTCACGACAACTGCAAAAACCTCCATGATGATGATGGACATGCAACGAGTATGGAGATGCCCGTTCAGTTGCAATGGCCTTTTTAGATCAGAAAGGTTTTCTCTATATTAGTCTGAGGGCGCATTGTAAAAGGGGGTTCATTTTCACCAAGTTTTCAGTGGACGTGGTAGTAAAAGCATTTTCAATTCTGTCAAACCTTAGTAGATGCTCCTCCCTCACGGGCAGGATATAAATATTTTAGAGTGTGCCAAAATGGCCTTTGTAATTTGTTCTTTCAATCAATGAAGAGGATGTGGTGCTCTATGTTTAATATTCAAGAGTTGTTTGTTTCTCACTATTTCTAGTCTTGTTTATGTGATCTCTAACTCTATGGTTATATGTCATGAATTTCAAATCATGTATGTGCTCTTTTGAGATTTTTGTAAATGTTTTATGGTTATGGATTTCATTATGCATAAATGAAGGTGAAACCGGTTAAATTTTTGGTGTATCACTTTAGGATAGGTATGCAACTTGTTTTATTTCTACATATTTCTATCCCTTTCCATCCCCTCTGAAATTGGAAGAGCTGACTTCTAAAATCCCAAAGGTTGTTTCACAGGTTGCATTTCAGTCCCACACTCGTAAAACTTCCCAAATACCCTTGAAAATTGACGAAAGCCAATTTTGGGGATCAATAGGTTACAATGAATATACTTTACGGATTGTGGCTTTATATTGGTAAATATTGCTCTACAACATTATTAGGTCTTAAACCCTTTTATGGTTTTCCTCCCACAATATTTCATTTCCAATAGAAAAGTTACTTGACTGGCTGGTAAACCTTGGGTATATGAACCTATGTTTATGTTTCTTGAGATTAAAGTGTGGATAACTACATGTGATTTTGATCCTATTTAGAAGAGAGTATGTAAGTATTCCTTGCTTGAAAGGATTCCCCAGACCAATTGAATAGGTGGAGGGTTTAGGAAATATCTCTAGGGCTTGTGGTTGCTCTTAAAATTGAGTATCTCTCCCACTTTATTATGCTTTAGCTTTAGGGTACATGTTGCATTAAATGGTGGTGAATTCACCTTTTCAATCAATATGTTTCCACTATATAGGTTTGAGCCAATGAAAGACAATCCATCTTCATCAATCATTTTTACTTTTATTTTTTTTGTATTTTCTTTCCAAATCCTACTCTAACTTTGGATGGACTTTAGAGTCACTATAATTATGGTCTATCTTGATAGGAATGTGCAAGAATGCTTATGAGATTGTTTGAATAAACTTATTAGAGTCATGGGTGATGAATATGATGACATTATATCTAAACTCACTAATAAGTATGGGATGATATAGGTTAACCTCAACTCATTAGCAAGGTCTTTCCTTTCAAGAAATGAGAGCTCAGTAAACATAGCCATGACATAGGTAAGAATAAGTTATATAAACTTGTTAACTAAAGATGAAGAAAAGATTAAAATAAATAAATAGATAATATACATATAATTAACAATGTTACTTTGATTGTGTGAGATTTTCAACAATCTTACTTTGCTTTTTATAAATCTAATTAACAATGTTACTTTGATTGTGTTGATGCAAAAAACTCTGACACAATCAAAGCCAAAAACAACAAATCTCAGTATAATGGATTGTGGAAATACAATGTGAATAATGTTACCTTACTTTTTACCTTCCCATACCTTTCCATCTCCTTGATTAAGCTAAAGTGAATTCGTTCTTCTTCACTTGATTTGGTCCTTTGATGTTGTAATTGGGTGGAATGTGGTTGCTCTAACCAAAAGCATGATGTTGAGATTTAGGATTGATTAGATAGAAAATAGGACAACACGTAATTAGGATGATAGAAGATGATAAAAATGAGAGAAAAAGGCCTTCATTTATAGATTTTTGATGGGGATAATCAATGGATAAGATTCATTTTTTAATAGATGACTAGGATTAAATAATAGTGAAGACATGAATTGAGGATTTAACCTTATGGCAAGTGTCACAAGTTGGAGGCATGAGAATGACACATGGCATAGGTGTAAGAGCTAGGTGTGTGTGAGCATACACATGAGGCTCATGAAAGGGACAAGTAAGGAAAGTAGGGTGACTACTTTATGATATGTGTAAGAGATAAGTTGGCTATGAGGTGATCATTACATGTTTACACGTGTGAGCATAAGAGGTAGGGATAATTGTCACAGGATGCCAAGTTTAGATCTTGATCCATTTAGATGGATTCAATGTCTAAGTTTAAATGGATGAGGATTGAGGGTGAGGTGAAATTAAATATTAGAGAAAATGGCAATGGAGGTTAATTAGTCTAAATCAATCAATTAAGTATTGATTACTTCATTTAGTTTGACCATTTAGGGTATACAGTTTAAACTTAATTAAATAAATTGATTTATTTTTTAATGGTGAGGGTAAAGGTAACTTGGTTGAATAAAATAAATAATAAATTATGTTTATTTTATTGGATAAGATGGGGTAAAGTCAAGTATTGTCATATATGGATAAATGTAGGTGTCTACATTTTGTCACTCTTTGATATGGCACTATGACTATAAGAAGTGATGTTATATCAAAGAAGAATAAAGAATAGTGAGTAGAAAGGGATGAAGACTAGTGGAATGATGCTCATTATTGGTAGGATGAGGAAGGATGAGGAGTAGGTAGTGGTATGCTACCTCGAGAGGATAGGTGGGTTCTAAGAACATGAGTGTACTATTGAAATTGATAGGAAGGGTTAGAGGATGAAGGATAAAAGGGCCATAGATTGAAATGAGATAAGGATGGTGGAGAAATGGATAAAGAGAGGGGATAGATGCGAATAATCTTCAATGGTATAATCAACCTAAACTTGATATTATGCACCAAGGAATGAGGATTAAGGATGACAATGTGCCAAGTACATGATAAAAAATTCATGTGCAAACATATATGACTTATGATACCATGATATGGAAGACCACGATTCCTTTGTAGCAATAAGATGAAAAGACCATGATGAATGCAAACAATGATAACACACAATCAATAAAAAATTATACACAAAAAAGCCAAAACAACCAAGAATTTTGTCCCTAGTAAATTTGAAAACCAATTGATTCATTGATGGTGATGTGTGGGAAAAGCGATCCTAGACTAGCATGTGCATTAACCTAGGTCAATCCTTCTTACATACAACATTAGAGATGTGATTGGTTTTGGCTACTGTCCTCAAGGAATAGCCAAGTTGTCTTGGACTCCCACTCATGTTGATTGTATGGGATGGGGATTTGATTGAGGGTTTGAAATGAACTAGGCTAAAGAAGGATAAACTAAGCAAGTCTAATAAAATGCATGAAATACAAAACAAAAGTACAAGAATAGAAAAAAAATCTAGAAATGGGATGTAGAGAGGAACTGGGTACTAAAAGTAGATGTTGAATGGGTAGGAGTTCAATGATGAGAGTTAATGTCATAGGATTTTACATATGAGAGGTGATGTTAGGAATAATTTGAGTAGGAATCTGAGTAGTTGGCCTTAAAATATGGAGCCAAAATAGGAAGACAAAAATTTTGGGTGGTAGTTGATGCTCTGCAAAAAAAGGATTTAGAAAACTTGTGGTATTGCAACACACACAAGAAACACAAGAAACACAAGAAACAAGAGTCAATGTTAACAACCAAAGATTATTCTAAACAAACATACCAAGAGAGACACTATAAGCAAAATAAAGCATTTAACTAAGAAAACAAATGCAACAAGGCATCTCCAAATGCCTTCCACCATGCTTGTAGCTCCTCCGCCCTTGTTCCTCTCCTCTCCAAGTTTCCAAATGAGTGTAGCTCTTAGCAACTTTTTGCACTATGGATGTCTTATGGTGATTCAAGATTGAAATGCTTTGAAACTATGCTATGCAAGTGTAGACTAAGCTAAATATGAGATATTATAAAATGACTAAGACTAAGCTAAATATGAGATATTATAAAATGACTAAGATTAATTTTAGTCCAAAATGACAATATGAGTGATTATGCTTGAATTCTCTTTAAAATTGACTATAGGTTAAATGCATACAAGATTTCAGGATCTAGATTGTGAAGAAATGAGCTCTATTTATAGGTAAAATGGAGCAATGGATGGTTGAGATTGAATAATCTTAACAAGGGTCAGGATTCAAGGGTTTTATATCCTTGTGAGGGATTTCAATGCAATCCCAGGATGACAAATGTCAAGAAGAGATGGGTTGAGAGGAGAGGGAATAAGCATTAAATGCTCGACATGATTTGAGGGTTAACTTGGGAGGTAAGGTCAATGTTGAGTTGAGTGAATAAATTCATTATTCAATGAATAATGCTTTTATCCAATGGATAAACTCTTGTGCAAGAGTTAGTGAGGATAACCATGGTCAAGACAATAAATGCTTGAAGAGACACATGGGTTACATGAGGGTTGAGTTTAAAGGTAAAGTCTCTAACCATGGGAGCAAGTGGATTTAACCATAAATGGTCATGTAAGAGCCATTAGTGGTTTGGAAGACTTTAGAGCTTATCTTGTTGAACACATAAAGCATTTAATGCTTTTCAAAGACTTTGAAGGCTTTGAGAGGTGACTCCAAGTTGCTTAGGAATGTGACAATATTTAGGGGATGGATTAGGCTAATTAGGAATGATTAGAAAGTGGTTAGAAGGGTCTAGAAGGGGATTTAGGATTGCAAGTGGATTGGTGGGTGAGGGAAAATAGGATTTAAATTAAAATAAAATTAATTTATTTCAACTTGTGGTTGCAACTTGCATTTGTAGGAAAATGCAAGTGGGGGGATTTAATGATTTAAATAAATATTTTATTTATTTATTTAAAAGAGGAAAGGGAATTAAATTAAATAAATAGGATTTCTTCATTTAATTGATTGTGAATTTGGTTTAATGAATTAATTAAAATAAATTGAATAATTTATTTAATTAATAGGAGAATGTTTGAAGATGAATTAATTAAATGTTAGTTTAATTAACTGATGGCTAGTGGGTTTTTAATCAAATAAATAGAAAATATTCATTTAATTAAAATGGACAAATTTATGTGACTACAATAGTATCTTAGGGTTTTGCATTGTTCAAAGTCTATAATTTTCTATCATAATAAGCTTTGTTCATTGATGACACTATCATAGTCTAAATTCTTTGTATATGTATCTATACACATGAAAGAGGGGAACAATTGTGTTGTATAGGGGTTTGACTGGGTTAAAGCCCATGTTGGTGTTCCCCCTCCAAAATAGCAATGATGATGATGATGATGATAATGATCTCATGCTCTTAGGGGAGTGGAGAGTAAACATATAACAAAGTTTTGAAATGATAATGATACCTTAGATGTGAAATCCTTGCTTGAGTTTTACATAAGACGATGATAAAGTCCTGTAAATATTAGTAAACAACATAATAACAATAAATAAGAAACAAAATTATTTTATTATAAATCACAATATGCTTGATAATATCCTCATACATCTTAACTTGATTGATCTTGATGACCTTGCTAGATAAATTAGATCATTATATTGCTAAATTGATCATTAAGGTTTTCAAAAGAGGAAGGGAGTCACATTTATATGTGACTTACACCTTTTCATAAAAAATTATTCAGTAAAGGAAAACAATAAGGTCACGATCTTTAAGGGCCTAAAGTCGACATTTAAAATTTAAAATTTGGAGCCAAATTGGTAGGATATTAGGACTAGGTGCTAGTTTCCTACAATATTTGGCCATTCAAAGTGTTAGGCACTAGGAGATGTGACCAAGATTGCCAACCTAGACTTGAGACAAGAACATTCATACAAAATCAGACACAACCACCAAAATGGGTGTTAAACCTAGCATGAAATTTAAACAACAACAATTTATGACAGTAAATTTAGCCCCCACTTTAGTGCGTGTATGAGCTTGCAACCACACACATAATAAAGTACAACACAGTTAAGGCTAAGGCACTTATCAATCTACAATGTCATCCATAATCATACATTACATGAAGTAGACAAATTGAGCAATAAAAAACTTACATGAAACTGTTAGAATAAGGTACCATATACTTTGTAAATCTATGACATGGTTCCAACATCTTTGAAAAATGTCCTAAGGCACTTAAGGTGTACTGGACAAATATTTTGTAATATTTATTCTTACTATTGTTTTTAATACATTTATAAGGGATGATGGGTTCCATTAGCAACAATAAAGGTGGGTTACAGAGACAATTATTTTATATCATTTTTCCTATGTGTTGATGCCTAGAATGAGATAATTAATGAATTAGGAAGTGGACAAATGATTGACCTTTGGTCTTCTCTATGTGGGAGCTTGGAAGAGGCAACATGTGTCTCTCAGTGTTTTGTCATTTATTACATTTAATGTAATGCTTATCTTGCAAGATTGGGCACCCAAGTTGGTGGACAAATATTGGAGCAAAAATTGGCGTCCTTTAAGCTTTTGTAGAGGTATTCCAAGGGTTGGGGTCATGTGGAATTAAGAGCCTTATTTGTACACTTTTATTGGTCGTATTGGAGCTCTTTCCATTCTATAAATTAAACTCTTTGGATGTAAAATGTACAATAGAATGAACAATAGAATGGAGAGTTAAATTGTAGGAACAAGGATAGGTGGAAGACATAAGGAGGTTGTTCATAGGTACAAGGTGCCTCTATGTTGGAGCAAAAAAGACCATGGGATTGAATGTATTGTGATCACATTTCTTTGTTGATAATGCATACTTGGCTTCTCTTCTTGGTGGAGTTTTTTCTTGCAAGGGTTTCTCCACATAAATCCTATGTTATGTGGTGTTCAATTGTTCCTGATTTTCACCTCATTGTTGTTATCTTGTGGTGATGATATTATTTATTTATTGTTATTACAAGTTCACATAAGATAGGATTATTAAGCATTATACGTAGGTTGATTTTTGACATCATTAAGAAGGAGGATCTAAGCATGGGTTTCCACATTAAGAAAACTTAATTTTTAGATTTGTATATAAGTTTCAATTTTTTGTGTTGTTTTTGTCCAAGCCTTGTATCTCATCCTTTGATTGGTTTATTGGATAGAGATTTATCTTCAAAATCTTTGACATTGAACCTATATATTTCCTAACATTTGGTTTTAGAGTTGAAGGTTAATTGGTTCTAGGTATTCCCTTATTTTTTGATTTCTTAGCCTGGAAAGCTTGTGGAACTTGTTAGAATATATTAAAGTTTATTGAAAGGTTTATGAGTCCGCAATTAATGTTTTGTGAGTTAACTTTGTTTTAAAAATTTGTGAGATTGAAAATGATGGATATTGTCAATGAGATCTATGTTGGGCAATTGGGAGCTCGTGATTGTGGATCTTTATGCAGTTGGTTATGGTTTGGTAACATAGAATTTTTGTTTGATGATATGTGTGTATCCTCTTGTTTTGTGATTTTGTTCCTCTACCTTTTGGTCATGTGTAGTGAGAAAGTGTTTATGTTGGATGGGTATTGACATTCTAGTTACATGGATAGACACCAACTATTTAAACTACAAAATGAAGTGCTTGTATTGAGTTCATGGTTTTAGCTCATGGTTACATGAAAGTACTAGAAGATAATCCATTGACATCTTTATGGGTTGTGGAGCTGATATGTATCATAAGTTTTAAGCTACCAAACAACTTGTTTTCCTATTGACTTGTAGTGTTCTCTTATCTAAAAGTTATTGTATTGCAGATATGTGCTTATTCTATTGTTCAAATGACTTTTATAATGTGAATGTTTGGATGTTTAGGTGCATTTCAAATTTATGGAGATGGTTTTGTATGTTTTATATGTTAATTAAAATTTGTGGTATGTAGCTATGTTGTAAGATTGAATTCAGGGTGTTTTGAATGAAGCCAATTATAACTTTGCATGGCTGCTTGGAAGGTTCTTATTGATCTATGGTTACTCATATGTGGGTTTGTTTAGAAAATCAGATCTAGTGAAGATTCTAGTGTTTGAGCCTTGTAAATCCACATGTTATATCAATTTTGTGTGATATTGATGTGGGGTTGAATCGTTTAGTTATTTGAGATTGGAGCATTGACCATGTATTTCTCCTTTGAGATGTTGCATATGTGTTGATCTTGTAAATTGTATGATGAGGATTTAGTTTGGTAGGCCTTGTTGTTGGTCACCATTGTTATATTGGTATGTTTATTATAGTGTGAAAAAGATTGTTTTGGAGTACGTGATATAAATGTTCTTTTGAATCTTAGCAGTAGATTATGGTGTATGGGAATATTTGTTCACTTTTAATGGAGTTTTGGTAATGATATTGTTCATGATGCCACATATAACTTGGTATCACTTTTAGTGGGAGCTTTATGCAATTACATAATGTGTTCTATTTTCTTTGTTTCAAGATTTTGGTTCTAAGATGTTGTGATTGCAACATGTGGTGAGCCATGGGAAATCTTTGATTAGAAGATGAAGGATATTTTGCAATGATTGTTGGTGTCATGTGGAGCTCTTGGATTCTAACTTTAAATTGCAATGAAAGTTTTACATCTTTGGTTCTATTGACAAAAAGTGTGTTTGTATATTCTTGGTTTGGAGATCATGGTTTGAATTTTCCCTTGAGAGCTCTTGGTCAGTTTATGATGGTTCTAGCATAAAATCAGTCTCAGAGGTTGTGGTAAGAGGTAGGAGAGAAAGCCTAAGGTAACCCCGAAGTGGAAAAACAAAGGGGTAGATAAGACAATTAGGTTCTTCATGCTTATCGATCCCCTTAGAATAATTTGGCTAGGTCTTGGGCATTGAGTTAGTAGTGGGCCGGAAGGAAGGATCAGTTCTTTGATTGTGTTGGGCACATGGAGGATCTTTAAAAGGAGATGGTTATCGTGATTCTTGGAGAGATTGGTTACATGGCTCAATGAGAACTTTGGTTGTGATGTGGATTCATCATTTTGTGATGTATGGTTATCTTTATATGGTTTGGAGATGGTAACATCTTGATTTGTCATGCAGGACTCTTGAGACTTTGGTGAGGTGTTAGTTTATGATATGTTCTTTGGAGTATATGATATTCCTTTGAGGAGATATTAGATCATGATGTCATGATAAATTCTTGATCTTATTGTTAGAACTTCAACAATGGTCTTGTTGGTTGTCTTTGGTTTTGAGTATTAATCATTTGCTTGGAGCTTCATAATTTTGTTGCGTTGCATTTGAAGTTAACATTGATTGATTGGTGGATGCTCATGAAGACTAAAGAGAATTGGGTGAGGCTATGAGATCTCATATTTTTTAGATCGTACGAAGAGATGATTATTGTTTGATGAAGATTTCAATAGAAAGATTGAGAATCGTACATATGGTTATGGATGTGAATCCATTATGGAAACAAAAAGATGATTGTCATTTATTGTAAGCTTTGATAGCTTGGTGTCATGTGCTCATGACAATATTATTTCCAACTCTTGGTCTACTTAGTACGTGAATGATTTGAGAGGTATTTCCTGACTAATTATCAGATGCATTTTGTATTTTGTATCTTGTCTTATCATGTGAACTAGTCTTGAATATAGAATTCCCAAGGACTTGTTGAGAAGATGCATGGTTTTATGAATTTCCATTGTTCTCCTTGTCATTGTTCTTGAGCTATTGATTTAATTTTGAGGACTTATTTGGAGAAGTACATGAAATGATTTATGGATTTGAGAATATTCTGTTTATTGTGGGAATGTTTGATTTGTTTGAACTACCTTCAATATGAAAGGTTTACATTTACTGCTACCATGATTCATTTGATTTGAATTTTAGATGTTGATCTTTTCAGTTTGGGAATGGTGAAGGATCTATTTTCCATAACACAACTTGGTACATGCTAGTGTGGAACAAGGATATGGATTGATTTGCAGGTTCTCTCTTTGGTCTTGTTCTTCTTTGTGGATTATTGTATTTGTTAATTGTTTTTTATCATTGATGTTAATGGTTGGCTATCATTATTGTGTCTCTTATTTGATCGAAGAAGTTTCTAGGATGCCAAGTGTACACATCTCTACATTTTGCTGGCTGAAGTTTGTTTTATTTGTGGATATTCATCAGATATATTGTCAATGCATGTGCAATTTGCTTGTATCTGTTGTTTCGTGTTATGCAAATGTGTGCCAATGGATGTCAAGGCTAACACTTGTCTTTGGTGGTTTACTTACTTTGATAGAGAAAATTCGGTGGTTTGTTACAAGTATGCACAGGTTGTTCAAAGGTTTTGGACATAAATGTTGTTGAGGTTGTCAGTTCGTAGGTTTGGATAAATCAGTTTCAGGTTCGCAGGCTCTGATTTTGTAGTCATTGATTATTTTTAACTGTTGTTTCTCCTTAACAACAAGTAACACACATGTATATGTGTATTTAGTTGGTAAATCATCTATCATTATTTTCGAACTCTGCAGTTGGGTCAGTTTTAATATTCTTTTCTCAGTATTGTTTAATGCATTTTTTTTAAGCATTCTTTCCAGATGGAGTTGGAGCTTATTTTGGTGTTAGGAATGATTTTTTTTTTAAAATAAGGGAAAAGTGATTCATTCTTTTGGGTTAATGGTGTGGATATAAGTTTGTGAGAAGTTTTTTATAAGTGTTTGGATCTGAGTTTTTTCAGCACATTTTTTGAAGAAACAAATAATTTCCTAGCTTATCGCTTGTCCTAGTATCAAGGCTGTTGACAAACCTAGAGATTTTGTTTGTAAAAATTAGACCCAAGAATGTTGAATATTTGCATTATCATAAAGGTGACATGTGCTGGAAATGTGTTAGGTTGAGCTACTATAGTTGGAGGCGTTAATCAGCCATCCGTAGGGCTTTAAAGTGTATTTAGAGGTTGCCCATTTTCTACTGTTTTAGAATAATAGTATCTTCTATTTTTCTAACTTATGTTGGATCATATATGCACACTTGTAACCTGATTTTAAGGTCAAATTTTATTGGGTTGAAGAAAAGAATAACATGTTGAGTTTTCTTAAAGAATATCATGCAACGTTTTTCTGGGTTGCTAATCTTCATGAGGGGGATATACAAAGATGCACATGCAAGAATAGCACATGGCTAGGTGACTGATCCAATACTCATATTTTGAAATATTATTTAGTTTGTACTCAAGATATCATAGGTGACTTCAATGTAATTTTTCAAAAGTGTTTGGAAGAGAAAGGGTGTTTGTGATACAGTCCTCTTAGTTTTACAAGAAATTTACAAAGTCCGATATATTTGTTAGAGTATGAAGTCTAAGAGGTTATAAGCTTAATTTTATTTCTTCTATTAAGAGGTTGGAGACTCAGTGTCATTGATAGAGTTGGAGCTCTTTTTGAGGTCAATGCCTTTTTGTACTCAATTGGTGCTCTTTATGTGGGTTGTAGCTCACTGTTGTATTTGGGTTGGTGCCCATTAAATATTTTATGGAAGCTTTTGATGCCATGGTATTTTAACTGAAAGGGTTTTTCATGAGATAAATCTTGTGTTCTCTTAGTGTTTATTGGCTCATCTCTATTGATTTATTTTTATTTGTATTAAAAGTTTTTGAAATATTGATTCACGCCCCCTCCCCCCCCCCCCGCCCTCAGTATTTTTGTTTTGGTTTACAATATTAACATTGTTGAGTGTGAAGAACTTGGGATAGCTATGAAGGCTTGTGGTGAGAGAGTTATTGTAACATATTTGGTTGCAAGATTTACATATTAGTGTATGTTTCCTTGCCATGAGAAATTAGCCATATCATCTATGTGAAGTAGTATAGATAGACTGGATATGCTTTGATTTGTTTTCAAATTGACATTACTCGTGTAATGGAAGTATTTGGATATATGTTTGGTTTGCTAATTACTAATGTGATGATGAGATTGCATGTTGTAGTGTTTGGATATATGAGTTATGAAATTGTGTAAGTTGGTCACCTATTCAATTGCAATGAGATGACCCAGATGTGGATCATCTATACCATCATATTGTTTTAGTGTTGATGCAAGCTTTGTTAGTGGACCTTATCTGTAGTCATTTGTGAATTGATATGTTGCATTGAGATAAGATGATGGATATAAAAAAACTTAAATGTAGATTTAGTTTGATGTGTTGATAGCATAAAGTTTTATATACAATGGTATACTCTAGTTTGAGGTATGATTAGCTTATATGTAGCAATTTGTTATGGTTGCTATTCCAGGTGGTAGGAGTATGGCAATTACTTAAGAGTCTTTGTTATCATTTGAATTTGATACTTGTGTTCATGTAAAGATTGGTGTAGGTTTTAATGACAATTGATATGTTTTGTCTTGGCATGTTCATTTTCTTCAATATGTGGCATATTGGAGGATGTGAGGAGTTTTTTTTTTTCTTGATGGTGGTTATCATGGTTTCTTTTGTAGGCATCTTGTTAGAGCATGATAGCATGGTGAAGATTTAGATGGTACATGGATGGCTAAGGGATGATTTTCCCTTTTTTGTGATTCCTATGAGTGTATTTACAATGTATGATGCCAACTAGAAGAATGTTAGGATTAAGGTGCCATCTACCTTATAGATCCTATGACATGGTTCCAACATCATTAAAAAGTGTCTAAAAGCACTTAGGGTGTATCGAGAAAATGTTTTGTAATGTTTATTCTCATATTGTTTGTAATACATTCATAAAGGGTGATGGGTTCCACTAGCAGTTTAAAGGTGGGTTATGCACACAATTATTTAATATTATTTTTCACACATGTGGATGCCTAGAATGAGATAATTAATGATTGGGAAGTGGACAAATGATTGACCTTTGGAATTATCCACGTGGTAGCTTGTGAGAGGCAACAAGTTTCTCTTGGTTCCATCAATTATACATTTAATGTAATGTTTATTTTTCAAGATTGGGTGCCCAAGTTGGAGTAAAAGTATTGGAGCCAAAATCAGTGTCCTTTTAGCTTTTGTGGAGGTATTCCATTGGTTGGGGTCATGTGGAATGAAGAGCCTTCTTTGTACACCTTTATTGATGGTTTTGAAGCTCTCGCTATTATTTTTTATATTAAAAGTAACAAAACAAGTGTGTTGACCCTATACAAAGATAGGCTAAAAATGTTGGTGTTGGAAATAAGCCACACCCGGACCGACGATGGACTGGTCCAAGAGGGGCTAGTAGCTCAGTGGTAGAGCACTCCAGTAGTGTATGGAAGGTCCTAGGTTCGAGTCCTAGCTGGTCTATGTCTCAACATGGTATTAGAGCCAGGTCCAGGCTAGGAGCCCCAGGCACACGAGAGGTGTGGCTTAAGGGGGGGTGTTGGTGTTGGAAATAAGCCACACCCAGACTGACGATGGACTGGTCCAAGAGGGGCCAATAGCTCAGTGGTAGAGCACTCCAGCAATGTATGGAAGGTCCTAGGTTTGAGTCCTAGCTAGTCCATGTCTCAACAAAAAAGACCATAAATAACTAGCCAAGAACAAACCACTTATAACACACTAGTAGAAAAAATAGTAGCCCACAAAAAAGGTGGGTAGAAAAATCACCTACAACTCAGGGAAGAGTTTGGGGAGAGGGGGAAGAACAATATTTCCTCCATTGATGAACAACAGTCCAAGCAATACTATCATTTAGAACACCATCACAAGGGGGACCAAGAGGGGGGAACCCCATAGTGAGACTATCAACACCAGGAGTAGAAAGCTAACAAGGCAAAAAAACCTCCACCAAAGGGTGGAATAGAATAGGAGCAATAGACGAAGAAGGTTCCACAGGTCTAGAGGGGGCCACACTAGTAACAAGCAGTGGAGGATGATCCATGGGGCCTAAGGAGGCCACACTAGTAGCAAGAGGCAAACCATCATCTTGGGAGGAATCATCAGTAGCATGTGAAGAGTCATCGAAGGAAGAATCAAAAGCTCTTGCTATTGTTGGGATAAGCTATTGTGCATCTTAAATAAATTTTATAATATTTTATTTATTATTATGTGTGTGGTACACCTAGGGGGATCTAGATGGAGGTGTATCGCTTGGAGTTTAATTTTTTTGGACCACTTTATGTGTTGTATGTAGCATTGTGAAATATATTTAATGTGGGTCAAACATTGAGAAAATATTAATAAAGTGAAAATTTAGAACCCAATATTAAATGTAGGGTCAATGATTTTGTGAACTCATGGTTTTGAGTCACACGATTTTACTTTACCACTTGATTGTATTTGTCTGAGCGTATGTCTATATAGGTGTAATAAACAAATATTAGGGTTTTCACAATTAAATGTATGAAAATCATCAATATTTTGCCTGGGGACCATCACATTAAAAAGAGGGGGCTAAATCTAATGGATATAGCCACAAATCAACAAGGATAAGGGCCAAGAATTCTATTGGACTTACTAGATTAGATTGAATTGCCCTCTTTTAATTTGAATTGTAAAAATGCTAAAATTAGGGTAAATATGCTAGAATTGATGTAAAAACGCATGAACAGTAAGCTACAGTCGTCAGATTGAGCCACGAATCTAGATCTAAGAAATGTAAATGTGTTCAGATATGTTCCTAGGAGATCCTCATTTGTCGGGACTAGGATGGTGGTCGCTCTGGTCCTCCGCTCTTTTCGCACTCCAATGGGGGATTGATTAGTCACTATAAATAAAGTTAATTTTGAAGATCACAGCTTCGTACCTTCTCTTGCGCACAGTAGAGAAGGGAAATAGGTTGGGAATAGGGGTTTGCCTTAGGTCAAACCACAATTTTGGAATTAACCATGATATAGAAATGAAATATGATTGAACTGCAGTAATAGAAATGTTCTCCTTTTGAGGGAGATGTTGAATAATGATTGAAACACAAATGCTATACCTCCTTGTTAAGTTTTGTTTGTATCCACATGGAATTAGGGTTTCATGAAGTCTTCAACAACATTGAGTATGAATGTTAGCTCTAGTGTTTGAATCATGATTCTATCTCTGCTCCAATGCTTAAAAGAAGAGTGATTGCTTGCTCACTTGGACTTGAATGCTTGATTGCTTGAATTGATTGATCAATATTATTACCAGATGATCAAACAAGAGAGGTAGACCTCTTTTTATACTTGCTTTGTGATGTTGAATGTGAAACTTATTAAAGAACAATATTTCCTATAAAATAATATTCTAAATTTTTATTAAACAATATTGCTTTGCGATGTTGAATGTGAATCTTCTTAAGAAATTGCTTCACCTCCTTGTTCTTGAATGGTGTCTCATTATTAGAAACAAGGGTAGCAAGTAAACCAAAAAAAAAAAATGATGTGATCTATTAAAATTCCACAAACCATGTTAGTAGTAGTGGATCTCAATGGTATAGGTTCGACCCACTTTGTGAAATAATCTGTAGCAGTGATAATAAAGGTATGACCCTTAGAGGAAGGGGGAGATATCTTGCCAATGATATCAACCCCCATGTCTAAAAAGGCCATGGAGAAGCTTGAGTTCAGATCTTTTGTGTGGGAGTTCAAAATAAGTTACTGTGTTGTTGACATTAGGGGCATTTCTTGACAAACGCAAAGGAATATTGTTCCATTGTTTGCCAATAATACCCCATGTGAATCAGCTTGTGGATCAAAGATTTGCACCCAAAATGTCCACCTCTAGAGCTTGTATGGGCTTCCTAGAGGGCAAGGGGTATCTCAAATTTTGTCAAACAACGTAGAAGATGGCTATTATATGATCTTCGATAAAGAACATTGGAAAAGAGGATATAATGAGCAAAAAGTTTCCAAAAACCGCACATGTGAACTCTTGCTAGTGTCATCGGGAAAACTTACGGTTTTGAGATAAATATAAATGTGTGCAAACCATTCTCATGAATCAATATGAGCACACATGAAACTATTGAATTGGAATTAATCTATTACACTGAGAGAGTAGAGGACTTGTACCATGAAATGATATTGTCTTGACTAAAGTCCGAACCTACAAGGGAAGCAACACTTGCCATTGCATCCGCATGATGATTTTCTCTCCACAAAACAATGTCAATTGTATAAGTAGCAAAATATTTCGGTATGGTTGTGACTAAATCCTTATATTAAGATAACTTCAGTTGCTTAACATGATACGCACCTGTAACTTGATTTACAATAAGCTCGGAGTCCCCATGGATGCAAATGTGTTTCACATCCATGGCAACCGTGGCACGTAACCCAACAATTAGGGCTTCATACTCAACGATATTGTTAGTGCAATGAAATTCTAAATGGAATGAGAGAGGGACTGGTTTCCCTTCAGGCGAGACCAAGACCACACTTGCTCCTGAACTAGTCTGACATCTCAATTCATCAAAATGCATATCTCGTATAGGCTCTTCACCAATGGTTAATACATCTTCATCAGGAAAGAGATCTAGGGTAGGAAAAGATTTTTCAGATGGGGCATCAACCAAATGATCAGCGATGGCCTGCCCTTTCATTGACTTCTAAGTTATGAACCTTAGGTCAAACTTGGAGAGAAAAATCACCCATTTAGCTAATCTACTCGAAAGGTCAGATTTGAAAAAGAGATACTTAAGAATGCCATTCATAGCAATAACTCATGTTTTTCCATGAAGGATGTAATGCCTTAGCTTCTGTGCCACAAAGACAAGAGCTAGACATTGCTTTTACACAACAAAATATGGAGTTTCACAACCTTCATTATCACACTGAGCTAGAAAAATGCTAGAGTGTGAAACGAGGTGGATATGTATAAAAAGAAAGGTCTTTCAAACACAACTGATATCATGATAGGAGGATTAGATAAGTAATTCTTGATAGAATCAAAAGCATCCTGAAATTCCTCATTCCATTTAAAACTAACATCCTTCTTCAGTAACTGCATGAAAGGAAGGGTATGACTGACCAATTGCGCTACAAACCTGCGAATGACTTGAATGATCCCTTGCAAACTAAAAATATGAGAGATGTTTTTTAGGTGGAGGCATTTTTATAATTGTGTCAATCTTATTAGTATCTATTTCAATTCCTTGACGGGAGACAATGAATCCCAAAAGTTTCCCGGCATGTACACCAAAAACACGTTTAAGGGGATTTTGTCTCATCTTGTACAATAGAAGGCTTTCAAAGACTAATCGAAGATTCTCAATATGCACTTGATGAGCAACAAATTTCACCAATATATCATTGACACAATATTCTAAGATCTTATGGATGAAATCATGGAATATCAAGGTCATAGCTCATTGATAGGTTGCTCTTGCAGTATTCAACTCAAATGGCGTGACAACATAGAAAAAGGTTTTCCAAGGAGTTGTGAAGATGGTTTTATACTGGTCTTCTAGATTAATATGAATCTAATTGTACCTTGAAAAACTATCCATAAAAGAGAGCAAAGCATAACCTGCAGTTGAATCTATGATCATGTCAATGTTCGGGATTGGAAAATCATCTTTGAGAGAAGCTTAATTCACATCCTGGAAATCAATGCAAATACTAATTCGACCATAAAGTTTTGTAACTAGAACAATGTTTGATATCCAAAGAAAATAGTCAATGGGACGGGTAAAACCAACATTTAAGAGATTTTCTATCTCTGTCTTAACTAATAAAGCCACCTTAGGAATCATTTTTTGAATCTTCTGTTTGACAAGTTTAGCATCAGGACCCAATACAATGTTATGTACCACAATAAACTCATCAATGTCTGGAATTCCTTCATAAGACCAAGCAAAGAAGTCAGGGAACTGATGCAAACGATAAAAATGTTCTTTAAATTCTTCAGAGGATAAACACTTCCCGACCTTGATGACCTTATCAAGAGCTTTGTCACTCATAATGACATCAATAGTCTCTCCAGCAAGGAGTGCACTACGGTCTTCTAGATGAGACATGGGTGTTTGATCCTTATTATAAGATAAGGGTGCCCCCTATTCAATGGATTCCCCAAATACGCTTGGGTATTTAAACAATAAGGGAATCGACATTTATGATGATAAGAGGGTAATTCATCATACACAACTAGAAATTCCTTCAAGGATTCTTCCAAAGGAAAAAGGTCCAAAGGAACTTCATTAGGCAACACTACATTATCAATAAGTTTTGAATGAATAAGCTTGAGGGGAAGAGGGTCGACAAAAATCATGTTAACAGTTAACTATGGTTTTGTCCTTTGACCTGTATGGTGATATCCAAGTCCAATATTGTGGTGATGAGGTTTGACTTCCAAAGAAATTTGAATACCTTGTTCATTAGGTCCACAACCTTTTCCATCATAACTGAGTTGTGATACGAGCTTATATCTAGGACCATAAATATCATGCAATTTTAAATGAAGGAGGTTTCGTATAGAAAAGATGCTCAACATGTTAAGCATAACTTGACTTTATAGACACATAGTCATCTTTTGTAGCCGAAGTGAATGAAATATTAGGAAACTTCAGGGGGATGGGACCCACCTTATATTCACCAACATGAGAGTCAGCAAAATCTAAGGAACCCCGATCATCACCCAAGCATGCATTTACTTTGGATGGAGAGGATGATTTTTTTGAAGATGGTTTGTTAGGAGTAGATTGCAAGGCTTGTACTTTGGGAAGATCTTCTTTTGGGGAGTCTTCTTTTAGAGAATCTTGCTCCCTATGTAGTTCCTCCTTCACAAGATCTTTCTTTTTAGGGACTTCCTCCTTCAAAAATTCCTCCCTCTTCTACTCTCCCTTTTTAGGGGATGGGACATAAGTAGAAGTCATCACTGAGGAGGATAAGGTAGGTACATAATTTTGAAATGAAGGCACAACCAAGGCTTGATCAATTGCTTGTATTTGACAAAGGCACATAGCTTTAGGGTCATCCTTGATTGTGACAACTTGGTTATTAGCTACAAACTTTACACATCCATGAAGTGTAGAAGATACAACTCTCAAAGCGTGAAGCCATAGTCTACCCAAATAAGACAAAGGACCTAGCATCAAATGTACAAGGGTTGGAATAGTAACAGATCCAACCTTCAAGGATAGTATGACTATCCCTGCAACATTTTACCATTGTTGTTGAATCCTTGGATAAATAAGGAAGAAGCTACCAAGGTGTTTGGATCTACCTTGATTTTTGGTAACAGATCCAAGATACAAACATTAAGTGCAGAGCCTATATTAACAAGTGCTCACCTAATACCCACGCCATTGGCACGAACAATTATCATTAGAGGATTTGCCAAATTTCTCACTTCTGGAAGTAGGAGTTCACGGGGATAGAACGTAATATTCAAGGAATCCAAATGAATATGATCCATCAACACATTCACATCCATTGGTCTTGCAGAAGAAGGTAGTAAGATCTTTTGCAAAGTTTCCTATAGAATACCTTGATACACCAAAGGAGTTTGAAGTAGATCCCATAGTGAGATCTTAGTGGGAGTAACTTGAATTTGCTTGATAAGATCATAATCATGAGTTCATTTATCTGTCGGTAAAGGTGCTTTAGGAAGACTAGGCTGAGAGGGTGGTAAAGAAATTTGTGGTTGATCGAGAGTCTGCTTATTCCTCTGAGTATTATACATGTGAGCAATGGTATTGTAAGATGACTATTTATATTGCATAAACTTAGTATATAAATCAAAAGTTTCTCCTTTGAAAGGTTTTCCATTAATGGTTTTGACTTTCTTTGGAGGACTTGCTACAGTCACATGAATATAAGGTCTCTTAGGCTTTTGAGGAGCTACAGAAACAATAATAACATTCATAGACTTTTCATTTTCGGATGAGGATTTTGTGGAAGATGACACTTCTTTTACATCTCTTTTGGATAGAGGTGTTTCCAAGAAGTCATCTAAAACTTCATCCAACATATCAAAGTCATCCTTAGAGAATGTCTTATCAAAAGCATCAATCTCCAAGAGGAAGAGATCTGACATTAGGCATTCACATCAGGTTCACCAAAATGTAGAGGAGGGGATTTGTTACCTCTAATATGATAAATCCTAGAGAAAAAATCAATCTGCCACTACCTCACTTATATGGGTGCTAAGGGTGAGCAAGGGGATAACCAAATAAAACTATACTAATAGAGAAATAATTAAATGATTAAAGCACATAAATGATGAAATATGAGAATCTAAACTAATAGCACAACATCGAATTAAGAGCAAATTATACTAAAGAAATGAGGAGGTCTTGGGTCTTAGAGGAAAGCATGCTGCACGGATTCTAGCGCGATGCATTGTCATATGTATGACCAAAGAACACATAATATCTATAGAAAGTTAACAACGACTCTTCTTGATTGCACAAAACTTGTTCGTCACCTGCACACATGGATAAGGGGGAAAATGTTGGGGCTATATAGGGGCCTGCCTCACTAAAACCCTCGTTTTGGTGTTTCCACCTCCACAAACAACTAGATAGATAGATTGATTGGATAAAAGATAAAATGATAAAATGCAAATAGAAACTATACTCCCCTTAATGGAAGCAAACCCCTATTGCAAATAGATAAAAATGATATATTGATAAGCTAAATGCACCTAGATGATAGATACATTTAAAGATATGATAGATAAATGATAAAGAGAAGACAACATGTGTAGCCAAACCCCCCTTTTTGAGACACAAGCGTGATGAAGCTCAAGATACGTGCTTGTTGTTGCAAGATGGTTGCAAGAGCATTGTAGATATAGATAGCTTGATAATTCTTGTAGAGTATTCAAGAGAGCATCGAGAGTGAGATAAGAGAGCCAAGACGAAGAAGTCTTTAAGAGTGGAACCATTTCAAATGAGCAAAGAAGACTTTTTAAGGTGGGAAAGGGGCACAAAGAGCCGTTATGACTGAAAGCGAGCCAAGTGACACACGTCGGAAGGCATCTGATTAAATACAAGACATGATATTCCATGGATTCATTAGGACGTTTGTGTGGTGTGCTGCCATCTTCTCAAAGATAGGCCCAAATGGGGGCACTTTGTCTTTGAGGCCCATGATGTCAAAATGATGGGATTTTGATCATGTATTTATCATTAATGCACCAAGCACCATGAATAAGTGTCATAAATTCTCTAGGCCAAATTAGGACACTACAAAATAATATAATTTTTTGACATGAGTCGACACAAGGCCTGTTGGAATCTAAGAACATTGAGTGGGGGGGGGGGGGGTGTGAATCAATGTTCTACTGGTAAGATAAATATTAACCTTATTAACAAAGTGTTTCAGTAACCGGTAACCATAAAAGAATATAACAACAAGTATAAATAATGCTACCGCAATAATATACACCATAACACAAAGATTTATACATGGAAAACCTCAAAGAGGAAAAACCACGGTGGGATTGGTGACCCACAATATCCATCCATTGGCCAAATGAATAAATATTATAATAGGGGCGTGCACATGTAGGAAGGCCAACAACCTAGAGCACACTACTCATCACAAAAGGATCCTCACTGACTACAAGCACCAAAAACTGGTTTACATAAAAAATTCTAAACTCAGAGAATGCATTTGCTATGTTGGATGAGTTCCGGTTCAAGCATTGACTGTACTGATTTCCACTGTGTCCTCCTTTACTAGTAACTTGCTCTACATCCCAAACCTTAAAACCAATAACCAATACTAACTATAGAATATTATATTTGCATACAACCAATCAATATTGTTCGCACAATATCTCGCATCATATATATATCTCTCAATCTCCTCATATCATCATATCCAAAATATCCTAACTGGACTGACTTAAATACCCTTCCCAAACATAAACATAAAAGCCTTATGTCGACTTACAATGATATTACAATACATTTACATGTCGGCCTAAACAAAAATAAATACATTAAACTTCATGACTGATGCCGATGATTTCTACCGTGTAGACCTGCTAGATTAATCTCCTATGTTGGCCTCATGTACCGGTTCCTAGTTTGTCGGTTTCCCTGAATGTCGGTTGCTGAATCATGAATACCGGTGAGTACCGGTTAAGTTTCCAACCCAAAATGATATGTGTTGCCATCAATGACAACACAACTAAACCTAATGAGTGTCAATTGTCAACAATCTCCCCCTTTGGCATTGATGGCAACACTCATGTGAAAAATGAATTGCTGAAGTGTTGTCCCGGTTCCTCCCAAAAACTGATGACCAAAACTGACCCTACTCCCCTTGAGCTATACAACCACTCCCCCTTTGGAATCAATGACAAAGGCAAGGCAAAAGAATGAAAGAATTAAATCAAAATGTGTTTACCGAATCTGGATGTACTTGAATATATCCGGGTAAGCACCCTTCAAAAATCCTAAGTAATCATCCCAACTAGTTTTCAAGGTTCCCAAAATAGTTACAAACCCATTAAGAATGTATGCATGTAGTTCTTCTTGTATTAGATTCGCTGGTGTGGGTTTATTCATCAATTCTAGACTTTCCCTCTTATGGAGTAATAAAGTGTTCAATCGGGGACTTACCAATATTCTCAATTCCCTAGCTCACTGGATTAATCTATCCATATCTTTCTCCAAGGCTGATATCTCTGATTGTGTAACCAAAATTTGACCTCAATGGCACTGGTCAATGATTGAGTACCATCAAAACTGTTAACCAGATATTCCAATTGGGCTTTTGCCGCTTTTTTTTCACCTCCAAGTCAGTTGTAAGTTTGTCGGTGTTAGTACAAGACCTATATATACAACTGCATTGATTAAGAGCCTCATCAATCTTTGTAAGTTGCTCTGTCATCTTGACCTTGTTTGATATGAGCATATTGTCACAGGTGACATTCCTAGCTACATTGTATCTCTCTATCAATTGTCAGTTTGATATCTGTTCAAGAGTTTGAAACTCTTTAGCAATATGTTCAATTAAAATCTTAAGCTTACCAGAGGGGCTAGCTATCGGACTAGAGTATCCTGGAACTAGCTGTTATAAAATTGGAATGGCCTGCTCAATGACCTGCTTGTCTTCTGATCCTTCCTTCCTCAACTTCTGAGCTATAACAAACATTAATTGAAAAATACTCAATTGCTCAATGTTCTTCTACCCAAAATCAACTTGACCGGATGAGCCAAGTTCCAACAATGAACGACTAGACTCTCCAACCTGCTGACTAGCACCGGTGGCTTCACCACTTGGTGCAGTAACCATCTCAACCTTAGCCTCTTTAGTATGTACATTTGTTTCTATAGGTTCAACATCCTCAACCTGTTTATTATCTGTGCCCACATCAATAACCTCTACATCTGGAATATTCTATTCCAGTGTATCCTGCTTATCATGCACAACTTCAAAGTTATCTACCAGTTTCTCTACATTATGTACAGGTGATACTGCCGGAGGAATATCCTCTATTAGTTTCTATCCCAAAATCGGTGAATCCATACCCAATATACATTTTCCCTTACCATCAATAAATATGTCTTCAATGCTAGACATAGGCGAAAATACCGGTGCAGTAAAGAAATCTAGTTTGTCTACAAAGAATTTTACTCATGCCTCATCAGTCTCCTTAACTATTTCATTCTCTCTACCTACCATGAGACTCACATGCCAATGTCTGCTCCAAAATTTTTTTTCTATTGGCATATTCAAGACATTGTTGTAACTCCTCACCAGTTATTGCACCATAGATAGTTAATAATTCCCGCAACTATATTTTTATCCTCTTCAACTGTAGATAATCTCCTAGCATCTAGCTTATTTTACAAGTCTCCTAGTATTTGATTTTCAATCTCAAGTAGTATCTTCTTATATATATCTAAATATAACAAAATTGCTTCCTCAATCTCCATTTGATCCTTATCATCCATATGTTCATAATAATATTGGATATTACTCAAAATTCCATCTTTAGTTATTTCATCTATTAATTCAACAACTGAGAGAGGAGGAGTGACCTGAATACTCTTACCAGATTCAAGAGCTATATCTAATTTTGATTTCTTCTTCTTGTTGGGAGTAGAAGTAGGTTCTTTAACCAGTTTACTCTTCTTTGTTGGTTTCCTCTCCTTCAAAATTTTCTTAGGGAATGTCGGAGGAGTGACCTTCACTTTCTATACCTTTCCTTCCACAGGCTTCTTCCTCTATACCCTGATGTATGTTTGGGGAATCTTTGGGGGCATAACATCAATATCAGAACTAGATTCAACAAGGGCAAAATAAGTTTCCAGTTTCTTCCTCTTCAGTATAATCTTGCTGGTTGTTGCTACCGGTGGAGTATGAACTGCTGTCGGAGATGACCCTTCTACCCATCCAATGATATGCTTGATTTTAGAGGACATCTTCTCCACAACTTCCCCAACCTTCTTGATTTTTCTTTCCCTTTTCTTTTGACTGGAACCTATCTGAACTTCAGATTCCTTCTATTTTTCTTTCCCAAAGGTTTTCTCAGTTTCATCAACCGGGGCACCAATCAGAGTCTTGGCATATAAGTCCAAGATCTCAGCATCAACCTCATAACCCATCTCAGTGATCCAGATCTTTCGTGGTTGCACTGCTTCCATTAATGTTTCATCCTTCTTAATCATAAAGCATATTTCAGTAGAGTACTTATCAACAATATGTTTTGGCACTCTTTCTCTTTTCTTCATAGCCTTCTGGAATGATTTGAAATAAACCCACAGAATGGAGTCTCTCTCCTTGTCCTATCCTAAACCTCTTATATAATTATTTAGTTGATTTCCTACCAGCATATCAAATGCTCATTAAGTTTTACCGGATCCCGGTAACTCATTCTAAAATAAAAGCAACAAATAAACAACAAGATAGCCATACTGGAAAACACCTTTCTTTTTACCCTTAATCTTCCCTAGGTTTAAAATAAGCTCTTCACACATCCATTGATAGAGATCATACTGTGTATGGTGAAAATGGATAACAATAACAACAATATTGAAAGGCTAAATGAATCCAACCACTAAACCCTAGCCTAACAATGAACAAAGATCCACCATAACATATGAAGATTACCTAAGACAATGCAAATAACTCAAAATCACAAGGATTATACCATCACATGTCCAATAGGGTTTTGATCTCCATTCTTCCCATCTCCATTGATCTTGCTTGATGTATATTTGCTCTCAGATTTTTGTATGCACAAGAGCTCAACAAAGAACGGAATGTGGTTGCAAGTAGGATCGTAGTATAGCCAAGTGATCATTAGCATCAGTGATTAGGGTTTGACAATGAAGGAAGTATCTCCTTAAATAGAAGACACAATATGAAATGGAGGGTTAAGATTGAGAGGTGTAAAAAGAGAGGTCGGCTAGGATTAGAGGGTAGGTAAAAGAAATAGTAAAATAATGAAAGAGGTAGGTAGTGTAGGAATTAAGAGATGAATGACATGTGTCATGTGTAGAAAAAGATAATGAATTAATTAAATAAATAAAGATTTATTTAATTAATAGAAGAAATAGGACAATTAAATAAATAAAATATTTATTTAATTTAGGAAAGGATAATTTAAATAAATAAATGTATTTATTTAATTTAGGAAAGGATAATTTAAATAAATAAATGTATTTATTTAAATAAAAAATAAGGCTAGAAGAGGATAAATGAATTAATTAAATAAATAAAAATTTATTTAATTAATAGAAGAATTAGGCTTAGATAATTAAATAAATAAAAATATTTATTTAATTAGACTGGACAATTTTGGGTGTCTACACATACCTATCATTTCCTTTGACCATTTGATGAGCACATTAAATGCATAAACTAGAAACAGAGTTCAATTGGTTTGATGGGGTTCCTTGTAATCGATGATCATACTTGCATATTGAACAACTTTGTCTCTGATAGTGCTTATCCTCATTGACCGATTGTCGAAAGTTGCACCAGTTAACTTCTCAACTTCATTGTTAGGTATTTTCTTCCTTCCAGGAGTCTGACCAATTTGGGGTAAACCGATGATTGCATGAATAGCCTCCTTGGTGATTTTGTAGGGTCGGTCCAACCATATGAATTCTCCATGGACACAACTCATTACATACCAGATCATTTCATCTTCAAATTCTGACATCTCCAAAATGTCTATGAAACCCTGATCCTTTAGAATTTAATATTCCAGTTTCATCAATCCTCTTCTATCCAGCAGATTTTTCATGTACATTGTTTTGATCTTAGTTGAACCTAAATCCTCCAGAGGGTAGTGGATATATGCATGAACATCTTCAACATACAGAACTCCATATGGAACCCTAGAAAATGTGCCGACTAAATCATCAACCTTCACAATCTGAGGGCATTGCATGAAAATCAGTCATGGATGATCCTTGATGTCAACAACAACAGGGGTAGCCACACCTACCAGAGAAAGAGTAGATACATAAGCCATTACAAACAAAAGATAGTCTAGAAACCGATAAAATACCTCACAACCTTCGCTAGTGAATGTTCTTGAAAATCCAAACCAAATGCACTGGAATTTGCTTTAAAATATTTTTGTTCACCTTGAAACCGCTCTACTTTGCTTTGAATGCTATGTGATCAGAAATGAACCAACATTTCTGTTTTATTCTACAAAAAACCCTAATTTTTCATTGATGTAAATGCATGTGGGTTTGTCATAAGGGATTCAAAATCCATGGCCTCAGTGCCGGGAAACCTTCAATTTGACTTCTCCAAGATTTGAAACAAGCTTTTAGACCGCTATCAGGGGTAATGCAAAATCCATCCTTAATTTTCCTCCCCCTAAGGCTAATGCCTTAGTTACTAGATGAGTCTTTTGCCGGTGCAGGAACATTCTTCTCTGTCGGTTGAGTAACTAGGTTGATTGTCTCTGCCAGTTAATCTTCAAATTTCCTAACACATTTCCTCTCATTCTCCTTTCGGATATCATCAACTTTCTGTTTTCCTTTTTCATCATTTCCTACCAGATTATTCTTGCTTCTGCAGAATTTAGCAATATGTCCTATTTTGTTGCATGCATAGCAAGTGATATTATTTTTCTTAATTGATTTACTGTATCCTTGATCATTCATTGACCTGTATTGATTAGCCATATGTCCAAACTTTCCACATGCACGATATCTCACATTTTCTCTATAATCTTTTGTCCTGTGACCATACTTCTTACAATTTTAACACTGACTAGGAACTGCATTATTATCTTGATTTTCTCTATTTATATAATGTCTTTCCATATGACCAATTTTATTGCAAACAAAACATCTACCATTGAATTTATGTGCATTGGGTTGCCTTACCAGTGGTTTATGGTTGACAGGTGGATTCTCCTTCTGATCGGTTGTTTAAACTTCATTTGTAGTACCAAAGTGTAATAACCCACCATAATTGATTCAACAAAATTGAGTATTCTTTTTTTTTTTTTTTAATGTAATCATTATGTTTTATTCAATTGCATACTCTAGGCATCCATCCATTAGGATTAGGCATTCATCCATCCGGGATGAGCATCTAACCATACGGGTTAGGCAATTGTCCATATGGGACATAAGGTTCCATCTATCCAATACGGGATAGGCATCTACCCATATGGGGTAGGCATCTATCCAAACGGGATAGGCATCTACCCATATGGGGTGGGCATCTATCAAAATGGGATAGGAGATGCTCTGGCCAGAGACTTGGACTCATTGGGACCATTCGGGTCCTAAGCCACTCACTAAGTACTACACTCTTCTAATAGAAGTGCACCGAGGTCGCCGTCCTTAGGAGTAATTAAAAAATACAAGCTTGAATTCCGCCTCGAAATTTGGCTTAAAGCCTCGAGAAGTCAAGCAAATCCATACGGGATTCCTTCCAAGTATGCATTGAATTTCTTTTTCCAATTTAATCATCTTATCTTTCAAATAGGATTCTTACTCAACCAAGCCTAGACCCCACCCACGAATGCCTAAGTACGAGGGACAACTCCGTCCCAAGACTGCCTAAATACCTACTTCAACACGAGATCAAGGTGTAAAGTATGTAGTTCTATTTTCTATTCTATGGTTTGATGTAAACTAATTTGTGGGTACGCAACCCTTTCTAGGGTCAATGTCCCAAACAGTTTCTCTGCGGTTGCTACCCACGATGGTAGCACTTAAGTGAAGGCTCAAGATGGCCTATTGCTTGTGGCCTAAAATAACTAGATCCTAATTCTTATCATGAGCGTCACCCTTGACCAATTTGCAAATCACCAATATCTCTTCAAAAAAAAGAAATCAATTTCATAAAATCATTTAACTTAACCATCCCTAAAAGGGGTTTACTATGGTTTATCTCAATGGATGTGAAATAATTTCAAAGTTATCTTATTAGATTATCGATCCAAGGGGGATTACCTGCCCCTTGGATTTTAACTTCCAAGTGTCCCTTATTACTCCCCAACGATTTATAGGGACGATTGCATAGACGTCGTTGATGCAGCTTTATTAGGCATTAAGTGCAGTAGTTCAACACGACGACATTACCCGTAAGCGTGACCCAGAGGCACCGTATATACCAAACGCTACTAGGTTTTGGTTTTCCAACTTCCTTTGTTTAATTTCTAAACTAAGAGCTTATGATAACATCATACTTGAAATATAATTATGAAATGAATGTACATAACTTTAAACTTTGCGAACTTTAGTGACACTTAAATACTATTTGAAATGAGAATACCATTTTCTACAACTAAACAAATTAATACATGTATTGGCATGATAATGATAATTGTGAACTTACGTGCAATTGCTTGAAGACAATGAACACGAAATAATATAAGTGGAATGCAAAAGTAGTGTCATTTACATACAAAATGAAGAAGTGTTTACTCCTATTGTGAGAATAATTAATTATAAAGTTATTGGCAATTAGTTTATACTTTTGGTGATTTTGGATCAATCATATTAAATACCACCCAAGAAATCAATTAAATCCTCAATGAATTGAGGGATCCCATTCCTTCACAATAATCCGCTATACAATAATCCCTATTAATGATTATTAAATTTTTCCTAAGTTTGCTTTGTCAAATTTAACATTTAATAACAATTATTAAACTAAAGTTATTAATAATAATTAATTTATTACTAACTATTAACAATTAAACAATTATTAACAAGTTAAAATTTTTAACTATAAATAATCTCCATTAAACAAATTTTGAAATGTATATATAAAAAAGAAGGAAAAAAAAAACTACAACTTTCTGCACGAACCATGTGTTGTTTGTTTTATAGCAAGGCACATGGTTTAAGTGGGAGGAGGACCCCATGGTCCCCTCCACTACCCTGCAGCCACTGCCGTAGCAGTGACTGCGGGCTAGTGGAGGGTACCCTAATGGTACCACTCCCCTGCGGAGCCATTAACTCCCTGCGAGCTGCTACCCTATGCAGTCCTTTCATTGGTAACGTCAATGCCACCTTTCTCTTTATAATAAATGCAATATTTTTATTAACTTGCATATATATATATATATTCTAGTTTACAGTTTAATTTAAATGGAGACAAAAAGTAGATTTTGGATAAAAAGGATAAAAATACTAAAGTAAACAATAAGGGTTCATTCACAAAGGTGAATAATCCAGAGAGTTATTCACAAAGATAAACAATCCAGGAAGATGAAAAGATAGATGATTATGCTGGGAAATGCAAGCTCATAAAATTTACATAGATAAACTTATATTTTGCTTCCTCACAGAGAGTTATTCACAGAGATAAACAATCCAGAGAAAATAAATCATTTCCAGCCATGTACAGATGAAAGATAGATGATTACCCTGGTAAATGCAAGCTCATAAGGTGTATTTTTTTATCTGATTTTCAATCTAAAATTTATAGAGATAAAATTATATTTTTCTTCCTCACAGAGAGTTATTCACAAAGATAAACAATCCAGAGAAAATAAATCGTTTCCAGCCATGTACAGATGAAAGATAGATGATTATGCTGGTAAATGCAAGCTCATAAGGTGTATTTTTTATCTGATTTTCAATCTAAAATTTATAGAGATAAGCTTATATTTTGCTTCCTCACAGAGAGTTATTCACAGAGATCAAAAAAAAAAAAAAGATAGATGATTATACTGGGATTTGCAAATAAGTTAACTTATTCCTACAGGAAGATTTGATTGATTCATAGCAAGAGAAAAAGAGCAAGATTTTATTCTTTAAGTTTAAATTCACAATGTGCATATAAAATAAGATTAATCCAATATACAAAAATTAGATAAGAAACAAGATTTTAATTCTTCAAACTAACAAAAATCCAATCTACAACAAGGAATTGAAAGACAATATTTTAATTCTTCAAACTAATCCACTACAAAATCCAATTTACAGTAAGGAATTGAAAAACAGATTTCAAACTAATTTCAGCAATATATTAAACCAAGATTGATCTAATTTAATTCATAGCAAAAGTAAAAATGCATGATTCAAAAGAAAACTAAATAAGAAGAAAAACCTGGATACTTGCAAATGAAGAATCCCCTATGAATCCTTCCATCAGCCTCCCTTGATCTTCAAACTTGAAAGAATTCCTCCAAAGAAAATCTTAGCTATTTTCAAAATGAAATATGACTACCAAAGAAAAAGATTACTTGAGAGAAGAATTCCTTTATGGAATAACCAACTCCCTTTTTTGAAAACTTGTATATCTTTTATAAGAAAAATCCCTCTATTCCACTACCTAAACTTTTAATTAAAAAAAAGAGATTCTTTCCCAATTTTGGCCTTCATGCAAATTGATTAGACTTAGTGGGAGGAGTTACATGCAAGGTGGTGGAGAAGCCTCTAGAAGCTTCTTATTCTTCCTACAACATGTGCCATAATTTGGGTGAGGAAAATTAAATAAACAATTAAGAAAAAGTATATTTTCCATGTGTGTGTGTGTTTTATTATTTTTATCCCTTTATAATATTCATTCAATAGTTTATCCAAAAGAAATATAATAGAGTTTGTATTTTAAATCCAAAAGTGATAAAAGAGGGTTGTGACATCCTGCCCCCCTTAATTTGTGCAGCGTCTCGATGCACTTATTAAATGCATTCAAAAGAGTTTAAAGTTTATGTTTAAAACAAAAAAGGAAACAACTACTGCATCTCCTTAGTATCTTCCCACGTGGCATTCTTTTCATCATACTGGTCACATTGCACTTTGCACTGATCAACCTCTCTATTGCGCAATTGGCACTGGCACCTCTCCAAGATTCTGAATGGCTCTATCATTATTCCTCCCATTTCTTGGACCTGTAAAGCATCCCAATTCAAAATGTGTTTCTCATCAGGTACATACTTTTTAAGAAGAGATACATGGAAGACATCATGGATTTGGCTCAATTGGGGAGGTAAGGCCAACTAGTATGCAACTGGATTAATCCTTCCCAATATTTCAAAGGGTCCAACATAACGAGGTGCAAGCTTAGTCTTCTTCCCAAATCTTATAGAACTCTTGTGTGGCCTAACCCTTAGGAAGACTTTCTCTCCTACCTCAAACTCCCTTGGTGTTCTATTTTTGTCTGCATAACTTTTCTACCTATTTGAGGCTTCCTTCAATCTTTTCCTAATTTCCTTAGTTTTCCTTTCCATTTCTTTCAACATATCTGGCCCAATAATCACTCTATCTTCAAGACTATCCCAACTCAAAGGTGTTCGACATGGTCTACCATACAAAGCTTCAAAAGGTGCCATTCCCAAAGATGTTTGATATGTATTATTGTAAGCAAATTCTACTAGAGGTAGGTATTCTTCCCATTTCCTTTGTTGGTCCATGCAATAGATGTGAAGTAGGTCCTCCATAATTTGATTTGTCCTTTCTGTCTGACCGTCAGTTTCAGGATGGTATGCCGTGCTAAAATTTAGTTGAGTTCCTAGAGCTGATTGAAGAGTGGTCCAAAACCTTGAAGTGAATCTAGCATCTCTATCTGATATGATTTTCTCTGGTATTCCATGCAACCTAAATATTTCCTTAACAAAGCGCCTAGCCAAGGTAGGTGCATCATCCGTCAAATTCCCTGGTATAAAGTGTGCCACCTTAGTGAGTTTGTCAATTACCACCATTATTGCATCATGCCTAGAAGGTGACATGGGTAACCCTTGCACAAAATCCATGCTAATGACTTGCCACTTGTGTTGAGGTACATTGTACAATTGCAACAATCTAGCTGGGTGTCTATGTTCTGCCTTTACTTTTTGACACTCCAAACATTTAGCCACATACTTGACAATATCATTCTTCAACCCTTGCCAAAAGTATAACTTCTTTAGATCTGCATAAAGTTTGTTAACTCCTGGGTGCCCTGAATAAGGGGCATTGTGAGCCTCTGACAGGACTACTTCCCTTAAGTCTCTTGAATTTGGGATATAGATTCTATTGTTGTATCCGAGCAACCCTTCTTCATCTAATGTATACCCTTCAACCTTAGGATCGGTTGGGTTGTGTTCTAAAGTCAATTTGACTTTCTCATACCATGGGTCGTGACCCTACTCATCCATTACTTGCCTTTTGAAAGAACTTTTGAATGTTGTTATAGTCATCAAGTGTCTCCTCCTACTTAAGGCATCTGCCACCCTATTTTCCTTCCCTTTAATATATTCAATTTCAAAATCGTATTCACTTAGAAACTCTAACCACCTTCTTTGTCTGGCATTTAAGTGAGGTTGGGTAAAGATGTATTTTAGTCCTTGGTTATTTGACTTTAGCTCAAAGGGCTTCCCTAGTAAGAAGTGTCTCCATTTTTGTAGGGCATGCACAATTGTTGCCAACTCTAAGTTGTGGGGTGCATAATTGACTTCATGAGTCTTTAGCTTTCTGGATTTGTAGGCTACTACCCCTTCATCTTAGACAAGTACTCCTCCTAACCCTTCAATAGAAGCATTAGTTATGACTGTGAAGTGTCCATTCGGATCTGGTACCTTTAGAATGGGTGCTGAAGTTAGTTTTTCCTTCAAGATTTGGAATGCCTTATCACTTTGCTTAGTCCACATAAACCTTTTGCCCTTCCTTTGTAGTGAGTTGATGGGGTTTGCTATCTTAGAGAATCCTTCCACAAACCTCCTATAGTAACCTGCTAGCCCCATAAAGCTTCTTACCTCTAAAACATTCTTAGGGATTGGCCATTCTACTATTGCCTTTATTTTATCAGGGTCGACTGCTATTCCTTCCTTTGATATTATATGCCCAAGGTAGTGAATCTTTTCCTCAAAGAAGGCACATTTGGACAATTTCCCATATAACTTATGTTCCCTCAACCTTTGCAAAACAATTTGTAGGTGCACTAAATGTTCCTCTTCATTTATAGAGTAAATCAATATGTCATCCAGAAATACCAAAACAAATTTATCCAAGTAGTCATGGAGTACACTATTCATTAGGTTCATAAATGCAGCTGGGGCGTTGGTTACACCAAAAGGAACTACTGTGAATTCATAATGCCCATACCTAGTCCTGAAAGCTATTTTCGGAATGTCTTCCTCCTTAATCCTAAGTTGATGGACCCTGACCAGAGGTCTATCTTTGAGAAAACTATTGCTCCTTTCATTTGGTCAAAAAGATCCTCTATGTGAGGTAAGGGATACCTATTCTTTATTGTGACCTTGTTCAACATCCTATAGTCGATGCATAGCCTTAGGGTTCCATCCTTCTTTTTAACAAACAAAACTAGCGCTCCCCATGGTGATACGCTTGGCCTTATTAATCCCTTAGCTAAGAGTTCCTCTAATTGCATTTTAAGCTCTTGTAATTCAGTTGTGTTCATACGGTAAGGTGCCCTTGATACTAGTTCAGCTCCTGGTAGTACTTCGATAGAAAAGTCAAACTTCCTCTTAGGGGGTAAACCAGGTAATTCTTATGGAAAAACATCTTTAAATTCCTTTAAGAAAGGGGCATCTTCAAAGGTTGGTGTATTTTCCCTTCTTCAATTGCATTGCTGAGATGGTTTCTATATTAATGGGTTTAAAATTTCCTTGGATTTTGACCCTTTTCCCCCCATCATCCAAATATTCAACAACTTTGTTATAGCAATCTACATTAGCGTGATGGTCTATTAACCAACTCATTCCAACAATTATATCATATAATCCTAAGGGTGCCACATAGAGATCTACCCTTGTTTCGAACTCAGGAAATTGTACCCTTGCCCTTGGCAAACACTTAGTCACTTCCCTAGTTGCCTTATCCCCATATTGAACCGTCCATGATGACTCCATTCGATTAACTTTTAATGCATATTTGTTTACTAATTCAGGTGAGATGAAACATTCAGATGATCTAGTGTCAATTAGGATTGATATTGGTTCAAATAGTGTACCTGTAGTTTCCACAGGAACATTCTGGTATCTTCCTCTTCGGTTCCTAACTGCTGCATGAATCCTTTGTTGGGGCCCTTGTTGGGGTTGATTGTCCCTAATTTGTCCTTGCATCCTGGGGCACTCTCTAGCAAAATGGTTTCCCCCACACATGAAGCATCCACCTAGAGGAGCCCTCCTACCTTGATTTCTAGGGGGATCATTCCTTGTTTCATTGGCCCTAGGTGGATAAGTTATCCTATTCTGCTGGTCATTCTTGTTATAGTTGCCTCTGCTATTATTGCCTCTGTTATTATTGCCCCTGTTATTATCATTTCCATTCCTCTGATATTGATTAGGAGGTGGCCTTCTTTCAAAAGAATTATTCCTTTGACCCTTGTTGAAATTAGTGTTTCCATTGAATTCTTGCTTCCTTTTAAATGAGTGGTTCCCATTATAGTTCTGCCCTACTAGTGTTTGAATCTTCCTCTCTTGCCTTAGGGACTTTTCAAGTACTTCATTCATGTTTTTGGGTCCATGCATGTAAACTTCTGCCCCTATGTTGGTATTTAGCCCCAAAATGAACTTCCTTGCTTGACCTTCTTCATCTTTATGGTACATAGGTACATATTTAAGCAACTTGGTGAACTTATCCCAATATTGTTGAACGGATAGGGACCCTTGACATAGATTATGGAATTCTGTCACCTTCTCATCGAAGAACAATTGAGGGAGCCACCTATCTTGGAAGTGGTGAACAAATTGATCCCATGTGACCGTATCCCTGCTATACCCATTCTGTTCCTTGGTGTTGGTCCACCAACTGGCTGCCTCCCCTGTGAGTTGATAAGAACCCCATAAGGCCTTGGTTGTTTCGCTAAAATCTCTTAGCTCAAAATATTTTTCCATTTCATTTACCCAATTCTGAGCTCCTTCACCAATTTACCTCCCATCGATCTTAGGAGGGGTGATTTTCTTTAAGTCTTTGGAAAGTTCCAATATGTTATTTTCCTTTCTATTACCCATCACATTCCCTTGATTGCTACCAAGGTTTCCATTTTTGGTACCACTTCTGTTTTCATAGTCATTTTGCCTTTCGCTAAGATCCTATAGTGATTGTTCCAAGAAGTTGATTTTATCTCTTTGTTCGGTTAGGAGGTCGATTATAGCTTGGACCCCATCTCCGTTATTCCCTGGGTTGTGTCAATCCTCTTCATGATCTTCATCATGGTTTTCTTCATAGTTTTCCTCGTGATTTTCTTCATGGTTTTCCTCATGGTTTTCTTCCCTTTGACTCCTAGTACGTCTTCCATTACCTTTACCTCTTCCTCTTCCTCTTGCCATTCTAGGTTTTTACCTGAAAGTTAAATTATGTAGTTAGTTTTTGATTTAGGATTTTTTTTTTTTCAAATTAATCTCTACCATTTTAAAACATTCCCTTAGTTGAATAAATTGAAGTGAGCACAAGGCCTAGATTTTAACCTTTTCTCTAATACCACATGTAATAACCCACCATAATTGATTCAACAAAATTGAGTATTCTTTTTTTTTTTTTTTAATGTAATCATTATGTTTTATTCAATTGCACTCTTCTAACAAAAGTGCATCGAGGTCATCGTCCTTAGGAGTAATTAAATAATACAAGCTTGAATTTCGCCACGGAATTTGGCTTAAAGCCTCGAGAAGTCAAGCGAATCCATATGGGATTCCTTCCAATTATGCATTGAATTTCTTTTTCCAATTTAATCATCTTATCTTTCAAATAGGATTCTTACTCAACCAAGCCTAGACCCCACCCACGAACGCCTGAGTACGAGGGACAACTCCGTCCCAAGACTGCCTACATACCCACTTTGGCACAGGATCAAGGCGTAAAGTATGTAGTTCTATTTTCTATTCTATGGTTTGATGTAAACTAATTTGTGGGTATGCAACCCTTTCTAAGGTCAATGTCCCAGACAGTTTCTCTACGGTTTCTACCCATGATGGTAGCGCTTAAGCGAAGGCTCAAGATGGCCTATTGCTTGTGGCCTAAAATAACTAGATCCTAATTCTTATCATGAGCGTCACCCTTGACCAATTTGCAAATCACCAATATCTCTTCAAAAAAAAGAAATCAATTTCATAAAATCATTTAACTTAACCATCCCTAAAGGGGGTTTACTATGGTTTATCTCAACGGATGTGAAATCATTTCAAAGTTATCTTATTAGATTATCGATCCAAGGGGGATTACCCACCCCTTGGATTTTAACTTCCAAGTGTCCCTTATTACTCTCTGATGATTTATAGGGACGATGCCACAGACGTCATTGATGTATCTTTATTAGGTGTTAAGTGCAGTAGTTCAACACGATGGCATTACCTGTAAGCATGACCCAGAGGCACCGTATATACCGAACGCTGCTAGGTTTTGGTTTTCCAACTTCCTTTGTTTAATTTCTAAACTAAGAGCTTATGATAACATCATACTTGAAATATAATTATGAAATGAATGTACATAACTTTAAACTTTGCGAAATTTAGTGACACTTAAATACTATTTGAAATGAGAATACCATTTTCTACAACTAAACAAATTAATACATGTATTGGCATGATAATGATAATTGTGAACTTACGTGCAATTGCTTGAAGATAATGAATACTAAATAATATAAGTGCAATGCAAAAGTAGCATCATTTACATACAAAATGAAGAAGTGTTTACTCCTATCATGAGAATAATTAATTATAAAGTTATTGGCAATTAGTTTATACTTTTGGTGATTTTGGATAAATCATATTAAATACCACCCAAGAAATCAATTAAATCCTCAATGAATTGAGGGATCCCATTCCTTCACAATAATCCGCTATACAATAATCCCTATTAATGATTATTAAATTTTTCCTAAGTTTACTTTGTCAAATTTAACATTTAATAACAATTATTAAACTAAAGTTTATTATTAATAATTAATTTATTACTAACTATTAACAATTAAACAATTATTAACAAGTAAAAATTTTTAACTATAAATAATTTCCATTAAACAAATTTTGAAATGTATATATAAAAAAGAAGGAAAAAAAAAACTACAACTTTCCACACGAACCATGTGTTGTTTGTTTTATAGCAAGGCATGGGGTTTAAGTGGGAGGAGGACCCCACGGTCCCCTCCACTACCCTGCAGCCACTGCCATAGCAGTGACCGCAGGCTAGTGGAGGGTACCATAATGGTACCACTCCCCTGCGAAGCCATTAACTCCCCGTGAGCCACTACCCTATGCAGTCCTTTCATTGATAACGTCAACGCCACCTTTCTCTTTATAATAAATGCAATATTTTTATTAACTTTCATATATATATATATATATATATATATTCTAATTTATAGTTTAATTTAAATGGATATAGAAAGTAGATTTTGGATAAAAAGGATAAAAATACTAAAGTAAACAATAAGGGTTCATTCACAGGGGTGAATAATCCAGAGAGTTATTCACAGAGATAAACAATCCAGGAAGATGAAAAGATAGATGATTATGCTGGGAAATGCAAGCTCATAAAATTTACAGAGATAAACTTATATTTTGCTTCCTCACAGAGAGTTATTCAGAGAGATAAACAATCCAGGAATATGAAAAGATAGATGATTATGCTGGGAAATGCAAGCTCATAAAATTTACAGAGATAAACTTATATTTTGCTTCCTCACAGAGAGTTATTCATAGAGATAAACAATCCAGAGAAAATAAATCATTTCCAGCCATGTACAGATGAAAGATAGATGATTATGCTAGTAAATGCAAGCTCATAAGGTGTATTTTTTTATCTAATTTTCAATCTAAAATTTATAGAGATAAAATTATATTTTGCTTCCTCATTGAGAGTTATTCACAAAGATAAACAATCCAGAGAAAATAAATCATTTCCAGCCATGTACAGATGAAAGATAGATGATTATGCTGGTAAATGCAAGCTCATAATGTGTATTTTTTATCTGATTTTCAATCTAAAATTTATAGAGATAAACTTATATTTTGCTTCCTCATAGAGAGTTATTCACAGAGATCAAAAAAATAAAAAAGATAGATGATTATACTGGGATTTGCAAATAAGTTAACTTATTCCTACAGGAAGATTTGATTGATTCGTAACAAGAGAAAAAGAGCAAGATTTTATTCTTTAAGTTTAAATTCACAGTGTGCATATAAAATAAGATTAATCCAATATACAAGAATTAGATAAGAAACAAGATTTTAATTCTTCAAACTAAAAAAAATCCAATCTACAGCAAGGAATTGAAAGACAATATTTTAATTTTTCAAACTAATCCACTACAAAATCCAATTTATAGTAAGGAATTGAAAAACAGATTTCAAACTAATTTCAGCAATATATTAAACCAAGATTGATCTAATCTAATTCATATAAAAAGTAAAAATGCATGATTCAAAATAAAACTAATTAAGAAGAAAAACTTGGATACTTGCAAACGAAGAATCCTCTATGAATCCTTCAATCAGCCTCCCTTGATCTTCAAACTTGAAAGAATTCCTCCAAAAAAAAATCTTAGCTATTTTCAAAATGAAATATGACTACCAAAGAAAATAATTACTTGAGAGAAGAATTCCTTTATGGAATAACCAACTCCCTTTTTTGAAAACTTGTATATCTTTTATAAGAAAAATCCCTCTATTCCACTACCTAAATTTTTAATTAAAAAAAAGAGATTCTTTCCCAATTTTGGCCTTCATGCAAATTGATTAGACTTAGTGGGAGGAGTTACATGCAAGGTGGTGGAGAAGCCTCTAGAAGCTTCTTATTCTTCCTACAACATGTGCCATAATTTGGGTGAGGAAAATTAAATAAACAATTAAGAAAAAGTATATTTTCCATGTGTGTGTGTGTTTTATTATTTTTATCCCTTTATAATATTCATTCAATAGTTTATCCAAAAGAAATATAATAGAGTTTGTATTTTAAATCCAAAAGTGATAAAAGAGGGTTGTGACACAAAGATTTCTCCTTGCTCAAATCGAAGACCTCTAGTGTCTCCCTTGCACCTTTGATCCTTCCATAGTTCATCAAGCTTTGCAGAACTATCCTTGAACTTGTCTCTATATTCATTTGCAGTATCCATATCTCCTTTGAGGATTGTTATCAATCTTTCCGACTCCATCTCATTATTCTGGGACTGCACTAGTTCAATTCTCAATATATCATTCTCATGTGCCAGCCTAATGCATTCCTTAGATCTATCTTTTAGAGATCTACCAAAATTTTCTTCATTATTTTTTTGGTCTTCAATATCCTTAGACATCCTCATAGTTAGGGCTTGCATTTCATTATTCATGACAATATTCTCCTAACTCAGCTTCTGACATTATTCTTTAGGGGAATTCTTCTCTTCATCATCCTAATTTGTAAAAGTTCCTTTCTTCTAGCTTGAGTAGATTATAGCCTCTCTTGTAGGATAAGAATGAATTCCTTTGCAGAGTTCAACTCATCTTGTAATTTCAAAATTTTCATCCTTTCAGCATCATAGTCTTCAAGAGCTACTTCAAGTTGTATGTCCAAACTCATCTCCATGGATTCTGAATTCAGGATCTTCCTTAAGCTATTAGACTTACTCCAAAGCACCAGGCTTTGATACCAATTGTTGGAATCCAATATCACGAGGAGGGGGGGGGGGGGGGGGGGGTGGAGGTGAATTAGTGTTCTGTCGGTAAGATAAATTTTAACCTTATTAACAAAGTGTTTTAGTAATCGGTAACCATAAAAGAATATAACAAGAAGTATAAATAATGCCACCACAAGAATATACACCATAACAAAAATATTTATACATGGAAAACCTCAAAGAGGAAAACCACGGTGGGATTGGTGACCCACAATATCTATCCACTGGCCAAATGAATAAATATTACAATAGGGGCCTGTACATGCATGAAGGCCAACAACCTAGAGCACACTGCTCATCACAAAAGGAGCCTTATTGACTACAAGAACCAAATACTGGTTTACATAAAAAATTCTGAACTCAGAGAATGCATCTGCTATGCTAGATGAGTTCTGGTTCAAGCACTAATTATATTGGTTTCCATTGTGTCCTCATTTACCGGTAACTTTCTCTGCATCCCAAACCTTAAAACCAATAACCAAGACCGACTATAAAATATTACATTTGCATACAGTCGATCAATATTGTTTACACAATATCTCGCATCATATGTATATCTCTCAATCTCCCTATATCATCATATCCAAAATATCCTAACCAGGCTGACTTAAATACCCTTCCCAAACATAAACGTAAATGCCTTATGTAGGCTTACAATGATATTAAAATTTATTTACATGTCGGCCTAAACAAAAATAAATACATTAAAATTCATGACCGATGCTGCTGAATGCTACCATGTAGACCTGCTAGATTAATCTCCTATGTCAGCCTCATGTACTGATTCCTAGTTTGTCGGTTTCCTTGAATGTTGGTTGCTGAATCATGAATACTGATGAGTATCGATTAAGTGTCCAACCCAAAATTATATGTGTTGCCATCAATGACAACACAACTAAACCAAATGCGTGTCAATTGCTGTTAGAAATTAGGATCTTAGGATACTAATCATTATAAACAAGATTATAAAGTAAATGAAATATGAAACATGCATGCAAAATGTACACATTACACAAGATATACATGGGGAAAACCCTTTCAAGTAAAAACCCCCATAAAGCATCATTTAATTAAAACACTTACAAATATAGTCTATCATAAAATAGACATGAACCTGGGAACACTCCTCCAATACTTCCACATGGCTAATAATACCTCATATGCATAATGATACAACTCACCATAAAGCTCCAAATTCACACCCTCTCAAATGAGAGAGAACCTCCTTAAATATAGGAGGAAGGGTGACTTCACTAGTCACACCTTTTCAATAACCCCCACTCATAAATAATTAATAATCTAATAGTTATTAGATTATGATTATTTCAAATGGGATATGCTTATAAAGAATATAATATATAAGGTTTTATAACCTTATATTAGAACATTATATATAAATGTTATAAGGATGTGATCCCTAATAACATTATATTCTAACACTCCCCCTTAATGTTAATAGGGGTTCACATGTCAATTTCCATAGAAGAAAAAATGAAGCACCCCAGTAACGCAGGTCTTCTTTGACAGTGATAAGAAGGGACACAAATATATGCCAACATGAAGATCATGCATTCCAGACTACATGAAAGTCATCTTGTCATAATTTATAATCCCAGTGTTTTATAAATGATGTTGTGAGGTCTTAAAAAATTATATTGGAGCCGCGGTCCCCTCAAATTAGCCTCTCCCCAAGTTTATTACATAGTGCCCGTAGGTCTTAATACAATGCTTTTACAAGTGGAATATTTACAAGGAGAAGAATTTACAATATGCCCGTAGGACTTGAAAAAAAATCTGCCCATAGGTCTTACGATACTCTACCCGTAGGACTTAAAAAATAAAGGATTTAGCCACTAGGTGGTGTCATTGACATGCACACTCCCCCTCAATGACATCACCTAAGGCCAAGCATTATTTGAATTTGGAGCATATAATGCCTAAAGGTCTTATGCCTATTAGGTCTTAAATATAGGATTTAGCCACTAGGTGGTGTCATGTACACTCCCCCTTAATGGCATCACCTCAAAGCCAATCACTGCTTAGAGGATTTCAAAGTGATGGCTAAAATTAAAATATATAGTATGTGCCCATGATCTTCAAAGTGTATTTATTATAGAATGATTTCACTTGAGTGAGGTTCCCATGATCTTCAAGGTGTCTTTATTATAGAATGCTTTCACTTGAGTGAGGTGCCCATGATCTTCAATGTTCATTTGATCTTTAGAAATGATATTCTCTAGAAGGAATAAAGTAACTTCAAGTAATATGGTACTTTCATATGTATCCAAATGGAACTCTTCAATAAATTTTCAAGGCCATATTGATTCTTCAAGAGCTACATTCATATTCTGTCCATTTGATTCAAAGACACATAGAAGATAGTCTTCTTATTAAAGTATTGCACCATCCATGTAATAGCACTTGCACCATATGTTTTGAAGGCATAACCTCGCCATAGAAGAAACAATATAGTTAGTAACTTAGTAATCAACTTCATTTTTGGTGCAAGGAAAGAACATAATATTATTTTTTTGTCATTTGCTAAAGATCATATAATATTCCTTATAAATATAAAATATAGTCCAATGATTGGTAGAAAGGAGATCAACATATATTTTCATGAGAATAGGAATGAATAATTTGTTGTATTATTTAAAATACAAAAATAGACATGCTACTACATATAGTAATGATCCATAAAAAATTAGGCAATGGGTGAGCTATCCTTTCTAGGTTTGCTCCCCAAACAGTTTATAAGGGCGATAGTCACCCATTATAAATAGTATGATTGAAAAAAATGGATCAAATATAGAATAGAATAACAAATCACTTGGATCTCCAAAATGGATGCTAATGAGAAATTTTTAAATTTACTTATGCATATTTACTAGCTTGTACATTTCATAAAAAAATATTTTACCCTACATTTATAGATAGATAGATGATTTCCTGTGTATCATTGTGATAGTTTGATATCAAGGAATTTGCTTATCAAACATACTATAATCAAGAATATTCTTATTGTTAACATAAGGCATATCCTCCATCAAATACCTATAAAAATTAAATTTGAGATAAATCATGATGTTCCTTCCTTTATTCCTACTAGTTCACATGTGACTTTTTGTGATGCACTTAAAGGACTAATATAAATAATAACAGGTACTTTGGGAGGGTCACATGGAAATATGAACTAAGACTAGATGAATCAACTGTATTAAAAATTCATATAGAAGGATCAACACCATTAGTTATGAAGTGCTTGTTTATTTGTTCATGTCTCACTAAGAAGTTATTTATAAAAGATAGCATAAAATGACAAAAGAAACATTACTACATCCACTCATACTAAATGACTATCAAAGATATTATAAAGAACAATTATAAGGGAATTATGAAATATCAACACTTATAATGGATGATCTAGGAAGGGACAAGTCTACACCATCTCTGATAACATTGTGAAAGAAACCCCATTAAGACTATTCTTCATATATATACCTAATCTTCCATGAAATCAAATTATTTATTCTGTGCATATCCAGCTATCATTGCAGTCTTAATCTATTTGATTTGAATTCTTTCAAACAATTCACTTCCCTTGTGCATTTTGAAAAATAAAATAAAATGTAGATTTAACGTTTATTCATAAAAAGCTTGTACATGTTTATTCATTAAGTACATATGACTCTCTATGACGTGTCTAACTTATAGATAAAAAGCTCCTGCTTTCACTTGGCACATTAAGAGTTACATCTCTTTGCTTCCAAGTGAGCCATTTTGTCCAAAGATATCATATTTAGTCCATCTTGAAGTTGATAGTTTTGATACTTAATATAAGTACAGATCCAATAGCCAACAAGATGAGAGGGGGGGGGGGTGAATCATACAAACTTAATCATCCATAAAAACATCAGATTCAACCTCGGTAACACATATATTAGTCATATAACCAAAAACTGTGAAACATGCAAACTCAAAAGCATATGAACAATATAAACCTCATAACACCAGATTTAACGTGGAAACCCAAATAGGGAAAAACCATTGTGAGATTTCAAACCCACTAAGAAATATACTCTTCTAGAGTATGCTTGGTTAAAAGCAAATCCAGTTAAATATTACAAACACATTGCTAGAGATGACCCAGTTAAGGGATTTCCCTCAGATCTGTTAGGATCTTCACTTTGCTAGAAGTGACCTTGTCAAAGGATTTCAAACACTCAATCAGAATGTCACCTTGCTAGAGGATTTACATATAAGACTGTTAAGTCCACTCGGTTAAGAGATTTCCTGTCACTTTCACAAAATAACAGTAATAAAAATCTATCTACAACTTCACATCTAAAATGCTAAAGCAGATTCCTATTTGTTCAATACAATCTAGACATAGAACTAATCTTGTATATCTGTTGGGCATCAATACTCTGTTATTCTAACAGGTCTTCAAGCTTCTGTGCTCGATAATCACTATGTAGCATCCCTGTGCATACACTTGCCAACATACATTGTTTATCAACAGTTTCCTATTTATAAACAATCTTCTAACCGCTTAATCTTATTGATCACATTTCCCATGATCAATCATAGCCATCAGATCTTCAATCTTGTCCAGGTTCAATGTATCTTTCGAGCTAAAAATGTTTTACCCTACCTTGGAACTTGCATATTCACCTTGGAACTTGTGTTAGGGTAATGTGGTTCAATCTGAGCTATAGATCTTCTTGCCGACTTTCCATTGCCTTAGATTCATTAACAAACTACTTCCACGGCTTACCAATCATTGATCTGCTCCAGCTCATTAGCATCATTCATTAAATATCACATGTAAACATTTAATGCATTCTGTTATAGCTCGGTTACAACTCGGTAAATACTAAACTTCACTCGGTAGACATTCTACCTTCATTAACCGATAGCGATAACCTTAGCATTTACTGACTAGGTTCCTTAGGGTTTACCAACTAGGTTCTTTGCTTGATATCATAGTAT